>NW_027397067.1:1787455-1950935 GCF_003265705.2 Callorhinus ursinus
TATGCTGAGTGAAATAAGTCAATCAGAGAAAGACATGTATCACATGACCTCACTGATATGAGGAATTCTTAATCTCAGGAAACAAACTGAGTGTTACTGGAGTGGTTGCGGGTGGGAGGGATGGGGTGGCTGGGTGATAGACATTGGGGAGGGTATTGCTACGGTGAGCGCTGTGAATTGTGCAAGACTGTTGAATCACAGATCTGTACTTCTGAAACAAATAACGCAACATATTTTAAGAAAAAAGAAAAAGAAGAAGATAACAGGAGAGGAAGAAAAGGGGACTATGTCAGAGGGGGAGACGAACCATGAGAGATGATGGACTCTGAAAAACAAACTGAGGTTTCTAGAGGGGAGGGGGGAGGGGGATGGGTTATCCTGGTGGTGGGTATTGAGGAGGGCACGTTCTGCAAGGAGGACTGGGTGTTATGAACAAGCAATGAATCATGGAACACTGCACCAAAAACTAATGATGTAATATATGGTGATTAATATAACAATAAAAAATAAAAAAAAATAAAAAGATATTAGGAAGGGAAAAATAAAGGGGGGGGATTGGAGGCGGAGAAGAACCTTGAGAAACTATGGACTCTGAGAAACAAACTGAGGGTTCTAGAGGGGAGGGGGTGGGGGGATGGGTTTGCCTGGTGATGGGTATTAAGGAGGGCACGTACTGCATGGAGCACTGGATGTTATATGAAAACAATTGATCGTGGATCACCACATCAAAAACTAATGATGTATTTTATGGTGATTAATATAACAATAAAATAAAATAAAAAAGTTCATGAATTACTACTTTTGGGTTGCCTTTCAGAGTCCAGTTGTATTTTTTTAACTCAATAATGGCTTTGTGGGTTTGTGTCATTATCCCTATTTTCGGAGCAGAAGATGGAGATTTAGAGAAGCCACGTTCCTGCTCAAGGTCAGAAGTTTTGTAGCCCACATTCACCCTTCAGAGCCACATTCTGAACCGCTTATACTGTTACTGAGCTGTCCCCAAAACATCAAAGGGAACTAAAACGATCTGCCAGAGGTCAGTGAAGAAATGCTGATGAATAATAAACAGAAAACAAAACTCATTAATTCCTATGTTGATTCAGCACTCCCCCAACCCCAATGAAACCAAGTCATTTTGGACAAAAAGAGTAAAACAAATATTGTTAAGTGGAAATCTAAGCCAAAGGAAATCATAATAAAGTTCTCCTTGATTAGAGTTTAAACCTCTTGGCCAAAATGAATCATAGACCCAAATGGATAACACTTCTTGTGTTTGTTCAATGAATGAGTGGCTAGTGTCACCCAACCACTGTGGGCCTGTAGAAAACTTGTGCGAGAATAAGAATGTGGGAAGTAAAGTTCCAGCATCCTTGCTGGGAAAGAATTCTACCAATTATAGACTTGAAAGCCTGCTGTAGATTTAAACAAGAGTTGAGAAATAATTTCTAAGTGTTTAGAAAGGAAACATGATCATCAAAGTCACCATGGATTTACTAAGAACCAGTTATGTGGACTAGCCTAATTTCCTTTTTCATCAGTGTCGCCAGTTGGTAAACAGATCTGGATTTCAACAAGGCATCTGACAGGGGTCTCCTGCTATCTTTTTGGAAAGATGGTGAGATATGAGTCAAAGAGTGTGAGAGCCACAGAGTGATGAGTGAGATTAAGGTCACCTCATAGGGCAGCTTCAGTGTGAGCTCAGGCCTGCTCTCCTCTTGGTCCTGGCGCCTTGTCCTTCGGGACTTGGAGGAAGGAGTGGAAGGAAAATGTACCAAACTACTGGATGACACGAAGCTGTGTGGGTAATGAACAGGAAGGATAACTTAGACAAGGAGATGGAAACATCCCAAGTATCTGGAAATATTTAATAACTAAAGCTTAATAGAGATTTATATAATTCTTCACATTTGGTTAAAAGTACATGAAAGAATAGAAACAATTTTGCATAATAGGGAAACAAAGCCTAGCCTCAGCTCCTGGGGAAAACACCTTGGTGGTTGAGTGGATATTAAATATCAGCAAACTTAGCCATGCGTCCTCTATATTACCTTTGTAAGCCCCTGTCACGTCCACCTGTCAAGAACTGGTCCTAAAGGCCTCTGGGATCATAAAACATTCTGTGTCACCCCAGTCAGATGATCTTTCTGTCATCTGTGTTCTCATAGGACACAAGCTCTAACTCTGTGCTGGCGTTTACCATTTTCTTCCTAAAATGTTGTGGATTTATATATACCTTAAGGGATCCCAAAAACACTCTACTGGCTTGAGGCCTTGACTTCCATTTCAGACATCTTTGTGTTCTCAGCAAGGTAGTTGTTCAATAAATAGGTCCTCAATGAATGCAACTGAGGGCTAATGTGATCTTGGGTCAATCAACATATACAGTGTCCAGAAATGACCACAAGTGTGACTTGGAGAGGTCATCGGCACATGGAAGTGACCCTACATCAGACATCAGTTGGCAAGAGAACTTCAAATCACTTCATAAGAGAATGGCAGAAAAAAAAAAACACACACACACACACACAAACCAGGGGATTTGTTTGCTGTTTTTTTTGCTGTTGTTGTTGTTCTTGTTTGTTTTGTTTTGCTTTGTTTGGGTTGGAAAGTACAAGAGTTAAGAACAGAAAGGAGTGATACAGAATATGATCTCTAAGGACTTTCATGTGAAGAAAGGGTTTATGTTGCTCTTTCTCTAGTGGGCAAAGCAAGAAACTAGAATTTAGTTTGGCAAGGAAAAATATTCTAAAAATTAAGAATGAATCAGGGATAGAATAGGATGTCTCAGTAAGCCATAAGTCACTTTTATTGGAGATTTTCAAAGAGTTGAAATAGCATCAATAGATAATATTATTGAGGCTATGAGACTAGCTTATTATAAAACAAGGGCCTTGGAGAAAGGAGAAATATGACATTGGAATAATCTTGGCTGTACGTGATCCTGTTAACAGGGATAAAAAAGTAAAAAATGAACTTCAGAGTTTTCAACCAGTGGTTCTATGCAGATTGATCCTCAGACTAATAATATTTAGAAAAGCTATATAATTAAATTATTTTAAATCATTTACTAGAAAGTGGGATTGAATTTAACAAGTTCATAAATCCATTTATTTTTAGTTTTTAAGGTGTAATCTTTTTTATTGCATGATTTATTCTCTCAGAGTTCTCAAAATTGAATCCTTAGATTAGAGGATGGACACTAGAACTTCTGAGCCCATGGCACTGACCTCAGGTATGACCTGGCACCATCTTACAGGTAACAAAGTAACCATAACTTGAGGTAGTAAGTGCCGTCTGGTGCACTTAAGCTTAAAGCAACAGAGGAAATAGAACCTAGACAACAGGCATTCTCTACTAACAAGCCCTTAAAACTGACATCCATAAAACATTTTCATGCCAGCAATTATAACAAACTATCTGTGGCTCTTTTAGAAAACTTCCATATGCTCCTCTCTGCTTATTGGAGTCCTCAAGTCTAGCTGGAGTGTGGGATTACTTCCAACAGATTTACTTCTTGCAGCATGGATTTTCAATAGGAGTCCATTCCCCTCCTCTGAGAACACAGCTTCTATGTGGAGAGGGATTAGGCTGTTTTTGCTGCTGCATTGGATAGATGGCTTTGACCTCCATCCTACCTCTGGTCATGTGCAGATTCCAGCCTGCTGCACTTGTTTCCTATGACCCCATCCCTCTCACTTTCTCACTTTCTATAAAGGGCATTATAATATATATTCCAAGCTTTTTTCAAATTTGACTATAAGAAATGATCATATATATCTTTGGCCAAAAATGACAGAAATCAAACTGATTCTAAATAAAAAGGAATCTAGATAATTCTACTTCTGAGGAGATAGATTAGATATATTTTACCTTATTCTTTCTTTTATGAAAATTTAAATTCAATTAGCCAACATATAGTACATCATTAGTTTCAGATGTAGTGTTCAATAATTTATCAGTTGCCTGTAACACCCAGTGCTCATCACATCACATGCCCTCCTTAATGCCCATCACCCAGTTACCCCACTCCCCCACCCACTTCCCCTCAAGCAACCCTCAGTTTATTTCCAAAAGTTAAGAGTCTCTCATGGTATTTCTCCCTCTCTGATGACTTCCCATTCAATTTTACTTCCCTTCCCCTATGATCCTCTGCACTATTTCTTACATTCCATATATGAGTGAAACCATATGATAATTGTCTTTCTCCAACTGACTTATTTCGCTCAGCATAATACCCTCCAGTTCCATCCACGTTGATGTAAATGGTAAATATTAATCCTTTCTGATGGCTGAGTAATATTTCATTGTGTTTGTGTATAAATAAATAAATAAATAAATATATATATATATATCTCACATCTTCTTTATCTATTCTTCTGTTGACAGACAGCTCTTTCCAGAGTTTGGTTAGTTACCTTATTCCTTCTACTAAGTGCAACTAAAAGCTCTGGGTATTATATATAAAAATCCATAAGAAGACTCCAAAAGGTGAAGAGAAGAAGGCAGATGAGTTAGAGTTCTTAGAATCCAGGGAATAATAACATGGTGGTGAGTTCTCTGGGTTATCTTTTTGCTTTTTATATCACATACTTGAAGCTGAAGAGGCCAAAAACCCAGAAATACCAAATAGCAAAGAAGAGAAATACTCCCTAAAAAACCAAAGGACCAGGAAAGGGGCAGTCTAGAAATACAACCTTTAGACACCAATCACTAAATTGAAGCTAAAACACTGCCAGTGAACAGTGGCCCCACCCCCACCCTCTGCAGGAAATGCTGAATGGAGAGCCAAGACTTCGAACTCACAAGACTGTTATGAGGTGTCCTAATATCCCATCACCTGCTGAGTCCTGGCCAAAGGGGTGTCAGAGAAGTCCAAGTGGGAGCTCATATGTTCATGCCCGCCAGCAGGTAATGACCCCCAACCCCTTATGGGGACCCAGAATTTCCAACCCCAACCAGCAGTAATGAGGAGCCCTCCTTGTCCACTTGGGGTGGTGTCAGAGGAGGGCTAATGGAGACTCAGGACTGACCCACTACTCAGCAGTGCAGAGGCCATCAGCCACCCACTCCCATAGGGTGTGAAGGCCACATGCTGAAGAGTAATGAAGCATTCCTACCTTTCTCAGACAGGGAAGTATCAGTGGAAGTCTAATAAGAAGCCAGAAATCCCATCCACACCCAGCAGTAATGAGAAGTCCCCTCTCAGGTGCCAAAGGTGGTGAAGTGGGGAACCTAGACTTCACCTCACTTGGCAGAAAAGATGATGTCCCTGCCTTCATCCATCAGAACAGTATCAGAGAAAGCAGCTAAAAGACAAAATATAAACAAACTCCAGAACCCTGCAACATAATATACAAACTGTCCAGACTTCACTCAAAAAATTGCTCATCAAACCACAAACCAGAAAGATCTCAACTTTAAAAAAATATCATAAATGTCAAGAATGAGATGACAGATGTTAGAGTTATCTGAAAAAATTCTAAGTAGCCATAATAAAAATTCAACAAGCAATTCCAAACATACTTGAAACCAACGGAAAAGTAGGAAGTATCAGAAAAAAAAAATAGAAAGTCTCAGCAAAGAAGATATAAAGAAGAACAAAATGGAAAGTTTACAGCTACAAATTACAATGATTGAAATGGATGAGATCATGAGCAGAAAGGAAGAGACAGAGGGGAGGATGGCCAAACTGGAAGACAGAGCAGCAGAAGTTACCTATCTAAACAAAAGAGGGAAAATGTATTGAAAAATATGGACATAACCTAAGGGACCTGTAGGACCATAAAAAAGATCTGAGGTTTACGTTGTCAGAGCTCCAGAAAAAGAGGAAAATAGTGTGGGGCTAAAAAGTACCCAAAATTTCTGAAAATGTCTCATATCTGGGGAAAAAAAAAACTAACCAACAAAACAAACAAAACCCATTAACCTATAGA
The DNA here is from genome assembly GCF_003265705.2 of Callorhinus ursinus. NCBI lineage: Eukaryota > Metazoa > Chordata > Mammalia > Carnivora > Otariidae > Callorhinus > Callorhinus ursinus. Next base: position 1,793,389 of record NW_027397067.1, read on the forward strand.
TTCAAGAAGACGAACATAGCCCAAAGAGAATAAACCCAGAAAAATTTATATCAAGACATCTAAAAGTCAAACTTCTAAAAAATAAGACAAAAGTAAGTGTAAAAGCAGTAAGACAGAAATGGTTGTTAACATCCTGGAGTGGGGGTGTGAGTGGGGGGTAACAATTCAAAAGATAGCAGATATCTCATAAGGAATCATAGAGGCCAGAAGCACGGCATTTTTTTTTTTTACTAATAAACTTTTTTTTTCAAAGTTTTGGGTTCACAGCAAAATTAAACATGACCTTCCCCACTAACAATACCTCCTATCAGAGTGGTTCATTTGTTATAGTCAATGAATCTACACTGACACATCATAATCACTCAGAGCCCACAGTTTACATCAGGGTTCACCTTGGTGTTGTACATTCTATGAGTTTGAACAAATGTATAATAATATGTATTTGCCATTCTAATGTCAAGCAGAATAGTTTCCCTGCCCTAAAAAATCCCTTGTGATCCACCTATTCATCTTTCCCTCTCCCCAACCTCTGACAATCACTGATCTTTTTACTGTCTCCATAGTTTTCCCTTTTCCAGAATGTCATATAGTTCGAATCATACAGTATGCAGCCTTTTCAAATTGGCTTTTCTCCTAATGTCTTGTCATGGCTTGATAAATTATTTTTAAGCATAGAATAATATTCCACTGTCTGATGTAGCGTGGTTTATTTATCCATTTACCTGCTGAAGGACATCTTGGTTGCTTCCAAGTTTTGGAAATTATGAATATAGCTTCTATAAACATTCATGTGCAGGTTTTTGTGTGGATATAAATTTTTATATCATTTGGTTATACAGGCATACCTTGTTGTATTGCTCTTGATTGGAATTGCATTTCATAGACATTGTGTTTTTTATTTTGCTTTGCTTTTACAAATTGGAGGTTTGTGGCAACCCTGTGTCAAGCAAGTCAATCAGCACCATTTTTTCCCAACAGCATTTGGTCATGGTGTATAATCCTTTTCATATGCTGTTGAATTCTGCTTTCTAGTATTTTGCTGAGAATGTTTGTATAAATATTCCTAAGAGATATTGATCTATAGTTTTCTGGTAGTGTTTCTGTCTGGCTTTAGTAACAGTAATGATGCCCTTAGAATATGTTATGAAGTACTCTCTTTAATTTTTTTGGAAACATTTGAGAAGGATTGGTATTATTTTTGTAAATTTTTGGTAGATTTCACCAGTGAAGCCATTATATTCAGGGCTTTTCTTTGTTGAGAGATTTTTGATTACTGATTAAGTCTTTTTTGCTAGTTTTAGGTCTGTCCAGATTTTCTATTGCTTCTTGATTGAGTCTTGGTAGGTTTTGTTTCTAAGAATTTGTCTATTTCACCTAGGTTATTCAATTCATTGACATTCAATTGTTCATAGTACTCTCTTATGATACTTTTTATTTCTGTACAATCTATAGTAATGGCCTCACTTTCATTTCTGGTTTTAGTAATTTGAGTCTCTGTCCATCTATCTAAAAGTTTTTTAATTTTATTAGTTTTTGCAAAGAACCAACTTTTGGTTTCATTGATTTTTTGTATTCTCTTCTCTGTTTCATTTATCTTTAATTTTTATTGTTTTCTTCATTTTACAGTTTTAGAGTTTGTTCTTCTTTTTCTAGTTGCTTAAATTGTAAAGTTATGTTGCTTCTTTGAGATCTTTCTCTTTTTAAAAAAAGATTTATTTATTTATTTTAGAGAGAGAGGGCATGAATGGGAGAAGGAGAGAGAATCTCTAACAGACTCTGCACTGGGTACAGACCCCAGCAAGGGGCTTAATTTCAGATCCTGAGGTGATGACCTGAGCCAAAACCAAGACTCATAGGCTTAATCAACTGAGCCACCCAGGTGCCTCAAGATCTCTCAGTTTTTAACATAAGCATTTGTAACTATAGATCTCCCCCTTGGCACCACTTTCCCTGCACCCTATTGGTTGGGTAGGTTGTGTTTTTGTGATCATTCATCTCAAAGTATTATCTAATTTCCTTTGTCCTTACTCTTTGATCCACTGGTAGTTTAAAAATGTATTGTTTAATTTCCAGAATTTGTGAAGTTTTCAGTTTTTCTTTTGTTATTGATTTCTAACTTCATCCCATGGTGTTCAAAGAAGATACTTTGTGAGATATCTATCTTTTTAAATCTATATACTTAATTTGTGGCCTAACTCAGAGTCTGTCCTGGAAAATGTCCCATGTGCACTTGAGGAAGAGCGTGCACATAGTTTTTACAGGGTAGCATGTTCTTCATGTGTCCTTTGGGTCTGGTTGGCTTATTGTGTTAAGCCTCTACTTTCTCACTCATCTGTCTGGCTCTTCTATCCAGTAACTGAGAGTGTGGTATTGAAGGCTCCAGCTACTTTTGTGAAGCTGTCTATTTCTCCTTTCAGTTCTGTAGGGTTTTGATTCATATTTTTTGATGGTCTGTCACTAGGTGCATAAATGTTTCGGGCACCTGGGTGGTTCAGTCAGTTAAGTATCTGCCTTCAGCTCAGGTCATGATCTCAGGGTCCTGGGATCAAGCCCCACATCCAGCTCCCTGCTCAGTGGCAGCCTGCTTCCCCCTCTCCTGCTCCCCCTGCCTATTTATTCTCTCTCTCTCTCCCTGTCAGATACATAAATAAAATCTTTAAAAAAATAAATAAAAAATGAATGTTTATAATTGTTATACCTTCTTGCAGAATTGAACCTTCTATTAATATATAATCTTTTTCTTTTTATCTCTTGTAACCTGAAAGTCTATTTTGTCTGATATTAGCATAGCCAGCCCTGCTGTCTTTTGATTACTATTTACATGGAATACCTTTTTCCATCTTTTCTTTGTCAACCTTTTGATTTCTTTGGATCTCAAGTAAATTTCTTTTACACAGTGCATTTTGGATCACATGTTTTATCTATTCTGACCATCTCTCTCTTTTGATTGGAGAGCTTAGTCCAATTACATTTAAAATAATTACTTATGGAATATAAAATAATATCTAAACTTGATGAATCACTATGTTGTTCACCTGAAACTAATGTAATATTGTGCGTCAACTATACAAGAAACAAGGAAAGAAAGAAGGAAAGAAAGAAAGAAAAAAAATAAGGACAGAAAATAAAATGGTAGTTGCTGAGGGCTGGGGGGAGGTGGGAATGGGGAATTACTGTTTAATGGGTACAGAATTTCAGTTTTGCAAGATGAAAAGAGTTCTGGAGATGGATGGTGGTCATGGTTACATGACAATATGGATGTAGTTGATACCATTAAACTGTATACTTAAAATTGGTTAAGACGTCAAGTTTTATGTCATGTGTATTTTACTACAATAAAAACATTTAAAGGTAAAAAAAAATAATTACTTATAAGTAGAGACTTCTGTCACCACGCTCTTTGTTTTCTATATGCCTTATAGGTTTTTTTGTTTCTCATTTCCTTCATTATTAACTTCTTTTGTGTTTAGCTGACTTGTTCTAATAAAATGTTGAATTTCCATTCTAATTTCCTTTTGTGTATAGTCTATAGCTATTTATTGGTGATTACAATGGTGATTACATTTACTATCCTAAAGTTTAATGTTCCAATTTGAATTTATACAGCTTAACTTTAATAACAATAATTTTGTATTTAAATACAAAAACTCTGCTCCTTTACAGCTCTGTCCTCACCTCTTGCCCATTTTTAGTTGGGTTGTTCATTTTCTTATTGTTGAGTTTTAAGTTTATTTTTGTATATTTGGGTAGCTGTCCTTTATCAGATGTGTCTTTTGTGACATATTTTTTCCTAGTATATGGCTTGTCTTTTTATTCTCTTGTCAATATCTTTCACAGAGCACTGTCTTATGTTGTTGTAAATTTATGTAGAGTAAGGCAATTTATATTGTAAATGTGGGAGGGTAAATAGAAGTAAAGTAAGGTATGATTTTCCATATCAGTGAACTGGAAAAATAATGACCGGTAAATCGTGACCTTGTATAATATAATATCTAGAACAATCACTAGCAAATTATCTAAAGAGATATACTTAAAATCATTAAAACTAAATAAAAATGGATTTCTAAAAAAATGTTCAGGTAGCCCACAGGAAGGCAGGAAAAAAGAAACAGATGACCATTTTGAACTGAATATTTGTGTCCTCCCCACAAAGTCATATGTTGTGATCTAATTCCCAATTTGATGGTATTTGAAAGTGGAACATTTAGGAGGAAATTAGGTCATGTTGGTAGAGCCCTCATGATAGGATTAGTGCTTTGGTAAGAAGAGGGAGGCCACAGAGCTATCTAACCCTCTCTTTCACTTGCAAAGATAAAAAGAGAAGTTGACAGTGTGAAACCTGGAAAAAGGCCCTCATTGGAATACAACCATGCTGGCACCTTGATCTTGGACTTCTAGCCCCCAGAGCAGTGAGAAATAAATAAAGAAAGAAAGAAAGAAAAAAAGAAAGAAAGAAAGCATGATGGATAAATAAGTAAATAAATAAATAAATAAATAATAAATAAAACAAGCCAGTAATGGTATTTTGTTATAGCAACCTGACACAAACAATAAACAACAAGAAAAACCCCAAAAGAACAAACAGAAAACAAAGCAAAATGTTAGACTTAAGCCCTAACAACTATAATTACATTATAGATAATTTGTTTAAATACACAAAGAACAGTAATTAAAAACATGGCCAAATTATATACTGTATACAAGAATTTCATCTCGTTTCGGATATAAGATAGGCAGGTTCAAAGTAAAATGATAGTAAAGATGTATCATGCATGGGTGCTTGGGTGGCTTGGTCAGTTAAGTGTCTGCCTTTGGCTCAGGTCATGATCCTGGGGTCCTGGGATCAAGCCCCACGCTGGGCTCCCTGCCTGCTTCTCCCTCTGCCCTTCCCCCTGCTAGTGCTTTCTTTCTCTCTCTCTATCAAATAAATAAATAAAATCTTTCAAAAAGATGTATCATGTAAATATTAATCAAAGGAAATGAATAACAGTTATATCAATATCAGATAAATCACGCTTCAGAGCAAAGAACATAACCAGAGGCAGAGAGTCATTATACAATGACAAAAGATTCAATCCACCAGAAAGACATATTAATTGTAAGTGTGTATGCACCAAGCAACATAGATGCAAAAAATGTGAAGCAAAGAATGATAGAACAGAAAGGAGAAATAGATCCACAGTTATAATTGGAGGTTTCAGTAGCTCTTTCTCAATAGTTGATAGATCAACTGGACAGACAATCAGCAAGGATACAGGAAAAATCAAAAATACTCTCAACAAACAGGTTATAATAAACATTTGTGGAACACCCAATCAAACAACAGTGGAATGTCCATATTGTTTTCAAGTTCTGATAGAACATTTGCCAAGACAAACCATATCCTGATGAGATGTGGGAAGACCTCAAGAAATATTTAAAAACTGAAATGATACAGAGTATGTTCTATGACCATAATGGAATAAAAAGAGAAAATAATAACAGAATGATAATAAGACCAAACAACACATTTCAAAATAATCTATATGTCTCAAAGGAAAGAAAAAATACATTTGAGCTGAGCAGAAGTGAAAGTGCATTGTCAGAATTTGTGGGATATAGCTAAAGTCTTGAGAGGGAAATGTATAGTACTAAATGCCTTTGTTAGAAAATCTGATATCTAGTAACCTAAGATCCCATCTTAGTAAAACAGAAAAAGGAGAAAGATAAAGTCAAAACAAGAAGAAGGAAGGGCATAGAGAAATCATGCTCATGTTAGAAATCAATGAATTTGAAAGAGAAAGACAATATGAAATGAATTAAACAAAAATCTGGCTCTTTGAAAATATCAGTAAATTTGACAAATCTCTGGCAAGAATGGCAAAGAAAAAGGCAACATAAAAATTACCAATATTGATATTCATTCAGGGGTTGAGAAAATGAAACAGGGAATGTTAGTATAGACCATACCGTCATCAGGAGGAAAAGAGGACACTACGACCCACTGTATACACACACATTTGACAACTTAGAGGAAATAAACCACTTTCTTCAAAAGCACAAACTCTTTACTGATGTAAAATAGACATTCTCAATAGTCTGATGATTATCAACAAAATCAGTTTGTAACTAAATGTCTCAAAAAAAAAAAAAATCTCCAGGCCCAGGTGATTCCACCTGAGAATTCTACCAAAAATTCTACCAAAATTCCATACATTCTCCTCCTGAAAATAGAAGAATGAACACTTTCCAATTCATTTTATGAAGCTAATGTTACCTTGATTCCAAGCAAACTAAGACAGTACAAAAAAGTAAACTACAGACCAAAACATAATGAGATAACATTATTCTGTTTAATGATAAGAAATTTGATTTGCAGAGGATTTGCTAATATTTTGCAGAACAACTGCTTGAATTCATAACCTCTGAATTGTGATGACTGGCAACCACCCTCCCTCTACTATGGATTGTGAGGATTTTCTTTCTTAGCTTCTCCTCGTTCCCTGTTCTCTAAATATCCTTCTGTCTATTGAATATGAATCCCAGCAACCCTACTTACTAGAGAATCTTGAGCAAGTCATTTACTTATTAGAGCTTTTTTCTTAGCCTATCATCAAGCTGTTGTGAAAATCATCATCATCATAATCATCATCACTTTTTATTAAATTCTCTGAGTTTGCATTTTTCTGGGTTACTTTTTCATTTAACAATGGATTTGTCTACTAAAATCCATTCCTCAGTTGGACTGAAAATTTGTGACTTGGGCAGATTTTATTTGGTAGTAAAGGGAAAAAGTTTCAGATCACAAATGAAGCTATGGCCTGAAGAATCCATCCAGCACTTCAGGGTTTCATGAATTAACAAGGCATGCACATGTATTTTTGTATTAGTGGGTTGGAGAAGATTCTTCTATAAGGTATTCCCTTGGAACCTGGCTCTTAATATTTTACTGGCCTGGAGTTACTGTAGTATGTGGAAAAGAGAAAAAGAATGAGGAAGAAGGAGGAGAAGAGAAGAAGCCAGAGGGAAGGAAATGGGAGACAAATGCGTATGTAAAACCTCAGAGGGAGTTCATACAACAGGGATAAAATCCAGACATCAGATAGAGTTGGAGAGACCTAAAATACAAATTTGAGTTTGAATTCAGGTCATACAAGCAAATTCAAGCAAAAGGCATTTGTTCATTGCAATAAAATGAGCCTGAACTGCTGGATAGAATCAATTTGGCTGTCTCAAGCTTTTTGGTCAGTGAATGGAACTGTCTTTGACTTAAACTTCTCTCATTCCTTATTCTCATTTGTTATATAATCTTTTAAATCATGATTCCTTGCAGCAAATGTCTGAGGTTTAATTGAGCCACATTATTTTAACTCTTTCATTGTCTTTGATAGTATCAGATGGAATATTTTCTCCTTTCTACTTTAGAGAAGCAGGAAGTGGAACTGTTAGGGTTTTTAATTTCACGGAATGATATATTTCTGTTTTTAGGTGGTATGGTACAGCAGAAAGGGCACTGGGTTATGCAGATTGCAGGCCTTGAGGCAATTAACTCACTCTACGAGCTTCAGAGTCTCAACCCTGATAGGAGATGGTAACACCTGTCCTGCCTACACCACAAGTTTTGAGTTGTTCAGATATTATCAAATGGAACCATATATGAAAAATCTTTGCAAACTGTTCAGCAATTTACATTGTTGTTCAGGTCATTAGATATGGATAATAATAATTAGTAGTAAAATACGTATTGATATTTTTTAAATTTCACCACAGTATTGCTATTAATTGAAAATAACTAAAACCAGTGTTCTATATATGTTTAGGGTTAAGTCTATTTTTTTTTTTTTACAAAAGAATTAGGCATGAGCATTAGACTTACTTATATTGATATATTTACTATGTTTAGACATAATTTTGAGCTCTGGTTCTACACCTTTAAAAAATACTGGATTTTAAGACTAGCAATTTTTTTTGGTTCCAAATATTGGTATAAGATAGTTCTGCTACTTCAGTGCTGTTGAAATCACACACATGTGTGTATGTGGGTAGTATGTGCACACACAAAAACACACACATGCATACATTAGAGAATTCTTTGAATTCCATGGGTTGCTATCAGGGTTCAGGGGCCAGACCCTGTGAGGTCTATATTATGTCAGCCAAATGGACTCCTGGCTCTCACAATAGAAAGACTGACTTTTAAGGACACAAAGATTTCAAAAGCTATGTGGTTCCCTTTACTCAAAATGTGCTGAATATTGTTATTGGACAAAGATAAATGGAAGTGGATTTTAGGACTGATTTGCTTTCTGAGTCTATCTAGAAAAGGAGTGATTTAGACCATATTTTAATTAAGGTTAAATCAGCCCCATTTCCAGAAACCATCCATCAACACACACACACACATGCACACGCATATGCACACACACACACAGACATACATAAAATTTTAACTAATAAAGTTTTATACACTAGAAGGTTTCTTATCAAACAAATCATCTTTCTGGACTTCATAATTATTCATTTGTGCCAGCTAAAATGGATTAGACTAGTGCAACAGATTGCCTGTTGATGGTAAGTTTGGATCAGGAAGGCCTGATGAAAAATTGAAACTTGTCTCTACCTGTGTATTTTAATCAAGGAATCGACATCAAAGAGAATGTTGACACATGTCATTTCAATTTTAGGTAATTTTCCTCCTAAAATACCAATAATAACTTTATATGTATGGTATGCTATATGATGACAGTGACATTCTTACTTTTATTAAAAACAGTAAGAGTTTTTTATGGGAAAAATTAGTATATAACATTACATAAGCTTCAGGAATAACAATTGAGCCCCTTTACCCATTTCCCTATCCCCTCAAGTACCTTCCCCTTTGGGAATAACCAATCTGTTCTCTGTATCTTTGAGTTTGTTTTTGTTTTATTTTGTTTGTTCATTTGTTTTGTTTTTTTAGTTTCTACTTGTAAGTATGATCATACCATATTTATCTTTCTCCATATGACTTATTCCACTTAACATAATACCTTCCAGTTCCATTCATGTTGTCACAAATGGCAAGATTTCTTTTTTTTTTTTATGTCTATTGTATATACATATCACATCTTTATCCACTGGTCTATGTGTCTGTTTTTATGCCAATACCCTACTATTTTCATTATAACTTTGTAATATAGTTTGAAATCAGGGAGTTTTGTACTTCCAACTTTGTTCTTCTTTCTCAAGATCACTTTGGCTATTTGTTTCAGAGGTACAGATCTGTGATTCAACAGTCTTACACAATTCACAGCGCTCACCATAGCACATACCCTCCCCAATGTCCATCACCTAGGCACCCCATCCCTCCCAACCCCACCACTCTAGCAACCCTCAGTTTGTTTCCTGAGGTGTTTTGTTCTACCTCTGTGGAAAATGCCATTGGAATTTTGATCAGGATTGCACTGAATCTGTAGATTGCTTTGGGTAGTATGGACCATTTAAAAAGTGTTAATTCTTGCAAAACTTGAGCATGAAAGACCTTTCCATTTATTTATGTTTTCCACAATTTCTTTCATCAGTGTTTTGTAGTTTTCAGTGCATAGGATTTTTTACCTCCTTGCTTAAATTTATTCCTAGGTATTTTATTCTTTTTGATGCAATTGTAAATGGAATTTTGTAAACTTATTTTTTAAATAATTTTTTATTGTTACGTTAATCACCATACATTATATCACTAGTTTTTGATGTAGTGTTCCATGATTCATTGTTTGTGCGTAACACCCAGTGCTCCACTCTATAAACTTATTTTTGATAGTTTATTGTTAGTGTATAGAAATGCAACAAATTCTGTATATGGATTTTGTATCCTTAACTTTACTAAATTTGTTTATTAGTTCCAACACTTTTTTGGTAGAGTCTTTAGGATTTTCTATATATAGTTTCATGTCATCTGAAAATAGTGACAATTTTACTTCTTCCTTTTCAATTTGGATGCCTTTTACTTTTTCCTTGCCTACCTGTGGCTAGGGCTTCCAATAGTATGTTGAATAAAAGTGGCAAGACTGAGCATTTTTGTCTTATACCTGATCTTAGAAGAAAAGCTGTCAGTTTTTCACCACTGAGTATGATGTTAGTTGTGAGTTGGTCATATATTGCCTTTATTATATTGAAGTTCATTCACTCTATATGAACTTTGTTGAGAATTTTTGTCACAAATGAATTTTAAATTTTTTGAAGACTCTTTATCCATCTGTTAAGATGAATATATGATTCTTATCCTTCATTTTGTATATGTGGTATATCACATTGATTTGCAGATGATGAACCATCCTTGAATCTCTAAAATAAATCCTACTTGATCGTGGTGTATAATCTTTTAATGTATTGTCTTTTTTTTTAAAGATATTACTTATTTGAGAAAAAGAGTGAGTGAGAAAGAGAACCCAAGTGGGGGGGGCAGCAGAGGGAGAAGGAGGCTCCCCACCAAGCAGGGAGCCCAATGTGGGGTTCGATCCCAGGACCCTGGGATCATGACCAGAGCCAAGGGCAGACGCTTAACCAACTGAGCCACCCAGCCCCCCCTTTTAATGTATTGTTAAATTCAGTTTGCTAATATTTTGTTGGAGATTTTTGCATCTATGTTCATTAGAGATACTGGCTTGTAATTTTCTCTTTTTGTAATGTCTCTGTCTGGCTTTGGTATCAAGATAATGCATGCCTCATAAAATTATTTCTATGTGTTCTCCCCTTTTCAACTTTTTGGAATAGTTTGAGAAAGAGATGTAGTAAATTTTCTTGAATGTTTGGTAGAATTCACCACTGAAAGTCTTTTGGTCCTGGACTTTTGTTTGTTGGAAATGTTTTGATTACTTTTTCAATCTCTTTGATAGTAATTGGTCTATTCAGATTTTCTATTGATTCCTGACGGTCTTGGAAGAGTGTATGTTTCTAGAATTTATCCATCTCTTCTAGGTTGTCCAATTTGTTGACATATAACTGTTTATAGTAGTCACTTATGATCCTTTGTGTTTCTGTGTTATCAGTTGTAACTTCTTTTTCATTTCTGATTTTATTTATTTTGATCCCTCTTTTTTTGGTGAATCTTGCTAAAGTTTTGTCAATTTGGTTTATCTTATCAAAGAAACTACTCTTAGTTTCATTGATCTTTTCTGTTGTCTTTTAGTGTCTATTTTATTTATTTCTACTGATTTTTATTATTTCCTTCCTTCTACTAACTTTGGGATTCTTTTGTTCTTCTTTTCCTAGTTCCTTTGGTGTTAGGATTAGGTTGTTTATTCGAGACTTTTCTTGTTTCTTGAGGTAGGCCTATATTACTATAAACTTCCCTCTTAGAATTGTTTTTGCTGTTTCCCATAGATTTTGGACTGTTGTATTCCTATTTTCATTTTTCTCTAGGTGTTTTTTTAAACTTATCCTTTGATCCATTGGTTGTTCAATAGCATGTTATTTAGTTTCCACATATTTGTGATTGACCTAGTTTTTTTCCTGTAATTGATTACTAGTTTCATACCATTGTGGTCAGAAAAGATACTTGACATGATTTCAATTTTCTTAAATTTATTGAGATTTGTGTTCTAACATATGACCTATTCTAGAAAATGTTCCATGTGAACTTGGGAAGAATATGTATTCTGCTGCTTTTTGATAGAATGTTCTATATATATCTATTAAGTCCATTTGGTCTAATGTGTTGTTTAAGGCCAATGTTTCCTTATTGATTTTCTGTCAGGATGATCTATCCATTGATGTAAGTAGGGTATTAAGGTCTCTTATTTTTCCCTTTATGTTTGTTAGTATTTGCTTTTTATGTTTAGGTGCTCCTATATTGGGCTCATAAATATTTGCAAATGTTATATTCTCTTGTTGGATTGACCACTTTATCATTATGTAATGCCCTTCTTTGTCTTTTATTACAGTCTTTGTTTTGAAGTGTATTTTGTCTGATATAAGTACAGCTACACCAGATTTCTGTTTGCTTCCATTTGAATGGAATATTTTATTCTATCCTGTGGTTTTCAGTGGGTATATGTCCTTACATTTGAAGTGAGTGTGTTATAGGCATTTAGATGGGTCTTGTTTTTTATCAATTTTCAGCCACTCTATATAGGTCTCTTGATGGCAGAATTTAGTCCTTTACATTTAAAGTAATATTTTTTTTTGACAAAACTTTACATTTTTTAGTTTTGTGTATCCCTTAACTAATTATTATGGTTAATTGTACTACTTTTGTCTTTTAACCTCTGTATTAGCTTTATAAGTGTCTAATCCACTACCTTTACTATATATTTGCATTTACCAGTGAGATTTTTACTTTCATATGCTTTCTTGTTACTAGTTAATTTTCATGGGAATAACTTTTTTAGTTTTTGTTGTCTGGAAAACTCTTTAGCTCCCTTCAATTCTGAATGACAAACTTGGTGGGTAAAGTATCCTTGGTTGGATGTGTTTCCTTTCAGCACTTTGAATATTTGTGCCACTTTCTTCTGGCCTTCAAAGTTTCTGCTGAAAAATTAGCTGATAATCTTATGGGGGCTCCTTTGTCTTTACTACTTGCTTTTCGCTTGCCGCTTTTAAGATTCTGTCTTTTATTTTTTTAAATTTTTTATTGTTATGTTAATCACCATATATTACATCATGAGTCTGCCTTTTATTTTTGACATTTTAATTATAATGTGTCTTGGTGTGGACTTCTTTGGTCTGTCTTATGTGAAACTCTCTGTGCTTCCTGGAGCTGGATGTCTGTTTCCTTCCTCAGGTTAGGGAAGTTCTCAGCTATTATTTCTTCAAATAAACATTCTATCCTTTTCTTTTTTTTCTCCCTCTGGGATCTCTGTAATGTCGATGCTATGCCACTTGATGTTATCTCACAGGTCTGTTAAGGTATTTTTGCTTTTTAAAATTCTTTTTCCTTTAGGTTGTTCTGTCTGTGTGAGCTCCATTGTTTAATCTTCCAGGTCACTAATCCATTCTTCTACTTTGTCTAGCCTGCTATTGATTTCCTCTGGTGTATTTTTCAGTTCAGCTCTTGCAGTTTTCAGCTCTGTGGCTTTTGTTTGGTATTTTCTTATGTTTTCTGTCTCTTTGTTGAGTTTCTCCCTGTGTGCATTCATTCTTCTCTTAAGTTTGGTGAGGATTTTTATGACTATCATGTTAACCTTGTTATTAGGTAGATCACTTTATTTCCATATCATTAAGGGTTTTTTTTCTGAGATTTTTGTCTTATTGTGTCATTTGAAACATATTCTTCTGTCTCCTCATTTTGCTCTGACCTGTTTCTATGTATTATGCAAAAGAGCTTCCTTTCTCAGTCTTGAAGGACTGGTCTTCTGTTGAAGATGAAATTTATCATTTAACATTGCCCTAACTTTTGGTTATTTCTTGGACCATTGTGATTATCTGAGTAGCCTGATTTGTTTTTGATAGATCCCAGTTGTTGAGGGTATGCTAAGACCTGTCAGTGTTCCAAAGGGGGGATTTCACACAGTGCCTAGTTCAGGTTATTTGTAAACCATAGCCTCAGGCAGAAGCTTTTAATATGTAAATATACACAGTCTTGTGAGTCCAGAATCATAAATCCTGCTGACTTCCAGATTAGGAGATCTGGAGGTGTCTCTTGGGTGACAGTTGCAAAAATCTTGGTTTTAGATGTGTGTATAAGGTCCTTTCTGGAAGGTATCATCAAGCAGTCCTGAGTCCAAGGGAGGGTGCTGATATGGTGTCTCCCTGCCCCGGTTCCCCAGAGACACTTCTGTAGCCTCTGAATATATAGCAAACCTGAATGTTGCCTCTTAGGTTGAAGCTCCTGGGTAAGAATATAGGCCTTTCCCACATGAAAACATAGTGTGTGTTTCAGTCTGCTATTTGTGCAGTGCTCTGGGAGTGGTAACCTGCCAAGGACTGTTTCCCTAACTGTGTCAGACCTGTGGGGCCCAGATGCTCAAGGGGTGTCCCCTGTGTGAGTTGCACATGTATGCCAGCTATGGTGGGGTAGCCACAGTTGTGTGAGCATGGTGGTGAAGTCCTACCTCAGCAAGCAGGTTGGAGGGGTTGAAAAAATGGCACCCACCGAGGCTGGCACCAACAGGTCAGAAGGAGAATGCAAAAATGGTGTCTGTCAGCACCTCTGCCCCTGGAGAGAATCCCATGCTTCCTGCCTCTCTGGCAGATGCTTTAAGATTAACAAATGAGTCTCTTTTGCATATGGTCCAGCTGCCTTACAAACTGTTTGCTTTTGCACTGGGTCCCAGAATGATTGTGTCTGTGCACAAGTCCCTTATGAGTGTATTTTCCATTCCTTATAGCCCTATGGTTCTCGTGGAGCCCCACTGGTTTTCAAGAGCAGCAAAAAAATCGCATTTTATTTTTTTTCCTATAATGATACTGACCTTGATGTTTCAGCATTTTTACCTAATTCCTGGGTGGTTTTACCTGGTTTTATTCCAGCTTTCAGTAGGTTTGTAATTTTCATTTTAAGCATTGCTTGCATATTCTTGACCTTTTCAGCTTAACCATGCATTACATTGCTATCTTATTGGAAACAGAAAAATCAGCCAGGGAATGGTAAAGTGTATTGGTCAAAGAGTTTAGAGACTGACTTTCTACTGCATTACTCTGGTATAATTTCATATTTTCTCAAGACACATAATACTTCCATTTTATAGACTATTAAAAAGAAAAAAAATGTGCTTCCCACTTAGCTAGTTTCATTTATTCTCTTGTGCAGGCTTATGGTTTATGGCCTTATAGAGCTGTCCATCATTTTTTCTGTGAATGTTCACAGGTGGAAATTGAGATTTGTTGGCATTTGGGGGAAATTCATCAGACCCATCAGAAAGTGAGGAGCAGGTGGGAAAGATGAGGATCTGATATCCTCTATTTTTATAAGAGAATATAATTTCTCTTGGTGCATAACAGTACACATCCATCCTGGAATGAATTTAAATTTTGCTATTTGTGGAAAGAGGAAAAAATAATTGTGGCAAGTCCAAAATGTATCCCTGTTCAGCAGACAAAAATGATATTGCTGGCTTTGGCAGGAATGTGCTTTATTTTTCCCTTTAACTCTATTTTAAGGGAATAATAAAGAATGTAGTGTGTTCTTCATTCACACCCTATCATTCAAGATTGTAAGAGGAATTTTCTTTCTTCTCGGCTATAATTTCCATAAAGAGGGTGCAAGGAGAAATTCTCACCAGTCAGCTGCCAGTTTGAAAGCACTGAGTAAGTTGAACTGTTTATGGAGAGTTGTACACCTCCCTAAAGCAAGCCCTAAATAAATGTATCAACAATAAGCCTCCTACACCTAGAACCTTATGTGGTACACACTGGCAGCTGATGTATATTTGTTTCATAGATGAATATATAGTTACTGAGGGTTAAGTACTGAGCATGGTGCTAGATGCTGGGGGTGCAAAGATGAAGGAGATTTGGTCTCTTTTGTATGTCCTTAAGGAATACAAACCAATCAGAGTGGAATTAGGACCTAGGGGTCAATGCTGTGCTAATCCTGTCCAAAAGTGTACACAGTTATTAGAAGTGTGGTACTATTATGATGTGTTTGAAAGCACAATTACTGAACAATGGCTTGAGATTTTCAAATTTTACAACCTCAAATCCTTAGCAAGGCTGAATGAGCTTGTGACAGACATTGTTGATGTGCCTACTCAACTCCACCCTCTCATCCTTCTGCTTAGATACTTCTGAATAAAGTTTCCAAGAAAACATGTGGTTTACTGAGGAAAAAAAAGGGCAGTGTTGGCTGGAGAACTCACAAACCTTTCCCCATCTCCGTTAAACCCTTTATTTGCCTAGAATGAGAAACTGGCACCTGGAGGTGTAGAAGGTCATGATACCACAGAAAGAGGTCACTGTGATATGATAGCAAAGAGGAGAAAACAGGGAGTAATAGCACTGTTGAACAACCCTTGACAGCCCACCTCCAGCTATTTTTATGTGACAAATAGATTCATATTTGTGTAGGTCATCTTTCCTTGATATTCTCTTCCTTGCAGTGAAACACATTCCTAAGGGAAACAAAGATCCCTTGATCTGGTCCATGCCTTACTGTTCATTCCACCCTTATTGCACTCCATTCTGCAGCATGTGGTTGTGCAGGGTGACATTCCCAGTGCAGACAGTGTGGGCTGTGCATGATCATTCCACCCTTACTGCACTCCATTCTGCAGCTTGACACTGCAAGCATCATTCCCAGGATAGACAGTGTAGACTGTGCAGAACTCCAGCCCAGTGGTACCCATGCTGGCCTTTGTTCTGCACTTCTTTCCAGACCCATCTCTGGGTCTTTACAATACTCTTCTATTCACTTAGAAGGCTTTCTCCATCCCACCTCACCCCAGCCCCAGCCACCGCTCCCTGGCCTGGCTGACTCCTTATCCTCCGAGTCCAATCTCGGTTTAAATGTCACTGTCCAGGGAACCCTTCCACAGACCTCCATATGCTAAGTGAGGACCCTCTGGTTTGTACTCTCCCAACATCCTTTTTCTTTAAAACATTTATCGTAATTGTATACAAATAATTGTTTGGATCATTAAAAAGTGATTTATTTCTCCTGCTTGATTGCAAGTGACCAGACCCATGTATTTTTTTATAACAGTTACTTATTTATGAGAGAGAGAGAGAATGGTGGGGGAGGGGGGAAGGGACAAAGGGGGAGGTAGTGAGAAAGAGAATCTCCAGCGGACTCTGCACTGAGAGTAGAGCCAGATGGGAGCTTGATCTCACGATCCTGAGATCATGACCTGCGCTGAAATTAAGAGTTGGATGCTTAACCAGCTGAGCCACCCAGGCCCGTGTACATTATGTGTATGCAGGAGCCAGCAAAGTGCATGCCACAGGATAGGAACTCAATAAATGTTTTCTGAATGACCACACAAAAGAAGGAATGGATTAACTTGTTGTTAATGAACTCAGTTATGTATTTCTTAAATGCCATTAGGTAGACTGAAGAGTAGGAAGCCACAGGGATTCATTAAGGCTGTGAAATTCTCAGTGTGCCTGCCAACAATGGGCAGTGGACCTCACCAGAAGCTGGCAGCCTGGGTGTGTCCAGACAATGGAAGTCTGGCCAGCAGGCCAGGACAGGATGAGCCCTGGGCAGAGGAGTTTCGTCAGTGCAATCGAGGAAGTGGGAGGCTCCCTGCAGCCACACCACAGACTTGCCCCTGTGTGATAGCCGTGTGCTAGTTCTCATGTGCTGCCATGGCTTCCCAGTCCTGGCCCCTGCCTTCCTTCCCTGCTTCCTTTCTGAAGATGAGTGACAGCCCCTTCATGAGCTGGGGACAGCTTGTCTACTCCAACAGCCAGCACAGCAGAGCTCCAGGGCTGCTCAAGGCTGATGAACATGATTTACCACAACAGCGCCATTTGTTTTAATCTTTGGGGGAAAATGGGATACGATGAGACATAAAGAAACATTATTTCCCGAAGGTAGATTCCATTTCTTTGACCATTTATAAGTCTCAAAAAATAAATGATGGCTACTTTGGGATTGCTATTATATTTCAATGACTTTTCCAGCTGTTGTCCCATCACATACATTCTGGAGCATTCTGTTATCCAGGTGAAAGCCTGCGGCTCCCACACAGTGTGGCGATGGAGCCAGTAGTTAGTTGTTTCTGTGTGCGGCTTAGACGCAGTGACACATCCACACACTGGGTGGGTATCAGGGTTCATTGCATGGGGGTGAGGAAAACCAGTCATGTTTTTTTGTCCTCGTGATGGATTAAATTGGGCTTTTGTGAGCCTATAAAAGCTAGGCAGTGGAGTGACTCTGGGCTCAGTACTAATATGCACAACTGTTGGCAGGTGCTCTCACTTCTGAGAAACGTTGTGCTCATTTTACATATAGGGGACAACTCTCTGATTTCCTCAAAGCTGTATCCAGGTTATGGTGCTCCTGCCCTGGGCCCGACTGACTGGGAGTGTCCAAGCATGTCCGGGGGGAACCACGGCGTGTCTTCGCCTTCTTCACGTGTGCAAGCAATGGGGAGAACATGGATTTAAGATGAGATTATAAGTTTACTCTCTATTAATAGATACCAAAGGGTATGGTTACTGATTGTATGAGGGTTTTTTTTTTTTACTACAGTATAGAAGTGTCATTTAGCTTTATTATATCATTAATTCAAAGTTTTCTGGTTTTTTTTTTTTTTTGCTCTAAATTGTGTTGGAAATGGGAAAGCTCCTGTATTCCTGTATTTATTTCACATTAATGCAATCAAAGCCCCTATTTAATCCCTTTTACTTAATTATATCTCTTCCTTTGTTCTTTACACCCCCACATGTCACAGCTTCTTTCTCCTCCTCCCTGCCCACTTCCTTTCTCTGCAGAGCCCTAAACAAGGTCCACTTCCTCCATCAACTACACAGGCTGGGGCTTCTCTTGGGCACCTTCTGAATGAACATAAGAAGGCCCAGACCCTACTTTAAAAACGGAGGATTGTGACATACACAGGCAGGTACTCTAAGTCCTACATTGTATCTTATTTTCACAGAACATAAAATGTCACATGGTTTTGAATTTGGGCCTGACCCACCCACAGCCTTGACATTAGGGATTATGCACTGTGACAAAGGGAAGAGAATTCCTTTGTGAACAGACTCAGGGTTACTAAGCAGATGGAGCAAACAGCTGACTGGGAAGTTCAAGCCTGAAGCAGGTGGCAAGATCCTCCAAACAGCAACAAATCCCCGTGTCAGGAGGCACAGTGAGAGCAGCGGCACGAGTGGGAGCCTGGAGCAGCACGTGCCAGGACGGCCAGAGTCTGCCTATGGAAGTCGCTTCCCAGGGGAGCACTGCCAGACTGCGAGGCAGATGAGTCAGCCTTGAAAACGATCCCGGTCGTGACCTGGTGGGATTGGAGAGAACAGAAGGGACAGTCAGGAACCAACAGGTGGGCCAGCCCACAGGAAGGGGTCACAGACTCACAGCAGGTGGCAGAGCAGATGGAGGAGAAATATGGACACGGGCAGGTGGGCAGGGTGCCGACTGGGGACGGGAGCCGTGGGACATGCAGGCTCCGACCCTTTGATCCCATCTGACTGCAGGTGCTGCTCCCAGCTTGCAAAGGCCAGAGGTGCCAAAGAGCAACTTGTTCTTTCAGGCTATTGACCTGTTTTTAAAGGAAATGGCTTGGGAAACCTGGAACAGCAGTCACTTTTAAATTAACAGTTTAGGACTTCTTTCTCTTCGTGTGATTTTCCAAAAGTGCCAAAGGAAACTGAATATGACCGAATTCTTCCAAAGAATCACAGCAGAACAGTACTGTAAAGGATAAAGTGAATGGATGGAACACTTCAGTGAACATTTAATGAGACGGTGGTGGCCCAGAGCCACAGGCTGCCCAGTGTGCTGGGTGAACACCACTTGGAAACAAGACCTGAGGTAATCCAGCTCTGCACTGGCCCTACTGCTGCAGTGGACAGCTAACATGGCCCCAGTGTAATTCCCGAATCTGTGCCTGTAGACATGCCTGGCTACGTGTGGAAAGAGTCAATCAGGCAAATAAGTGGGGTGCTGTCCTCAATAAGCTACAGTTAGACTTTGGAGGTCAGATTTTGGAGCCGTGTGGATGTGAGCTGTGCTGTTTCCACAGCCATGCTCATACCTTAATAGTAGAGGGAAGCGTCCAACTAAAAACTAATCCCAGTATTTGTACAGCGCTCATAACCTGCAGTGTGCTCCCTCATACGTGTTCTTATTCCCTCTTTTTTTAAAGATTTTATTTATTTGTCAGAGAGAGAGAGAGAACAAGCAGAGGGAGCCGCAGGCAGAGAGAGAAGCAGACTCCTTGCTGAGCAGGGAGCCTGATGTGGGGCTCAATCACAGGACCCTGGGATCATGACCTGAGCCGAAGGCAGACACTTAACGACTGAGCCACCCAGGCATCCCTTATTCCCTCTTTCTAACTTTGAGACAGAATAAGGGCTGGTATTATTAAAGGCACTTTCCAGATGCAGATCCTCAGCTCAGAGATGCTAAATGCTGCCTGTCAGGAGTGCCAGGACATGCCTCATCAGACTCTGAGGCCAGGGCTGGTGCTCTTCCCTCTGCCCTGCAGTCACCCATCTAGTTTAGTGCAGTAGCCTTCAGGAGTTTCCCAGCCCCACAGCGTGCCTGGCTGGAGCATCATGTGATGGTACCCTGGAAGGGAGCAACCATGGGATAAGGGTTGTAAGAGAGCCAGTCCAGAGGGTCGGGAAGGAAAAAGGGGTAAGCAGGAAGGGATGAGGTTGGAGTGGGGTGTGGAGAAGGGGGGAACAAACATTTGCCCAGTGTCTGCATTATCTCCTTTTACATACAACTTATTTAATCCCACAAAGACCAGTAAAGTCAGTATTATTCCAATCTTACAGATGTTGAAGCTAAGAACTGTCAGATAGTATGGAGCAGAGCTACGATTCCAACTTCAGGCCTCACTGTTGAAAGGATCCTGCAGATACTCCAGGCCAAAGTGGAAGGAGGTCATTTTTCAAAGGAGGAAGTGGACCAATGTAAATAGCAGGGTCTGGAGTCAGGGATGTCAGAAATAGCAGCAACCAACCAGAGACTTCAAGAAGAACTCCAGACATAGCCTGGATGAGCAGGTGTTGCTGAGTGAAGTGCAGTGACCATATTTCAAGGTCAGCTGACATGGCCTGATGATACTCAGGGCCCTAGTAGGAAAGAGTGCTGGCCGCTTAGCAAAGGTCTCTGGAATAGAGTCTCCCTAAGGATCCTTGGCAGATTGTCTGTGTCTTAGAACATTCTTTCAAATTCAGGTTGGCATTTTAAATAAAAGCAGAGGTAATTGCCTCCAAAATTTATTCTTAAAAGGGATTGTCCTCTTCAAGGAATAGCTTTTTTATATTTCCTGTACACTGAATCTGATACATTCAGGAAGTATTTGAACACATGCAGTTTCTCATGACTTTTTCCAAGTAATCATAATTAGTTTTTAGGAATGCTGAAAAAGGAAAGAGAAAGACAGAGAGAGAAAGAAAGTTCAACTTTAGAAAATCTGAGTCCCCCAGACACATGTGAAATCTTCAGGTGTATTTTGCTGTGTGATTCAGACCTCAAGATGTGGCTTATGTCATTGAACCCCACCGAAGATGTTCTGAAAATCTCTCTTTCCACCTCTGCTCCTGGCCAGTCTTCTCACTATGTATTCGGTTGTTCTACCATGATCATTAGGTTTTGAAAAGCTGACTTCCAACTTCTGACTCTTTGTCAGTAATCCTGTGGACAGGTTTGGATGGAAGTCATCTTAGTTTCTGTTTTGAGGGTTTCCACCATTTTCTGTCATTGTTCCTGCCTTAGGTCTCCTTTTCCTAAGTGCTCTTTCTGCGTCCTCTAAGCCTTGGGCCTATCAACAATTCGTTTTTGTTTTCCAGATCATACAAAGTGTGATCAGGGAATGTTCAAAAGAGAATTCAAAGAGAAAGATTCTGTTAAAAAGGAGGTGGATATTCAAAGGCATACCTAAACACCTGCTCTGAGAGAGGCAGGGAGATGGTAGTACAGTAGAAAAGCCTGAAGGAAATGGAAACATTTGGTGAGAATCTTGTCTGATTCCTGCTAGGTCATCTGTTCAACTTGCACAAGGGTGGGAGGAGGGCCACTTGGACTTCGTTAGTGTTCTCCTTTATTTCTGCCATCACCTCCATATCCATCCTTAATTATAAGAAAAAAATGTTTTAATTAGAAAAGTGTATTGTGTAATGATTTTTTTGGAGAAAAAAATCTGCTTTTGATTTTTTTATACATTTTATAGAAGTTTAATTATGAGGAGTCTTAGCTCTTTAAGGAAAGAAAAACTTAGAGAATTTTTTAAATAAAATGAGTTTAGTTCCAAAGGCCCAGATGGTGGAGGCACCCAGTGCCCACCTATAACACTGAAGTCAGCTCATCCTCATTCACCTGCCTGAGGTCCTTGTACACAAATGCCGTAATCTTAGTGCTCGGCTGAGAGCATCCCAAAGAGTGGAGAAGCATTGGCAGACCAAGTTCAAAAATCTGGATCCAGTTTATTGATCAACGAATTTAAACCCAACAGATCAGGATTTCCTGTTCACCTGAATTAAGGGTTTGAAACAGTGGTTTGGATACCAGATGGCGAATGTGGTCTACAGTGATTTCTATGGGCACATTAGCAAGGAGATGCCAGGATGCACAGATTCTGCAGAGATTCCATCTGAGTCAATCTGAAAATAACCTTAGAGAAGTTGGTATAGCCCCATTTTCAGAAAAGAACAAAGTAATAAACTGGAGTATAGCCAACATCCCACAAGCATGGTGTGGCAATACTTAGGAGTAAAGACCACTTTATACCTGCACATCAGCCTTATAGTTAACTTCAGATTGGAGGTAGAAGTGATGCCTTCTCAGCCTATTCCTAAAGCTGGACAAGCTTCATTTGCTACACACCTGGCCACATGGACCCAATGATACACAGCAAAAAGTTGCACCTCTTCCCACAGGTTGGACATGGTGGTAACATCCAGATAAAGGACAGGTGTCCTGAGAGAAGGTGCTTTGTCATCACTGATCACAGAGAGACTGGGTTGGAAACTGGCCTCCTATTGGCTCCCCAGCAATTATGACAAAGTGATTTCCTAGGTCAATCTTGATTTCATAAATGTTAAAAATAAATATCTGGAAGAACAAGAATTTGATGATAAAACTTGAAAACAAATGAAGAGCGGTGAAAACAGATTTTGATGTTTCCTAGACTTTTTTTCATTGGCTGCCCACATTTGCTCTTTTTATTATTTATTTATTTATTTTTTCATTTACGAGAGAGAGAGAAAATGCACACAGTTGGGGGAGGAGCAGAGGGAGAGAGACAAGCAGACTCCACGCTAAGCTCAGAGGCCATTGCAGGGCCTGATCCCATGACACTGAGATCATGACCTGAGCCAAAATAAAGAGTTGGTTGCCCAACTGACTGAACCACCCAGGCTCCCCCCGCATTTACTTTAAAGTGAACAAACTTATATAGCTAAAGCTGTTTAATAATTTTATGTTGAAGTATATATTTATTTCCTATAGGAATGCATTTGAAAGATAATTGAGAAAAGAGAAAGTAAACCCAGTGAAGGATTCTTGAGATAAGAAAAAGAGATGCTCTTCAGACATCTATGATAATGAAAAATGATAATATCATCTTCCTTGGGGGATTGTGGCTGCTACTGTCATCCCCAGATGGAGCAGCACTAGACAATCAGGGTGTATCTCACCACCTACCATGAGGGAGCCAGTTGGAAAGCTAGACCCCACTAGCCAGATGTGCACAGACTCCTCACATAGGATAGGAAAGGCTGTTCTGTTTGAGTGTGGCTCACTGATCCAGGGCACCTGACTCGGGAGTGGTGAGCCATCCTAAGAGGCGTTTACCTGGGCAGACTCCCAGCAAAATAACATTACCTGTCTGAGCCTGCTGGCTGAGGAAGGAACTTTTTGGTTTACGTGTGGATACAAGAAAAATGTCAATAACACCTTGCTTTGAAGGATGCTTCTCAGTTTAATGTGTTCTCAAGTCTATCAGACCCTTGTGGCCACTCAAGGTCATGAAGAAAACAGTGCTGCAGGCTTTCCCCCAGTCAGGCAGGAAAATGCATTTATTGCAAATTGGTGAGGGAATACATAAGGTAAAGTGAGAAGATGGAAACTATGGGTCAAAAGGGGGGCACAGGAACATGAAGGGGAATTCTGATTTTGCACCTCCAGATTCAAGATGAGTGGCACGGGTAGGCTGGGAGAGCGGCCCTAGGTAAAGCCTATTCTGGGAAAATATCACCATGCTTCCTTTTCTAAAACCACAGAGGTACTGGCTGGTCCTTAGAGCAGGGCTGCAGCAAGCACCTAACCGTGCGGGACGGGCCAGCATTGCTCTCTGCAATCTAGTGCTCATTTTCACTGGGTCCTATTGACTTTTCCTATCCATGATTGGGCTTTAAAATATATGTTTACATAATGATTCTATTACTATCTTCCCAAAATTAGGCAGTATTGACAAATGCCCTGGGCTACACAATCTATAGCATGGAATTTAAAAAAAAATGCAAATTTATTTGTAACTCTATTAATAACTTGCTAGTTTTAGGTGCCTGGGTGCCTCAGTGGGTTAAACCCTGGACTCCTGGTTTCAGCTCAGATCATGATCTCATGGTGGTGAGATCAGCCCCATGTTGGGCTTAGGCTCAGTGGGAGTCTGCTTGAAGATTCTCTCCTCCTGCCCCTCTCCCCAACCTCTCTCTCTCTCTCTCTCAAATAAATAAATCTTAAAAAAAAGTTTCCTGTTCTCACTTGCTCATAACAAGAATGTGAATTTCACTGGATTTCAAGAGTAAATCTAGGAATAATCTGAAGAATAGACTTACCTCAAAGGAAGCTTTTTTTGTTGTTGTTGTTCTGATAGTCTATAATTTCACTATCTTGATAAGACTTTTTATAATTAATATCTGGGAATGTAAATCTGGGAATATTACGTTTGAAAAATATGATTAGAATAGTTGAGATTATATGATGTTTTAAAAATTCTAACAACTATGACTTATGAATAAGCAGAGGAAGATATTTAATAAGCTACTTGCTTGTGTGGTGTGATAAACATTCATTTACTTTAATTTGTTGAATATTTTGGTTTATTGAAAATTATTTAACATGATTTATCAGGATTACTAAATTTTAAAGGAGAAAAAAATAGCTAGAGAGCAAGTATTTAAAGTTTAGTGCTAATTTAAAAGTAATTTTATTATTTTTTTTGTAATTTCAAAGGCAATTTAGGATCTTGCTTTGCTTAATGGCAATATTATAAATAACTATTTTTGACTTTTTAATAAAAGAAACAATAACATCTATTGTTTTGTAAATACTCATTTTACATATATTATATCATTTATTTGTTCTTTAAAGATTTTTTTTTTTATTTATGTACTTGAGAGAAAGAGAGAGAAGGGACAGAGCACAAGCAGGGGGAACAGCCGAAGGAGAAGCAGGCTCCTTACTGAGTGGAGAGCCCGGCATGGGGCTTGATCCCAGGACTCTGGGATCATGACCTGAGTTGAAGGCAGATGTTTAACTGACTGAGCCACCCCGGCACTCCATATTATATCATTCAATATATAAAAGATATATGTGAAGAAGGCATTTTTTTTCTGTTTTACACATGAGAAAACTGGGGCTCATTTAAAAATTTAAGGAGATAAAGCTAGATAAATTCTGAAGCTAGGGTGACAGAACTGGGATTCTAAACAAGGTTTTTTTTGTCATCAAAGTCTTCAAATACTTTAACCATTATGCTGTTGTAGAAGTATGGTTATTAGAACTTGCCAGGTGTTGAAAGAAAAGTTCTAAGGACATTCAGGTCAGATGTGGGATAATGTGGAAGCCCACTAGAGCAATATGATGTAAGAAGGTCTTACAATATAGAATATTGCCAAATTAGTGAGTATGAGGCATGGCCAACAAGAGATTCAGGTGTAGGTGCATATTTACTTAGGACATTTGAGGAAGACTATAGACTGAGAGAACAAGTCACATTTCTGATCCCGATTAATGTTCTGTTGTCAAAGAATTGTGAAAGTAAGTACTTACAATGCAACCCAGTAATTGCAAATGGTGTTTCCAACCCACAGCCATTGTAAGAAAGTTATTTTAATTCCCTATCTGGATACTTGCAATGAAAACATTATAGAGTGATAAAATGGTACCTAGAGTCACACAATCACTGTTAGTTCCCAGAAGTTGAGAAACACTAAATGAGAAAAATGAGTAGAAAACTAGGTTTTCTTGGTAATCGGAAATATTGGAACTTGAATCTTGGGTTAATTGTCTAAATCTTTTGAAAAATTATTCTTTTGATTCTCCATCTGAAAATAGAAGCACAATTCTGTTTCTATCTTCCTCTTGAGAGTGTGAGTCAAATAAACAAAAAGTGGGCGAAACTCTGGATTTCTTGGTAAGAGAATACTATGGAGGGACTTTTTACTACAGATTCATTTCTGAGTGGACTCCAGATTTCATTGGTTTATTTAGATGCCAGACATCTAATTAGCTGACAATACACACTAGAAATGATATGAACAAATGTCACTCAGGTTTGTAGCATGGAGACTTTGAGTTATAATTCTGTTCTTTTAAGGCTGCAGACATATATTTGTCTTGTCTTCTAATTTCCTTTATGTTTAAGAGAAGACTGGTATGCACTTCCTTAAAAGAACTCTGTGGTGTATACCAGACCCATAGTCAAAATGATGTAGTAGGGTTCTTATGACATTCTTCTGTGATGTTCAAGTTCTCCAAGTCATTGGATTTTTTATCCCTAATTCAATGACTTGTTAATACCAAACTTGTCAAATGTGGTTTTATTTCCAGAATTTAGGTGTAGTCAAGGCAGTTAATACCTCTTAACTACTGTTTCTACCATATCTTCATCTTTTCGGCCTTTTACTTCCACCAATATCTAGGATAGCAAAGCATAATTTGAAGGAAAAGTGATGCTTGGTTTAAATGCATGCAGGGGAGGAGGAATTGGAAAGAAAAAGAACATAGACATGCTATAAGAATAACATAAGTGTTATTCTTTACATTGCTTGACAATTTTTTATTTTTTTTAAAGTAGGCTCTACACTCAATGTGGGGCTTGAGCTCACAACCTTGAGATCGAGTCCTTACTCTACCAACTGAGCCAGCCAGGCACTCCTCACTTAACGGTTTTTGACACTAGCTCAATCAGGCTGTGAGATCTTGGACCATTTACAATGAATAAAAGTACATACAGAATTTTGGTAGTGTGCTAAAGGGCACACAGTTATCCAATGGTTGAAGGGGGCTTGAATGAAAGGCTGGGGGAATTCAAGCCCATGCTCTCAGTAGAGGGTAGAAGAGAAGTATGGTGTTTAAAGCAGGTGCAGGAGAAGAAGCTACAGATGTAAAAGAGGGTTAGAAGTGAGAGAATAAAGAGGACGACTCAGATGTGTGAACAGAAATGTGTTCTCAACTAATTCCGCATGGAAACATGCCTTTCATATCTTCAATACACACTGTTCACTTTATCTGGGCTCCATTTGAAGGATCTGGCAGATTCGAAGTTCTCTCTACATTTTCTAGACAGGTTGGTTGTATAATTTTCTACTTTTAAAGGAATTGGGTCAAATTTTTTCTGTGCCACAGAGTCCATATAGGAATAATTTATTCCCCAATACTTGCAGAATGCCTAAGACATCATTTATCTCTGCATCTTAGAATTGGCATTCCTATCTTATAAATAATTATATTGAGTAAAAAAAGAAGGAAAATCCAACTCACTGACGTTTATACAATGTGTTTGGAAGGAACTCAACCTATGCAACACTCATGAGGCTTTATTCTTTTAAGTCTCTTTAATTTTCTTTAACAATAATTATATATTTTTAAATAATAATTTTATATTATTTATATATTATATATATTTTATATATATGTATGTATGTGTATATATACACACATACAAAAGTAGATACAAATCATGCAATGCACAGCCTCCCCCATTATCAACATGCCCCATCAGATAGTACATTTGTTACAATTGATGAACCTACATTGACACATTATAATCACCCAAAGTTCATAGTTTACATTGTGGTTCAGTCTCAGCAGTGCAAATCCTATAGATTTAGGCAAATGTGTAAGAACCTGTATCTATCATTACAGTATCATACAGAGTAGACTCACTACCCTAAACCTCCTCTGTGCTTTGTCTATTCATTCCTCCCTACCACCCCCCACTCCTGGCAATCACTGTTTTTGTTTTGTTTTATTTTGTTTTGTTTGTTTGTTTGTTTTACTGTCTCCATAGATTTTCTTTTCAAGAACGTCATATAGCTGGAATCATATAGTATGTAGCCTTTCCAGATTGGCTTCTTTCACTTAACAGTATGTTGTAAGATTCCTCTGTGTCTTGTCATGGATCCATAGCTCATTTATTTTATCACTGAGTAATATTCCATTATCTGGCTGTACCACAGTATCCATTCACCTACTGAAGGTCAGACATCTTGGTTGCTTCCAAGTTTTGGCAATTATGAATAAAGCTGCTATAAACATCTTTCAGGTTTTTGTGTGGACATACACTTTCAACTCCTTTAAGTGAACACCAAGGAGTGATTGCTGTGTCATATGGTTAGAGTGTGTTTAGGCTTTAAGAAACTACCAATCTGTCTTCCGAAGTGGCTGTATCATTTTGCATTTCCATCAGCAATTAAAGTGAGTCCCTCTTGCTTCACATCCCCTCCAGCACTTTTTGTTGTCAGTGTTTTGGACATTAACCACTCTGATAGATATCTAGTGATATCTCATTATTGGTTTTAATTTGCAATTACCTAATGACCTATGATGTTAAACACCATTTCTTTCTTTTTTTTTTTTAAAGATTTTATTTATTTATTTGAGAAAGAGAGAATGAGAGATAGAGAGCACGAGAGGGAGGAGGGTCAGAGGGAGAAGCAGACTCCCTGCTAAGCAGGGAGCCCAACGTGGGACTCGATTCCGGGACTCCGGGATCATGACCTGAGCCGAAGGCAGTCGCTTAACCGACTGAGTCACCCAGGCGCCCTTAAACACCATTTCATATGCTCATTTGCTGTATATATAGCTTGTTTGGTGAGGTGTCTATTAAGACCTTTGGCTTAGTTTTTAATGGAGTTGTTTCTTTTGTTATTGTTGAGTTTTAAGGGTTCTTTGTATATTTGGATAACAGTCTTTTATCAGACATGTCTTTTGCAAATATTTTCTCCCAGTCTGTGGCTTATATTCTCATTATCTTGACATTATCTTTTGCGTAGCAGAAGTTTTTAATTTTAATGAAGTCTAGATTATCTACTATTTCTTTCATGGATCATAACTTTGGTGTTGATTCTAAAAAGTCATTGCCATTCCCAAGGTCATCTAGGTTTTTTCCTATGTTATCTTTAAGGAGTTTTATATTTCAGTGTTTTACATTTAGGTATGTGATTTGAATTAATTTTTGTAAATCATGTATGGTCTGTGTCTAGAGCTTTTTTTTTTTTTGGCATGTAGATGTCCACTTGTTGCAGTACCATTTGTTGAAGAGACCATTTTGGCTATGATATATTGCTTTTGCTCCTTTGTCAAAGATCAGTTGATTATATTTATGTGGGTCTATTTCTGGGCCTTCTATTACACTGATCTACCTGCTTTTTTATTTGCTTTTCTAAAATCATACTGTTTTGATTACTATAGATTTACAGTAAGTCTTGAAGTTGGATAATGTTGGTCCTCCAACTTTGCTCTTCTCCTTCTACATTGTGTTGACTATTTTAGGTCATTGCTTCTCCATATAAACTTTAGACTCAGCTTATCAATATCCACAAAATAAGTTGTTGGGCTTTTTATTGGAATTACATTGAATCTATAGATCAAGTTGGCAAGTATTGACATCTTGAGAATATTAAGTCTTCCTGTCTATAAACATGGAATATCTCACCATTTGCTTAATTCTTCTTTGATTTCTTTTATCAGCTTTGTAGTCTTCTTCATACAGAGCTTGTACACATTTTTTTAGAATTATACCTAAATATTTAATTTTTTAGAACCTAATGTAAATGGTTTGCATTTTAAATTTCAAATTCCACTTGTTCATTGCTGGTGTATAAGGAAGTGTTTGGTTTTTGTATATTAACCTTTTATCTGCAACCTTTCTATAATGACTTGTTAGTTCCAGGAAGGTTTTTGTTTTGTTTTGTTTACTTTTTTATTTCAGATTTTCTACATATATGATCATGTCATCTGTGAACTAGAATAACTTTATTTCTTCCTCCCCATTCTGTATTTTTTGTTTCCCCACTCCCACCCCTTAGATGGGACAGGATGACTCAAGAGGGCTGAAGTTGATATTTCCCTTTCTCCAGGTTAATTAGTCTCTGATGATCCCCCAGCAGGTTAGGCTCTGGTTAACTAGTTCTTCCCAAAGTCAAGCCTTGTCAAGAAGAGTGGTCTGGAGTATTTCAAAATAATTCCTTTTCCTCTCCCACTGCTGGATGCACAAGAGAATTTTTCTCTGATATTTACTGTGGGAACATTGGCTGAGGTCCCGGAGGTAAATCCCACAATATTGTGCTCTCCTCACCTCACACATGATGGGACCCCTTGGATTCTTTAACTCTCACACTTGTTTTCACCAAGCGCCTAGAAATTTGTCAATTACAGTTCAGGTTTTCCTACTCAGGCACTAGTTTCCACAGTGATTTCTGCTCCTAAGACTGTTCTAGTAAGCTGTGACTCCCTGTATTTTTCTGTCTGTCCAATCTTAGGGACAGTGGTCTGACCTGTGTCCTTGCATCCTATGGATCCAAGAATAGTTGCTGGTTGTTTAGTCTGTTTAGGTTTTTACTTATTTTTAGACCATAGTGGTGACTTTGAAGCTCCTTACACAGGGAACCAAAAACTGAAGTTCCATTAGAGGTATTTACATTAATTCCTGCAAGTAGTTAATTTCTTGGACTACAGTTAGGTGATGTTCCCCTTTCCTAGAATTTCTAGGTATATGTTGAATGTAACACTGGTACTTTTACCACAGAATTGTGATAAATTTAAATAACAAAATATTACAAAGATATATTCATTCATTCATTCATTATTCATTCATTCATTCATTCATTCATTCATTCATCAAATAAGGCTTCTAAGAGCCAGGCACCATTCTAGATTCTGAAATAATAGTGAGTAAGACAAACAAAACTGTCTGCCTTCCTAGAGTTGCCATTCTAGTGGGCAAGACAGACAATAACTACAATAAATAAGAAAATATATAGTATATTAGGTAGTGGTACATGCTACAAAGAAAAATGGAACACAGGAAGAAAGAAGTGTTGGAGGTGGGGGGGCTGATATTTAGGCTGGTCAGAAGACTGAGAAGGTGACATTGAAGTGAAGACCTATAGAAAGTGAGAGATGGAGCCATGTGGGATGTCAAGTACAAAGGCTCTGAGGCAGGAACATGCTTGGGGTGTTGATTAGGTGGCTGTTGTGCCTAGAACAGCATGTACATGTGGGTGTGGGTTTTTGGAGGGTGGTTAGTGGAAGGTGAAGTCAGAAAAAGGACCCAAAAGCCACATGATGGGAGGCCTTGGGAGTGGTTGTAAAGCTTTGGGTATTTATTCTGCATAAAATGAGGTACAATTGGAGAATTCTGTACAGAGAAATGTCATTATGTAACACTTTTAAATTTTTAAATATTTCTATATTTTTTAAACTTTTATCTTGGATTAATTTAGATTTAGAAGAGTTATCAAAAAAATATAGTTCCCATAAGCCCTTCATCTAGCTTCCCCTAATGTTAACATATTACTTAAGCATTAACATTTTTCAAAACTAAGAAATTAATATTGCTACAATATGATCAACTAAACTATAGCTTTTATCCGAATCTCACTAGTTATTCCAATAATGTCTCTTTTCCATTTTTGCATCAGTCTGGAAATACTGCACTTAGTGATCATGTTTTTAACAGGATCCTTCAAACTGCTCTGTTGAGAATGGACTGAAGGGAGGCAACCGTGGATTAAAGGAGATTATGTATGGGACTCCAGAACTAGTATCAACAAAGATGATGTTGACTCACACTGAAGTAGAAGCAGTGAAGGTAGTAGAAGTGAATGGTTTGGGGTAAATGTCGGGGTGTAAAAGGTAAGAGGAGTCAAGGATGGCCCCATGGGTTTTGGCCTGAGCACCTAGAAGAGAGGAGTTGGCAGTTTCTGAGGTGAGGAAGACCCTGAGAAGAGCAGGTTAACAAGGCCTATCAGGCATGCATTTTGGGATAGGTTAGGGATGAGCTGCTGCTAAACATTTGGTCTGGTGTAGGTTGTATACAGATACAGAACCCTGGGTGAATGCAGCCTTTAAATAGCCATTCAGTTTACACAGACCCGATAAATCATGTCCCTTCCTTGGATGTACATATAGTATCATTTAAGATGACTTTACCAGCAAGTGACAAGATAACATTTCTCAAACTGGGTTAAGCATAAGAAATGCTGTCCCCTCCCATAGCTGAAACTCCAGGACTGAACGTTGTCCTCAAGCACAGGGTCTTTTTGTTTGCATGCTCTGCTGTCCTCAGTCTCTGCTGCAAGACCAAGCAAAGCTGGTCATTTTGTTTGGGGTGGCAGAATAACTACTGGTGGCAGTTTGGGCTTTAGCCTTTTCCTTCACTTTGGAGTGGGGATGGGGAGGGAGTGATAAGTCCCCAAACCATTGTGTTAAGGCCAACTTAAGTCAGGTGCTCATGGAGCAGTGACTTCAGAGGAGTGCCCTATGCTTGTTGGCTTGGGTCAAGGTTTCTCAACTAGAGTGATTCTGCCCGTCCCTCCCTGGGCACATTTGGCAATGTCTGGAGACATTTTGAGTTGTTATAACTGATGGGGGTGGTGCTACTGGCAGTTAGTGTATAGAGGGTGAGGATGCTGATAAACATCCTGCAATGCACTGGACAGCACCCCATTACAAAGCATCACCCTGCCCAAACTTCAGTAGTGTAAGTTGGGAAAATCAGAATTGAACTGAATTGAGTTCACCTCCTTCTGAGCCTCTTGGAGAAAAGGTGGATACCTGAACAAATTATAGATTTTTTTTCAGGATGAAGTGGGAGGCAAACCTTGAGGTGTACCCCACTTTTCTCTTCAGGTGTTCCTGCTGCTACTAAACATGTTGAGATCAGTTCTCTCTGGATTCACTGGGATGATCTTTGTTGGGTTTCCTCCTTTTTCCTACCCTGTGACTGACCTCTGTACATGTCCCACATCCCTTTATAAGGCAGTGAAAAAACTGCCTCAGATTCATCTGAGAGAAATTTGCATATCTTTTCTTTGAAGCCTCATGTTTTTAAAAAAATTTCTGCTCTAGAAAATGCAAGAAAAGAGTATGACCTTTAGCATTCAGAGTACCTGTGGAAGTCCCAACTTGTTTCTTTCCTGGTTACCAATCCAGTGGACCTAATAATAATGCTTGAGGGTTACCTTTGATTTAACTCTAAGTGTGGATTTTCCCCAAACAGGAAATCAGCATTGTTTATTCTAATGCTCTCATACCTCAAAAAGTTTTTGACATACAAGGGGAAGTTATGTTGTTGAAATGACTTTTTCACTTCCTCAGATAATTTAAAATATATAGATAGCAAGACTTTTCTTTACATTTCACCTGTGGTTCCATTTTTGGAGTGATATTGTAATCCAAAGTCTAGCACATTGATCCACACATAGTATGGATTTGTGAGTTACTGTTGCCAACTCTGATGGAAACACATATCTGGCCCCAACAGCTACTTTGGCTCATCACATTATTCTGCAAATATTAATACATATATAGGACTATTTGCACTTGTTTTCTTGTATTTGTTTTTATTTTTACTTTCTCTTTTGTAATTTTATTCTCCACTTTGCTGCGGGCATAGCAGTCCTACCCATCAAAAAATGGAAGGAAACTATTTAGTAAACATTTTGCCCTCATTCCTCCTGAAGAAATTTAGACTACTCTATGCTATTATCTCACGTTCAACTGAAGTCATTTTTTTATCTATGTTATCGTCCTGTTAAATTTAAAAGAGAAACCCAGCACTTCATGCCCTTCTGGACTCTAGACACTCCACTTCTTCTGTCCATGTCCAAAAATATTGGCTAATTCTTCTCCAAGATAAAAACAAACAAACCAAAAAACTCAAGGTGATGGACACAACTCTATTTTGGAGAATGTAGGTTTATATAAATGATAGAAAAAAATATTCAACTTGAACATTTAATTTTTTGAAAGCTTTTATAGTTATTTTTCCTTTCATGTCTTAAGAATTCTTCCTATATTGCTCATTATCATATAATCATATTAATATTTCTCCTAGAAATAAGATTATACATTCAGTTCAGTCAAAACTCCCAAATCAGTTGTCAGTGCAGATACAAACCAAATTGTAATAGATTAAAAAGAAAATTAGAATACAAATGTTAGTTGATACATCTCTAGGAATGCATCCATTTCTTCCAGATTATCTAATTTGCTGGCATATAGTTGTTCATGATATGTTCTTATAATTGTTTGTATTTCTTTGGTGTTGGTTGTGATCTCTCCTCTTTCCTTCATGATTTTATTTATTTGGGTCCTTTCTCTTTTCTTTTAGATAAGTCTGGCCAGGGGTTTGTCAATCTTGTTAATTATTTCAAAGAACCAGCTCCTAGTTTCACTGATCTGTTCTACTGTTCTTTTGGTTTCTAGTTCATTGATTTCTGCTCTGATCTTTATTATTTCTCTTCTGTTGCTGGGTTTAGGTTTTATTTGCTGTTCTTGCTCCAGCTCCTTTAGGTGTAGGGTTAGGTTGTGTATTTGAGACCTTTCTTGTTTCTTGAGAAAGGCTTGTATTGCTATATACTTTCCTCTTAGGACTGCCTTTGCTGCATCCCAAAGATTTTGAACAGTTGTGTTTTCATTTTCATTTGTTTCGATAAATTCTTTTAATTTTCTTTAATTTCCTGGTTGACCCATTCATTCTTTAGTAGGATGCTCTTTAGCCTCCATGGATTTGAGTTCTTTCCAAGTTTCCTCTTGTGATTGAGTTCTAGTTTCAAAACATTGTGGTCTGAAAATATGCAGGGAATGATCCCAATCTTTTGGTACCAGTTGAGACCTGATTTGTGACCTAGGATGTGGTCTATTCTGGAGAATGTTCCTTGGGCACTAGAGAAGAATGTGTATTCTGTTGCTTTTGGATGGAATGTTCTGAATATATTTGTCAAGTCCATTTGGTTCAGTGTG
Organism: Callorhinus ursinus; assembly: GCF_003265705.2. NCBI lineage: Eukaryota > Metazoa > Chordata > Mammalia > Carnivora > Otariidae > Callorhinus > Callorhinus ursinus. Next base: position 1,828,169 of record NW_027397067.1, read on the forward strand.
TCATTTAAAGTCTTTATTTCCTTGTTGATCATTGTTTAGATGATCTGTCCAGGAGCATGGCAGGGACGTCCACTATCACCACTGCTATTCAACATAGTATTAGAAGTCCTAGTCACAGCAATCAGACAACAAAAAGAAATAAAAGGCATCTAAATAGGCAAAAAAAAAGTCAAACTCTTACTCTTTGCAGATGATATGATACTTTATGTGGAAAACCCAAAAGACTCCACCCCAAAACTCCTAGAACTCATACAGGAATTCAGTAAAGTGGCAGAATATAAAATCAACGCACAGATCAGTGGCATTCCTATACACCAACAACAAGACAGAAGAAAGAGAAATTAAGGAGTCGATCCCATTTACAATTGCACCCAAAACCGTAAGATACCTAGGAATAAATCTATCCAAAGAGGCAAAGAATCTATACTCAGAAAACTATAAAATACTCAGGAAAGAAATTGAGGAAGGCACAAAGAAATGGAAAAACGTCCCATGTTCATGGATTGGAAGAACAAATATTGTGACGATGTCAATGCTACCTAGAGCAATCTACACATTTAGTGTAATCCCTATCAAAATACCATCCACTTTTTTCAAATGAATGGAACAAATAATCCTAAAATTTGTATGGAACCAAAAAAAACCCCAAATAGCCAGAGGGATGTTGAAGAAGAAAAGCAAAGCTGGTGGCATCACACTTCCGGACTTGATGGTCTATTACAAAGCTGTCATCATCAAGGCAGTATGGTACTGGCACAAAGACAGACACACAGATCAATAGAACAGAAGACAGAGCCCATAAATGGACCTTCAACTCTGTGGTCAACTAATCTTTGACAAAGCAGGAAAGAATGTCCAGTGGAAAAAAGACTGTCTCTTCAACAAATGGTGATGGGAAAATTGGACAGCCACATGCAGAAGAATGAAACTCGACCATTTCCTTATACCACACACAAAAAATAGACTCAAAATGGTTGAAAGACCTAAATGTGAGACAAGAGTCAATCAAAATCCTAAAGGAAAACACAGGCAGCAACCTCTTCGACCTCAGCCACAGTAACTTCTTCCTAGAAACATTGCCAAAGGCAAGGGAAGCAAGGGCAAAAATGAACTACGGGGACGTCATCAAGATAAAAAGCTTTTGCACAGCAAAAGAAATAGTCAACAAAACCAAAAGACAACCGACAGAATGGGAGAAGATATTTGCAAATGACATATCAGATAAAGGGCTAGTATCCAAAATCTATAAAGAACTTCTTAGACTCAATACCCAAAGAACAAATGATCCAATCAAGAAATGGGCAGAAGACATGAACAGACATTTTTCCAAAGAAGACATCCAAATGGCCAACAGACACATGAAAAAGTGCTCAACATTTCTCGGCATCAGGGAATTCTAAATCAAAACCTCAATGAGATGCCACCTCACACCAGTCAGAATGGCTAAAATAAACAAGTCAGGAAATGACAGATGTTGGCGGGGATGCGGAGAAAGGGGAACCCTCCTACACTGTAGGTGGGAATGCAAGCTGGTGCAGCCACTCTCGAAAACAGTATGGAGGTTCCTCAAAAATTTGAAAATAGAGCTACCCCATGATCCAGCAATTGCACTACTGGGTATTTACCACAAAGATACAAATGTAGGGATCTGAAGGGGTATATGCACCCCAATGTTTATAGCAGCAACGTCCACAATAGCCAAACTGTGGAAAGAGCCAAGATGTCCATCGACAGATAAATGGATAAAGAAGAAGTGGTCTATATATACAATGGAATATTATGCAGCCATCAAAAGGAATGAAATCTTGCCTTTTGCAACGACGTGGTTTGAACTGGAGGGTATTATGCTGAGTGAAATAAGTCAATCAGAGAAAGACATGTATCATATCACCTCACTGATATGAGGAATTCTTAATCTCAGGAAACAAACTGAGATTTGCTAGAGTGGTGGCGGGTGGGAGGGATGATGTGGCTGGGTGATAGACATTGGGGAAGGTATGTGCTATGGTGAGCACTGTGAATTGTATAAGACTGTTGAATCAGAGACCGGTACCTCTGAAACAAATAATACATTATATGTTTAAAAAAAAAAAAGAAGAAGATAGCAGGAGGGGAAGAATGAAGGGAAGAAATCAGAGGGGAGATGAATCATGAGAGATTATGGACTCTGAGAAACAAACTGAGGGTTCTAGAGGGGAGGGGGATGGGGGGATGGGTTAGCCTGGTGATGGGTATTAAAGAGGGCACGTACTGAATGGAGCACTGGGTGTTATACGCAAACAATGAATCATGGAACACTACATCAAAAACTAATGATGTAATGTATGGTAATTAACATAACAATAAAAAATTAAAAAAATAAAATAAAATACAATCAATTTACTTTCAATAAAAAATGAATACAAACATTAATATTTCAAAGACAGAAAAGAAGAATGTGGAAGGTACATAGTAGGCAAGAAGAAAAGACTTTTAGAGCTTTTATGCAGAGCTCTGTGTTTTGTTAGCAGATGCTGAATTTCTAAGACATGGAGAACTATTTTTCAGATTTATGGATCTCTCTCTCTCTCTCTGTTTTTCTCCCTCTCTTTTTTATTCTTTGTTTTAACAACAAATAATTTTAAAGGACTTGAAATGACACTTTCTTGAAATACTTTTATTTGATAGCTTGGATTTGAAAAAGAAATGCTAACTAAACCATAGTTGGACAACATCTTATAACAGGTGGCAGAGACCATAAATGGGGGAATGTGCAAGGCAATTTGATAGTGAGCAGCAGTGTGGTGCCCCTTAGGGAAAGAAACAAGGAGGAATTGTTTAAAATCCCAAGAAAAAGAATATACATGCATATCTCATGGTACTCAGGACAGTATTTTCATTAGCTTTTTAATACAGAAATATTCACCTTTCACGGACTTCATTTCCATCATTTTATTTTTGTTCGAAGTTGAAAAAAAAACCCTAATGTGTCTAAGTGCAGAGAAATGGAGCAGCGTTGTAACTCTCTGGATCTGGAGATACTGAAATTTCTTTTCTTCTTTCCTTTCACTGTTAAGAAAAACACTGATATATTAATTAATAAGATTTTGTAGGTTCCCATGAACTTGATGGGGCATAAGATCCATGAAAAAGGGAACTTTGACATTCAGACTACTAGATCCACATGATTACTGGATCATGGAAATTCTTTAAAAGAAGCTTTTATTTAAGAACTATAATTACAAGGGCTCCTGGATGGCTCAGTTGGTTAAGCCTCTCCCTTTGGCTTAAGTCATGATCCCAGGGTCCTGGGATCCAGCCCCGCATCAGGCTCTCCACTCCATGGGGTGTCTAATTCTTCCTCTCACTCTCCCTCTGTGCTTTCTCTCTCTCTCTCAAATAAATAAATAAAATCTTTTTTTAAAAGAACTATAATTACAATTTAAAACACAATAACACGAATATTTTTTCAAAGAGATTCAATTAAATGTATGCTAAATTAATTGCATAAAATGTAAGATTCTGAGTCTGGACTTTTATGTAAAATTCCAGTACTAGTAATTTTGGGGTAATAGTAGATAGTAGATATAATTTCTCCCATTGAAGGAAGTTGGGTTCCAACCAAAAGAGAAAAGCATAAATGTGGGTGGTGATCAAACACAGGAAGGAGAAGAAAGTACTGATTGTAGTTGACAAGGAATGTAGGCAAGCCAAGGATTAAAGATGAGACCACAGGTAAAGTGCTTCCTTTCCAGCTCAATCATCTCAAAGAGTATCCTATGCCTGGAGACAGGCTGTTGCAAGTAAAGTCGATTTTTAAATTTAGCTCCTAAGTTAGGGTGGTATCATTCTAGTTCTGAACACAGTAGTTGGGGCTACTTTTAAATTCCCTTCCCATTGTCCATTTCAAGCCAGGAAAATAAAGCAATCAAATTTGCTGTAAATGAGCACTTTGCCATTGAATTGAATAAGAGATCCATTTAAATATTGTCATTTTCATCAATAATGAAGTTACCAACTTATTATAAATGTCTTTCCATTACAAACATCAGTGGGGAATGTATTAATAGAGATTGGTACAATAAACAATAAATTGAGGAGGAAAGACTGAGCAGAAAATTTAACAATCAGGCTCAAACTAAAGAAATATTTCCACTAGATTATTGTACTCTTCTGTGCAAACATTGTGAACTTTTGCATATTTTGATTGATAAAATATGCCGAATGAGATATTTTCAAACTTTTGTAAGCCAATTACATCATAAAAATAAAGTTTTGGGGAGTTTTGAAATTACATTTGTGAACTATGACTAAAAATAAGAAAAGGGAAATGGTAGTTGAAAAGAAACACCCTCATTTACCTGGTGATTTTCTGTTGTTGTTCGCCTTGAAATATTTTCTTAATATTATCTATAACATGTTAGAAGATATCTACGTCCAATTTTATTTAGATTTATTCATGTATTCTTTTGTAGTTTTCGATAGTGTGTGTATATAAAAAATGCATGTTAAAAAAATCAAGCATATGAATCATATGAGTTAGCTATCTCTATGTCATCTATTCTCCAACCTATTTTTATTAACTATAAAATGAAAGGTGGGAAGCAGCCAAACACTAGGCAAGGTTTTAAACAAGTGAGTCAAAAATTCCCAAAGGGAGCCTCCACTTGAGGTTCTTCCTTGACTGAGGCCATTGCTACCTCTCTCCTAATCAGTGTCTTCACCAGGTCTTAAGAACATCATGTTGTCCACATTAAGACCTTTGACACTGTTCCAAAAGCCTGAGAACTCTTGACTCTGGGTGTTTCTCTGAAAAGTGATACAGAGCCCCCCCTTCTAGTAAGGCCCTTAATAACTTGTGAAAGAACTTAAATATTAAGACATCTCTACCACTTGACCAGACTAGACACTGCTAGGGAGTCTTAGCCAATTCTGATCCCAAAACAGACAGATAATTGAGGTTGGTCCCTTGCAGGGAGGCATTTAATCACTGTTATCCAGGGTCATCCACCAAAAGGCAACTACTTCCTTTAGGACATTCCATACTTCCCTACCCTTGGCTCCTCCCACTCTGGAACAAACCCTTACAAGATTTTTCACATGTCATCTATAAATCCTGTTTCATTACTTACAGTAACTAATATGTTTTTCATTAATTGAAATTTTTAGAGATAATAATTATAGATTCAAACCCAGTTGTGAGAAATAGTACAGAGAGATCCTTTGCACACTTTACTCATTTCTCCCCAATGTTGACATTTCAGAAAAGTCTAATATTTTATTACTTTGTTATTTTATTCATTCATTCATTCATTATTGCACACTTTACTACTCACTTTCCCCAAAAATTAGTATTTCAGAAAAATATAGTATCTTATCACTGTGTTTATTTGTTATGTGTGCATTATAGAAACTTACCATGTGTATAGTTTCTTGTATCTACCATCGCAGTCAAACTGGAGAGTTCTAACATGTCCCCTTTTATTGCTCTTGTACAACCTGGGAGAAAACCCATCTCCCTCCTGCATGCCTTCCCTAGGTCTTCTGGACCTAGACCCTGGCAACCAGTTATATGTCCTCCATTTCTAAAATTTTTATTTTTATTTTTTTAAAGATTTTATTTATTTATTTGAGAGAGAGAATGAGATAGAGCATGAGTAGGGGAGGGTCAGAGGGAGAAGCAGACTCCCTGCTGAGCAGGGAGCCGGATGCAGGACTCCATCCTGGGACTCCAGGATCATGACCTGAGCCAAAGGCAGCCGCTTAAGTAACTGAGCCACCCAGGCGCCCCCATTTCTAAAATTTTTAAATGTTATAAAAGTAGAATATATTAGTGGCTTGTTTAACCATTCACCTGCTAGAGGGCAGCTGAACTATTTCCAGGTTTTGACTATTGAAAATAAAGCTGCTAAGAACATTTGTGAACAAGTTTTGCATAAACATGAGTTTTCATTTCTTTGGGATAAACGCCCAAGAGTACAGTTGCTAGGTTGTATGACAATTGAATGCTTGGTTTTTAAAGAGACTGTCGAACTTTTCCAGAGTGGCAGTACCATTTCACATTTCACTACCTGTGAGTGATCCCATTTCTTTGCATCTTCATGAGAATTTGGTGTTGTCACTTTTTTTTTTAATTTTAGCCATTCTGATAGGTGATACCTCATTATGGTTTCAATTTGCATTTCCATGAGGACTAATGATGTGATTAGTTACTGTATATCTTCTTCAGTAAAATGTCTGTTCAGATCTTTTATCCATTGTTTAATTGTATTGTTTGTATTTACCATTGACTTTGAGAGTTCTTTATATATTCTAGATGCCAGTCTTTTGTTGGATATGTGTAAATATTTTCTCCTAATCTTTAGCTTATCATTTTATTCTCTTCACATGCGCTTCCATAAAACAAAAGCTTTTAAATTGGATGTGGTCCAGTTTATATATGTTTTCCTTTATGGATCATGCTTTTGTGTCAACCTAACCCCTTTTGACTAACCTAGATCTTAAAGCTTTTCTCCTTTTTTCCTAAAAGCTTTATGGTTTTACATTTAACATTTAACCCCATTATCTCTTTTGAGCTAATTTTTGTGTAAAGTGTGACCTTTAGATTAAGGTTCACATTTTTTGAACATGGATGTTCAATTGTTCCAGCTCCATTTGTTGAAAAAACTTTCTGCCATTTAATTCCTTTTGTACCTTTGTCAAAAATAAATTTAGCATACTTGTATGTGTCTACTTTTTGATTTCCATTCAGTTCCATTGGTTTACATCTCTACCCTCTGACAATACCACAGTGTCTTGATTACTGTAGCTATATAGTAAGGCTTAACATTGGGTAAATGGATTCCTATATTTTATTCTTTAGTGTCAAGATTGTTTACTTAGTCTGTAGCCTGTGCCTTCTATATACATTTTAGAATAGGCTTGTCCAAGTCTACAAAAATCCTTGCTGGGATTTTGATAGGAATTACATGGAATTACATTAGACCTATGCATAGATGATAGATGTGTGTATGTTTGTGTATTTATATTTATGTAATATTTATATGATATATTAAGATATAAATAATATAAATATATGAATAGTATTCTACATATTCATTCATATAGATAGATAGATAGATAGATAGATAGATAGATAGATAGATAGATAGATAACAGATAGACGTAACTTTCAGGATAATTGATATCTTTACTATGTTGAGTCTTTCAATACAGTAACCTCCCTATGTTATTGAATGAGAAGAGTTTTTTCTAACTAGTATATAAATGGTACTTGTGTTTTTATTCACTCTGATAATACCTGCCTTTTAATTGATACATTAAATTATTTACATTTAAGGTATTTATTGATATGGTAGCACATAAATTTGTCACAATTTTTTGTTTTCTCTTTGTTTCTATTGGGTCATCTTCTTCTGTTTACTTTTTCTTGTTTTCCTATTGATTACCTATTTTTTTTTATTTTGGGGGATTCCATATTGATTTATTTATAGTGTTTTTGGTTGTATCTCTTTGTATAGTTTTATTTTTTTTTTAAAGATTTTATTTATTTATTCATGAGAGAGAGAGAGAGAGAGAGAGAAGCAGAGGGAGAAGCAGGCTCCCAAGGAGCAGGGAGCCTGATGTGGGACTCGATCCCAGGACCCTGGGATCATGACCTGAGCTGAAGGCAGACGCTTAACCATCTGAGCCACCCAGGCACCCTTTGTATAGTTTTAATCTTCATTGCTTTGGTTATTACTATACACATACGTGAATTATAACAGTTTACTGGTATTAACATTATACTACCTCAAGTGTGTGGCAAACTCACTTCCATTTTGGTGTCTTTATCATTGTCACTTTTAAATATCATTGTCTTAAATATCAGATGTGCATAAATTTTGTCCTAATCATCAAATATGATTTATAAAACTCATGAAGAAATGAACAGTTTATTGTATGTACCTGTATTTCTCATTTTTCCTTGTTCTTTCATCCTCTCTGATATTCCAAGATTATTTATGTTATCATTTCCTTTATGTTTAAAGAAATTCCTTTAGCAATTCCTTAAGAGTAGATCTAGTAGCAACAAATTCTTTTAGTTTTGTTTATCTGAGAATATTTTTATTTCCTGTTCATGCCTGAAGAATAGTTTTTATCATATATAGAATGAGCAGTTGACAGTTCTTTTCTTTGAGCATTTTAAAAATATTGTACCGCTTCCTTCTGACCTCCATGGTTTCAAGTAAGAAATTCAGTTTCATTCTGATTGGTGTTCCTCTACAGGAAATACATCATCTTCCTCTAGTTTCTTTGTTTTTAGCTTTTAAAAGGTAATTATGATGTATTGGGGCGGCGGTTAAACTGTTTAGAAATTGTTCAGCTTCTTGAATATGTAGGCTTGTATCTTTCATTAATTTGAGAAGTTTTCAACTATTTTTTTAGAGTTTTTTTTCTGTTCAGATTGGGTGTACACTATTATATTTCCTCAAGTTCTCTGATTACATATTCTATCATTTTTACTTTATTGTTGAGCCCATTTAGCACATTTTAAATTTTTTATTGTATTTTTCACTTTATAATTTCCACTTAATTCTTTTTATAGCTTCTATTTCTTTATTGGAATTTTCTACGTCTTCATTTGTTTCAAGAGGACAAGTAGATAATTATTGAAGTGTTTTTATGATTGTTGCTTTAAAATTCTTGTAAGTTAATTTCAGCATCATATTACTAGCACTGTTAGCTTTAGTTTATTGTCTTTTTTTCATTCAAATTGTGATTTCCCCAGTGCTTAGTATTATGGATAAATTTCAGTTGTATCCTGGACACTTTGTCTATGATATCAGTAGTTTCTGAGCCCTATTTAGATCTTGTATGTTAGAAGACAATCACCCTGTTTAGGTTTAGCCTGTGAGTCTTATAATATTTTTGTGGACTGTGATTCCACTGGTAGTTTAATTTTCAGAATCTTTGCAGTGTTGTTTTGGTCTGCTTGGTTTTTCTGGCTCTCTGGGGCTCCCACTGGTCCCCACCCATGTGGCCTGAGGAGTGGAGGGGGCTTCTCCAGGCCAGCTGATATTTGTCTCTCAGTGGGAAAGGGGTATGGTGGGATCCCTGCACTTGGGCTCCAGGTTGCCCAGGTGTGTCTTGGCAGAGCAGGAGAGCCCCAGGCTATTTCATGACAGAGTTCCCAACCAGCCTTTCCTGTGGCAGGTCCCTTCTCTGCCCAGATGTGTCTCAGCAGGAAAGGTGGCATCCCAGGCTCAGTGAGAAAGAGAGTCCCCTGGCCACTGATTTCTGATAGGACTCCAATGGAAACCACCTGGTGGCTCACCTGCAGGTTGTTGGAGGTACCCTGTTCTTTCTGGAAGGTGAGCCCTTCTGGGTGAAGGTCATGAAGTGCCATGTCTGGTGGACTTCCTCTACTAGGTGGGGACTGAGGCCAGGCACTGTGCTGCTTCTCCAGCCCTGGGTCCCAGACCCACCCACTTTGCTCTCACCTCCTTCCAAAGTCCTCCTGGGGTTGCCTCATGTACCATCTCAGGGTATGTAATGGTGCTTAGTGGGAAAGGCGGTACAGTGAGAATGGGTGTACCCACTTATCAGGACTGGAAGTCCATAGAGCTGCTTTAATCCCTCAGTGTTTACATGCAGCAAATAACCTTGTGAAAAGTTTACATCTTTTGTTAGATATCCAGTTCATCTCCTCTCTTTCACCTGGAGTCCACTGCCTAGTTCAACCTCTGGTAACTCCTCCTGGGACTATAGTAACAGCTACAAAATTGAACTCCCTCACTCAGATTTTGGCTCCTTGGTCTGACCTTCTCACTGATCATCACTGATCTAGGACCTTGTCACACTTTCTCCTAAGACCATCAGAGCCCCCCAAGCTACTACCTTGGCATTGTCTTTCTCCTACCTAGCTGCCAGAAGTGCCCACATGCCACTTTGTTTCACTCTGATGCCTTATTTATTCTGTCCTCCTCTACCTAATTCATTCATTCTCTACCTTCCCCTCCTCCCCCAGCTAACTGTAACTCCCCTTAAAAACTAAGTTAACATGTGACCTCTCCAGAAAACCTTCCCTAATCCCTCCAGGTTGGTGAGTGCCATTTTTCCCAATGGAAAGAGCTTTCCTAATACCTTACCCATTTTAATGTTTCTGAGCTCTGTTTATGTGTCTGTCTCACACAGGGCTGGTGCCATAGTAGTGATCCCTATCATTGCAATTGCTACACTATCTTATAATTAATTGTCTGTTTGCTCGCTTATTTCCTTAGTTAGACTGCAAGCTTTCTGAAGGCAGAAATTATTATGCATTTTTCCTGTATCCCCAGAACACTTTGAGTTTAGACACTTGATCTTTGTTAAATGGCTAACTGGATTAATATCATCTCTCATTCATTTTATCCTTTCTTTTCAGCTTTCTAATGTCTTTTTCTGATTTTTGTCTTTTTTCTTTTTGAATTAGAAAGTAATCATTTTTATTACCTTGTAATTGATAAGGAATTCAAGATAAGAGTGAAATATAAAGTATTTTGTAAACTATTTTTCCTATAGAAACTTACTTCAGGGAATACATTTCCTAAATATCTACTTCCATGTACCCATAATGAGCAGTGTTTATACAGTTCAAACAGGAATGCTGGATTCCAAAAAAGAAGTTTCTCAGAACAGTGTATTTGAAGTGAAAATGGAATCTGTGAAAAGGCAAATGTGTGCATCAGAGTTGGCCACTGAGCATGACCTAAGTTCATTTACCCAGCACTAATTCCTGAACACCCTCACATAGTGGAGTTCAGAAAGAAGAGATATTTCTTTGTCTAATGACATTTTTAATGACTAAGTTGACTTTAAGTAAGTTTTACAATCATTTTCCTTAAATATACTTAAAGTCAGGTTAATTTATCGCCATCTCACATAAATTATGCCCACTGGTCTAATAGGTTAGTTCTTACTAAAGGCATAGCAAAGAAAAGCAATAAAAGAAAATAGGTTCCTCTTACTCAGTAATAAGTTTAAATGATAAACTTGAGTTGTCTTCCTTTTTCCTCAGGTGAGTTAGGGAGCTATGACTTGGATTTCCTCTGTCATGTCACTTAAATATTCCCTCTATCTATGAAAATATTCTGGAAAACCACTATAGAAAATCATTTAGGGCATGTATACATGCTTTGTGTTAATACAGTCAAGAACTTTGGATTGGAATATTGATTTAAAAAATGAGGCAAAATCTATTTCTTTTAGAAGTTAATTATTGTGAGCTTTCATGATCCTTTATGTTGGTGCTGACACCCTGACATTATGCTACATATAAGAGTTGCAATCTGAGTGGATTGGGGAGACCTACAGCCATCCATAGTACAAAGGACTTGGGCTCAGGACCCCTGCAGACCGGGACACAGACCTAATGTGACTCAGGGTGATTTGGGACCATTGTTGACCTCCTCTAGATAGGTACTCTTATCTGTAAGTTGAGGGTAATAAAACTTGACTCTTTGGCATGTCCTGCACATTGAACATCTTATCCCGTTGGGAGCTTATCCCAAGTTCCTGACACAAATTTGGACTCAGAACATGTTGGTTCTTCTCTTGCCTGTATTTTGCCACAGTATTTTAATATTCTGAGGAACCATCTCTTAGAATGAAGCACTAGTCTCTCCAGCATGTCACTGTAAGCTTCTTGGGGTGAGGTCAGAATGGAGCTCTTCCCTCATAAATTTTCTAGCTATGTGGGCACCTTGGTCTCACCCCAGATCTAAGGAGGGATAGGGCAGACCCCACCCCATCCTGTGAGCATCCCATACAAGGGTCTCTTTGGATGAGCGTGGCTCTGCCTTGAATGGGAAGCTCTCAGGGTTGGGACATACAAATATAGCAAAAACGGGCTTTGGAACACAGCCCCCCCCACTGGGGCACAGGAACCAAGTGTACCAATTCTTGACTCAACAAGAAGTGATATTTAAAATATCCAGCTGTTACTTTGATATCAGTCACACACATACACACACACAAACTCAACCACTGTATTTTGTAGAACCAGGTTTGCTCCTTCTCTATACCATAATCTGGAGTGCATATGGGGAAACCTGTCACTTGTCAGGAGGGATGAGGAACAGGGAACAGTTGGACTAGCAGGAAGGAACTGGAGAGCACAGGGTATTGAGTAGACGAGAAATGAGTAAGAGGCACACCCTGGGCACATATTAAAAGGGTGTGAGGGGACAGTGAAGATGCAAGGGGAGGGCCAGGATCACCACCAGTGTTCCTCAGGTGTCAGGCAAATAAGATGCCTCAAAGTGCCTTGACACTTAATTAAGGAGAGTTTCCATGCCTCTTTGTGCTCCACCCTGCTGCACAAATATTTCTGCATCTGTGGAGGAGGTGCGATACCCCCTGAATGCTATGCTACACTGAGAAGGACACATCACACCCTGATGGAAACACAGAGTGGTCAGGGCAGAAAGAGGGCTCTATCCAGGGTTGTCCTGAGGTCTGCAGGCTTCAGAGGCCATGTCCCTTGACCAGGCCAACACCTCATCCCCAGACAAAAGTGAGATGGACATGAGGTTCCGGGCTGTACTGTTCTTTTCTTTTTTTAAGATTTTATTTATTTATTTATTGAGAGGGAGAGATTGATAGTGAACAGAGATAGTGAGACAGAGCACAAACAGGGAGGAGAGGGAGAAGCAGACTCCCTGCCAAGCAGGGAGCCTGATGCAGGGCTTGATCCCAGGACCCTGAGATCATGACCTAAGCCAAAGGCAGATGCTGAACCGACTGAGCCACCCAGGCGCCCCAGGGCTGTACTGTTCTAATGTAAACATGAAGTTTTGTAGATGGCTCTCATTTGAGATTGCTGCTACTGGAACTTACTTCCTTGCTGAAGTGTGCTGCACAACAAGACACAACACGACTCCAACCTTGGTGCGTGGGCTTACTGTGCTTTCTTTTCAGAGCCAGGAATGTGCCACATAAAAGGAAGCAGTTTTTAAAATAGGCATTACAAACCCTTATATTTTTTGTGTCTGGTTGCCCAGTCACAGATGAAATAGCCATCAGTGGTTTTGGCCCAGGTCTCACCAACCCATAGATTTAGATATTGTAGTTGTCAGCCTGATGTAATGCAGTCTTGAGAGGATGGGGAAGTATAGGTCAAAGGGTTCTCAGTTCTCCCAAGGAAGGCAACGCTCACTTATCACACACTGTGTCTTTGGTTAACGGGTGTGATTACCCCCAAAGAAAGAGGGTGCTGGTTCCAGCTCTTCTCCTAATTCATTTTGTGGCTTTGGTCCATTCATGGAAGTTTTCTGGGCCTTGGTTTCCTCCTTTGCACATGTGGGTGGGATAAACGACATGCCCCCTAATGTCCCTCACACGTCAGTGCTCCAAGTTTCCACAGCTTGATTCTGGCCATAGATGGGGTGACCCACTTTTCTGATTGCCCTCGTGCTTATATGGGCAAATAAACGGATTCCAGAAGTTACTTATATTTGCGTATGCAGACATAAAAACAACAGGTGGTGCATCTTGCAGAGCCTCAGGAATGCCTTTCCTCGTGTGAGTGGGATTTGCAGAGCCAGACTCTCTGATTGAGAAGAGCCTTAGCTTTGGATAAGTTTGTTTCCAGGTAAGAAATGGGCAAGCTTTTCTCCCACTGCTGTTTCCTAGCAGAATGTCTCTCAATAAATGAACCTATTACATTGGCTTCTACAGAGGTGGTTTCACTCTCTTCCTCTCCTCCCCATGCAATGCTCTTATTTTTCTCTTTAAAAATATGACAATTTAAATACAGGAGTTGCTGAAATCTTTTTCACCTTTGTTTTTTGGAACTGTTGAAATTTCTGCTGAAAGATTACAATTCAATGCTAGTTCTTTAAAAAAATGGGCTTTGCTTATATTATATTTAGGGAAATTGCTTATCTTTTTTTTACTAATTTTTTTCCGATTAGATTTCCCATTAGATGTAAATGATTAACAATAAGCAGAGCCCCCAGGTTCTACATGTATTTTTTAAAAGTGTAATGGAGGGCTACTTTTCCCTAGTCCCTTGAGCATGGGCTTTATCATGAAACATATGACATTATCTTGCCATCAAACAAGAAATGAACAACAGCATTCAAGCCACTATAATTATAAAACTTGGAAACATTTAAAATTCAGAGTGGGGAGAGAGTAGTTACAGAAAGTTACTTGCTACTGAGGGTTCTACATGCTGATGATTTTACAGAGGGTGAAATCTGTGTAATATGGTACTTGTAGGCATAGCATAGAAACATGATGGAAAGGGTCTTGATCAAATCAATGAGTATTCATTGAGTACCTGTTGTATGCTCTATGTGGCAGTTGGCTATGAGGTCACCACAGATAGTGTCTTCTTTTTCAAGGCTCATTCATTTCTCCTTAAGGGTCATACCTTAGATGACAACAATGGAAGATTTTGCATAATCAGACCCTGGAGAGTAAACTTGTCTATTCATTCAATACTTATTAAGCACCTACTATGTATTAAGCACATAAATTCCATATCGTTATGCTGAATGTATTTTAATACTCAGGGAGGTTTTGATTCATTGGTAAATTTGAGAGTGTTAATTGGATTATATGAAAAGCAAAAGTTGTCCCACTTTACCTGTCTTGTTGGCAATATGTTATAGTGTCCGCCTTCCAAAATCCTGCTGCTGTCCCTGGTGCTATGGTTCTGTAGCCAGGAAGGCTGGCCCACCTCACCCCCAAGAGGATGTCTGGCCATACCCTTCTGGCAGCCCTGCAGCACTGTGTCATACATCCCTCCCATTTCTTTGAGCCATTTGGACAGGAAGCACGATGGTGAATTATCATGAAAGAGGGCAAAATGGAGACTGCACTGAGAAGGCTGGATGTTTGGAGGAAATGGTGCTAACTCTGAGAGGTGCATTTCCTAGTCAAGTAACTGATGAAAAAGAAAAGGAGAGTGTCAAGCAGAGGGAGGAGAACAGAGAGTAGAAGCCCGGAAACGAGCAAGCGAATGGTTGAGAATCTGAAGGGTGGGAGGGATGTGTGTGTTTGCACCAGTCACTTATAAGGAACACAGCCATTGTTCCCACAGTGCAGGAAGGCTAGCCAATGGAGCAGTATCTACCTCCCCTAATCTAAGAGCATCTTCTTCCAAACTTTTGCAGTACCTCAGTTTACACTATGCTCTGATGATGTGTCAATCAGGATATTCTAAATTATGGTCTGATAACAAACCACATGAAAATTGCAAAGGCACAAAACAGAGTTTTTTGTTGCAAAGAGTGGTTACGTAGGACAGATAACAAGGGAGTATGGCCATGGCTGTCACATGGCAACTTCCCATGGAAGCATACACACTTATTTAGGGACACTAATGTGAAGTGAGGGGTAGAAGGAAGGCCTTCTGGCTCCCACTTGCATTTTCATACTGAGATAGAAAACTGCAGATTGCGGCTTTAACTTCAGCTGTTCCAGAAAACTTACTTTTTTGTAAATTAAATATTCCATTTCAAAAATTATAGTCAGTGTTACATTGAAGATGGCATAGTGGTGAATAGATTATTGTCAACTTCCACTGAATTCTATAAGGCCTTGGAGGTGGGAAATAATTATTTTGCTAATCTTGATCATTTATATTAGGACTGTGTATTAAGTATTTTGGTCCTTTTATATGAATTATTTAAACATTCTATGTTAAACATATCCACTGGGTATTCTATAGATGCTTAGAGACTACAAACAAAATACACTTTTGAGGGACTGATCTATTTCTTCTATTGTGCACTTGGAAGTATTTTGCAAATTAAATTTAAAACTACAAACTGAGCGTTGCTGGAGAGGAAGGGGGCGGGAAGGATGGGGTGACTTGGTGATGGACATTGGGGAGGGTATGTGCTATGAATTGTGTTAAGACTGGTGAATCACAGACCTGTACCCCTGAAACAAATAATACATTATATGTTAATAAAAAATTTAAAAAAACCTACAAGAAACAGGTGATTTTTTCCCTAGGAAATGTAGGATTCTGGCATCAATTTTGATCCTTTTCATATTTTTGGATTTTGAGGGAATTCCTAAAAATTTGCTGAGTGTTGATAATTTGCATACTGTTGTTGAGGAAATCAATCTTATAAGAACACTGCTCCTGGCTGATGGTATAGAAGAGACCAAATGTAAATGGGCACAGTAGTGTTTGCCTTTATTGTTAGTATTCAACCCATGCAGTGATACAAATGTTCCCTTGCCCCAGTGTTCACAGTTCCACCAGTGTCCTCTGGAAACCATTTTGCTAAGGAGCACTGCCCTGGAACATATGATCCAGCCCACCTGGCATTTCCTCCTTGCACTGCACTCTTCAAGATAATTAACCTTGTAAGCCACAACAAGAAAAAGCCTGAACCAAACCATCAGGCATGTTTGCAGGTCATGGCAACAGTCTTAATACACACTTTTAAATGATGCCCTGCCACAGGGTTCTTGGGATGGAATGCAGCCAAATAATTCTTAATTCATATAATTTAAATAACAGCATGAATGACTGACTGTAAAAGGCAAAGTACAGCAGAGGTATTAAGAAAATAATCCAAGCTGAGTTGCAGAATCAAATGAGATTACACTTCCTGTGCAATTGAAATGATCAGCTTTCGAAAGGATGAGCCTTCTGATACCTTTGCTTTAGTAAGCATTTGGAGGGCTCTGGGGCCAGACAGACAAGTATACTTGGTATCCAGAGGAAGGAGAGTGTCCCCAAACTTCCTGGGGCCTGGAGTACTAAATGCAAATGAGCATCTCCTTCTAGAGAATTATCAGCTTCCCATGGTGACCTGATTAACTTGTTTTCCTGCTCAATGATACTGAAATATCTTAGAATCTTATGATAAAGCTTTGTAGTGGAACTTAAACATAAGTCATTATTGCATTTTTAAGAGACAATAAGCAATTAGAAGGAGAGTCAAAGAAAGGGGTACTCATTCACTCATTCATTTGTTCATTCATTCAACTGATGTGTGCTGGGTGACAATTCTCTGTGTAATACTGGATTGTTGCTGCTGGCAGAGAGAAGAGGCCTGCAGAGGCCTAGAGCTTGGTCAATGTGCAGAGAAGCAACTATAAGGTTATACATTAGGTATGTCTCTTGCGCTTTGCTGGTTCATGTTCCCACCTGCTACTGGAGGATTTTATTTTCCTAAAATAGGCTTCCTTACCCCTAATTCCATGGGTTTTTCAGGGATTCCTGGTATGTCCCATGTGCTGCGGCATGGCCCTTTTCTCTAGCTCCTGGCCTCCCTAGCCCACCATACCACAGCAGGGCAGCTCCATCAGGCTCTGAGGTGCTGGGAACACCAGGCCCTCAATGTATTCAGGTGGGTGGTGTTTTTTTTCCAAAATAGAGTGGGGCAAGTGCTGACCTTTGCACCCCTAGCCATCCCTCAGGTCCTTAGTTACCACTTCCAGGAGCTGATAGTAAACCAGCTCTGAGCTTTTGTGGGGCTGGGCAGTCAGGATAAGAACAGAAGTGGAGAGGCAGTGAGGAGGCTGAGGAAGAAGAAAACTGATGCTTCCTGAGCTCTTCCTGACTGTCCTGGATTAGTGCTCCTGGCCCTCCTACCAGCCCAGCAGCAGATAGGCAGTCAGGAAAGCACAAGTGACTAGGGAGGGTATGTACACAAGGATGGGTGCACAGGGCTTATGCCAGGGTCTGGACCAGAACAGCAGCTAGACCTTGTCCTAGACACCAGCATTAAGGGACCATACATGCAACCCTCACTTTACACATCCTTCCTCCCTGCCCACCATCCACTGGGTTCCCCATTGGCCATTCCCTGAAGGCAGTGGGCACAAATCTGGCAGACAGCAGGGTGAGGGTGAGGACCCAGAAGGGGTTTCAGAGGCCACCCAGAAGATATCAGGCACAAACCCTGTAAATGTAGGTGTTTTCCTAGTCCCATTTCCCCCATCCAAGAGGGAAGTGAAGCTTTCTAGGGAAGATGTGGAAAAAGAAAAGAAGTGGCCTGCTTTTAGAACCAAAGTATTTAGCTACCAGGCTGGAATTCAAATCACACAGTACCCACCTCTCCTCAAGCACAGAGCTTGGTTAGCTGTGAAGCTTTCTGCCTCACCCTTTCCTCTCTTAGGACGCAGTATGCCCTAATGGCTCCTGAATCTCATGGAAGTAGATGTCTGGTGGGTGTAAACTGTTGTAGCCACTATAGAAAAAAGTATGGAGGTCCCTCAAAAAAAATTAAAAATAGAGCTACCATATGATCCAGCAGTTCCATTTCTGGGTATTTACCCAAAGAAATGAAATCACTCTCTTGAAGAGAAATCTGTATCTGCATGTTCGTTGCAGCATTATTTACAATAACCAAGACATGGAAACGACCTAAATAAATATTTGCTAAAGTGAAATGATTTTTTTAAAAGTAACTTTTACATAGAAGTTCTTTAATAAAGTAAGTGCACCACAGGACCACCTACTCATAAAACTGAGTATTAAATTTGATGTCAGCTCTTGTTTATGTAGTGTTTTCATAAGAACCCAAACACATTTTGAGAATGAAGTTAAAATGGAATCAATGATTCAGTGATCATTCAGTTGTTTCAATAAATCTAAACAATCTGCTCCTTTTTGTCTATTAAAAAGAAGAGTAAAGGCTTTCACAAAGACTATTTACAACAAACTGCTGGTTGCCGGTGTGTGTGTGTGTGTGTGTGTGTGTGTGTGTGTGTGTGTGTGTGTGTAAAGGCTAGATCCAAGGTTTGTTTTGACCTGGGAGGATAAGAATTGCCTCAACTGAGAAGTGGAAGACTGGAGAGGAACAGAAGTTGGGATTCAGGGGCGGGCAGAACAAGGAGTTTGGTTTTGAACATGCTAAGTTTGAGTCATCTATGGACACCTGCTATGGGTTGAATTATGTCCTCCAAAAATTTAAACGTTGAAGACCTCATCCCCAGTAGCTGAAAATGTGACTTTATTTGGAAATAGAGCCATTGCAGATATAATTAGTTGAGATGAGATCATACTGGAGTGTGGTGGGTCCCTAATCCAGTATGACTGGAGTGCTCATAAAAGGGCGGGGGGGATTTGGACATAGCCATGCGCACGGAGAAGGCCACCTGAAGATGAAGGTGGACAGTGGGTGGTTCTGCTTCACACCAAAAGAAGTCAAAGATGACCAGTAAACAAGCTAGAATTAGGGGAAAGGCATGGAACAATGCTCAGGAGGACCAATCCTGATATCTTGTTCCAGGCACTTCTGGCCTCAGAACTTGAGACAATAAATTTCTGTTAAGTCACCTGGTATGCAGTCCTTTGTCATGGCAGTCCTAATAGCAAACTAATTAGCGAACTAATACAGCATCCAAGTGAAGATAGCAAGGGGGCTTTGGAGTCTGGGATTTGAGAAATAAACTTGGACTGGAGATAAAAATGTGGGCATTGCTGATACAGAGGTGACATTTAAAGCCAAGAGACCAGCTACGTTCACAAGGAGAGAGTACCTGTGCTGCAGAGTTAAGTACAAGGTTTGGCACCCCAGGAAAGGAAGAGCTGCAGAGGCAGTGAGGAAACGGGCTTGTCTTCTGCTAGGGGACCCTGGAAACTAGTGCAATGCTTGGTATATGGAGACCTTCAGCAAATAGTTGCTGAATTAATAAGTGGCTTTGCTATCATATGAACTATGCTATTGGAATGGCCACTATTTTATTTTATTGTTAGCTCTAATTTTATATAGTAGCATAAACTTAAGAGAACTGATTTTAAAGCAGGTGTTTAGGATTTATAACAAATAACTGATTATTAACATATTCCTGAAAACCAATACATTAATGAGCACTGATTTGTTGAATAAACACTCATCCACAGGTTTGGAAATCCAAGCAGTACAAAAATGGTACAGGGAAACTCTCCCCTCACTGCCAGGCAGCCACTCAGCTGGTATGGATCCAACAAAGGTAACTGATACTGTTGACACATGCTTAATGTGTGTCTCCAAAAATACTTTGTGTATATAGAAGATACACACACACACACACACACACGGCATGCACACCCAGTATTCCATCTTCCCTTCTTAAACACAGATGAAAGCATTCTACACACACCACTGTACACCTGTTTTTTTCTTTTTCTATTTTGCACTATTCTCCCATCTTTGTACATAAAGGGTTATATCTCCTTGCCCCACACCATGGTTGCAAATTGTTCCACTTTGTGTGTATTTAAATGTGCCCTCTTGATGGACATTTAGATTATTATCAAACTTTGGTTACTACAGCTAATGTTTCTGAGAGTAACCTTAATCCATTCTATTTCTCACATGTACAAATGTACAATGTAGTAACACCTAATCAAATGTACAAATGTAGCTGTAAAGTAAATTTCTAAAACTAGAATCTGGGTCAATGGGTATGTGATGAGGACTGATATTGCAAATTGTCTTCCAGGCAGTTGGGCCAGTTCACATTCTCACCAACAACAGTTTGGTCCTGACACTCTTGCCAAAACTGTGTACTTTTCAAACTTCTCAATCTTTGTTTCAATCTGAAAATTTGAATTTCCATGTAGCATCCATTTAAATTTATCTCATTTTGAAATTGAATACTTTTTTATATGTTTAAGAACCATTTGAATTTCATCTTCCATCAACTGTTTATATCCTTTACCCATTTTCTATTAGTTTATAGGATGTCTTGATTTATGTTAGGAAAATAGGTCTTTTTTATGGTATGAATTTCAAATATATGTTTTCTAGTTGTCCTTAGCCTTTTGTTTTCACTTATGATGGTTTTTGACATTGATACTTTATTGTTGTATAATAAAATTTTTCAATACTGTTTTATGGCTTCTGAATTTATTTCAGAGCTATAACAAACTTTGCTTCTCTGGGCTTATAAAATAATTGTCTTAATGTTTCATACAGTCTTTTAAAATTTCCACTTTTTGGTTTACATGATTGATTTATTTTATATTGTTGGTATAAATTCAGCATTTTTTCCTCCGATGGCTATCGACTTGCCCCAATGTCAGTCACTGAATCATCTTTTTCTGCCTCTATATGAAATAGTTCCTCTATTATTATATATAATAGTTACAACTATATTTGAGTCTACACTGTAGTTTTTTTTTAATTCCATTCCACTGCACTGTTTGTTAGTCTTGCATCAGACCTATATTAATTCAATTGTCATGTGTTCACACAGAATTATTTTCTGGAAGCCTTACCATCCTTTTTTTCCCTTTTTCTTTCCCAGAATTTTTCCTGATATTCCTGTTTCTTTGGTTTTTGAATAAATTCATCTAATATCAAAAATATCTCATCTTGGGTGCCTGGGTGGCTCAGTGGTTAAGTGTCTGCCTTCGGTTCAGGTCATGATCCTGGGGTCCTGGGATCGAGCCCCGCATCAGGCTCTCCGCTCAGCGGGAAGCCTGCTTCTCCTTCTCCCACTCCCCCTGCTTGTGTTCCCTCTCTTGCTGTGTCTCTCTCTGTCAAATAAATAAATAAAATCTTTTTAAAAATTTCATCTTGTTTTTAATGGGGATATTTTAGATTTACTTAGAATGAATAACTTCATAGAAACTTAATCATTTTATACAAATACATATTGCAAACATTTCCTGTAGGTTTGTTTTAGTCTTGAAGAAGCAATTATGATGTTTGTTTTAAAATGCTCTATAGTTTCTTAAAATATAAATATAAAATTTCTTTTTTGTGTGTGTTCCATGCCTTCTCATGCATTTCTATGTATAGGGACACCAGATATATTATGAAGTGTTTTTGTAATCATTATTTGTATAAGAATCTCCATGATGTGACTGAGATTTATATCCAGTATGTCAGTAGAGATGAGTAACACCTAATCAAATGCTACCTCATATACATAGGATTCATCCTCCAGGAAAACCCATTAAGATGTCAATGAACAAGAATTACTTGTCCTAGGGCTTACTGAATTTCCCAAGACCATCTCAAAATAATATATGTGTTTATAAATAAAAGTGTTACTATAATGGGACTATGGAGACAAGAGCAAAACTTCCATGAAGAGTCTAAAATATTTTTTCCTTTGGTAAAAATCCTATTTCAGAGTTTTTGATCATGGATAATAAAATACAGGAATCTGTGTTTTGGAGCACATCAACCTGTGTTTATATGAAGAATATATATAAAATAAGAAGATATTTGATGTCACTTCATCCATTTGAATATGCATCTTCAGGAGTTATTAGAAAACTGTCACTAATTCAGCATGTTAATTCCTTTCTACTGTTAAAAAATAGCTGCATCCTATATTTTAAAACATTGACAACATATTTAACAATATACACAACTAATTATTGAGAAATGTGGTTTCTATAAGGCAGTGAGTAAAAGAGGCACAGCTGGGCTTTTTTAAAAGATTTATTTATTTATTTTAAAGAGAAAGAGAGAGCACAGCAGGAGGAGGGGCAGAGGGTGAGGGAGAGAATCTCAAGCAGGTTTCAACTCCCCGCTGAGTGCCAAGCCTGATGCGGGGCTTGATCTCACCACCTTGAGATTATGACCTGAGATGAAATCAAGAGTTGGCCACTTAAGCAACTGAGCTACCCAGGTGCCCCTGGACTTTTGTTTTAACATTACCAACACTTAGCTATGGACAAGCCTCTTACCTGAGTTGGTCTTCATTCCATTTGTAAACCATAAGGGGGTAGGAAACATGAACACATGGTTCACCTGTTTGGTGGGACAGGTTGGGGTGGAGTTGGGCATGGCCAAGGAAAAGAAGTACCTGAGAGCTTTGTCAACAACAAAGCAGATGTACCAGAGACTCAAATTCGTGAACACAGAATTTGAGTAATTAAGGAGGGCATGTGATGAGATGAGCACTGGGTGTTAGAAACAACTGATGAATTATCGAACACTACATCTGAAATTAACGATGTACTATATGTTGGCTAATTGAATTTAAGTTAAAAAAAGAAAAAAAAGAACTTGAATGAACATTCAAGAAATATGATGTGGGCATGGAAAACAAAATTTTCACTTGCCACAGATGGTGCTATCTGTAATGAAAGAAAACCAAATAATTACAAGAGTTTACTCAAGTTAAAAGTGAAGGTTGGTATGCCTGGATTCAAGAGCATTGTTCATAGGTAAGAGTCCTTATCTCTCTGTGGGTTCAGCTTTAGTGCTTGAGCTGATGTAGAATATGGTCAAGATTGGAGATATATTTCAAACATTGCCCTTAATCAGTGGTATATGATGGGTTATTTGGAAGAGGTTGAAAGAGAGGGAATGGAGATTGTGGTAAATTAAATGCCTCAAACAACTACATGTAGGAACCTCATTGATGGGTTTTAATAGTCTGCTTTCTTTCTTTCTTTCTTTTTTTTTAAAGATTTTATTTATTTATTTGACACAGAGAGAGAGAGAGAGTGAGAGAGGGAACACAAGCAGGGGGAGTGTGAGAGGGAGAAGCAGACTCCCCACTGAGCAGGGAACCTGACGTGGGGCTTGACCCCAGGACCCTGGGAACATGACCTGAGCCAAAGGAAGACGCTTAATGACTGAGCCACCCAGGTGCCCCAATAGTCTGCTTTCTTTGATCAACAAAGCAATTTGTTTATCCCCCAGTAGCTCATTAATGTAAGAAGAAATCTAAACTCAAAGTCACAGAGGAAAAAAAAAGAATTTTGTAAAAAGGAAACACTTTTTGTAACCCTGGATTTTTGCTAATATATTATTTAAAATGTTTGCATCTGTCTGTGGGAGAGATTCGTCTATACATTTCCCTTGCAATGATATTCTTATTTTTGCAATGTCTTGTGTTGCAATGATATTCTTGTTTTTTTTTTTTATGAAATTTGTGCTGGTCTTATAAAATGAGTTGATTGCTATTATCTTATTTTCTGTTCTTTGGGAAATTTTGTGTAAAGGTTGATGTTATTTTCCCTCAAATGTTTGGAAGAAATTAGTGGTAAGTAGAAAAGCAATACAGCATCAACATTATTTCATTTTTTGAAGTAATTTGTTTAATTTCTTTGAGCCTCTGTCTCCTTATCTGTAAAGTAGATTTTATACCTGTTCAATTAATCTTTGAAACTCATTTTGGGGATAGCAAGGTCTTCTTGTTTTGCCTTGCCTGTGTAAGCATGTAAAGTGCCATGGAAATATATCATCATCTTTATAAGTCCTAACATTTTATGTAAGAAGGCAAGTTAGCAGAGAATAGTAGACAGTAGTAGTCAGAAAGTCAAATCAAAATGTAAAGATTGTAAATGCATCCTCAGAAGGAGATAAAGAAGAGTCATGGAAGTCCTTTACACCATCACCATGAGGGATTCTAAGAACCTCTTATACAGAGAAGTGAACGAGCTTTCCCCTACCAATCTGCCAAGTGCGAAGAGAGGGGTACCATCCCTTTCCTATCTTCCATGTTTGTCAGAAAATACCTATGAGGGCACTGGGGTGGCTCAGTCGGTTAAGCGTCTGACTTTTGATTTTGGCTCAGGTCATGATCTCAGGGTTCTAAGATCAAATCCCATGTCAGGCTCTGTGCTCAATGTGGAGTCTGCTGGGGATTCTCTCTCTCCCTCTCCCTCCGCCCCTCCCCCCACTCATGCATCCACGTGTGTCTGTGGGGGGGCACACGTGCTCTTTCTCTCTCTCAAATAAATAAAATCTTTAAAAGAATTAAAAAAAAGAAAATACCTATGACATATGGGAAGATATCTGGGATAGGACATTGCCAGTTCAAGTTTCAAGATGTATATGAAGATATTTAGAGCAAGATTGATTTTTTTTTTTGAGAGAAGCCTTTTAAGTTACAAAAATGAAGGACTGGGTGAAGAAGAGGTTTACTCAGCCAAGCCCAGAAAATCATACGAGATTTTTATTCATTAGGGAACATCTCATTACTACCTTGATCTCATCAGGTCCTTGTCCTTGCAGTACGTGGAGCAGAAGTTGTGCGTGCCCTGACAGGGTCAGCTCAGCTTACCCCACGGTCACTGAAGATGCCTCATTAAGCCAGGGCAGCCTGAGGACAGTAAAACCCAGGAGGATGCTCAACAAACTAGAGAAGAGAGCTGGTGAATAAATTCCTCAGCTTCCTTGCCTCTCAAACACACCTCTGAGTTGTCTCCCCTGGGTCTGCATTGAGTGGAGCCTGATATGAGCCACTATTCATTTATTCTTTCGTTCACTTTCCTCTCTTTCCTGTCTTGATTTCCTACTCCCTCTGAGTGTGTTTTGGAATTACATCCTAAGTAAACTACATGCATTTAAATCCTTGTCTAGGGGTCTGTTTCTGGGGGACCCCAAATCAAGACTGTGCATTCAATATATTGTTTCTGCTAACTGTTGGCAGGGCAGTGCCATCTTTTATACCAGGGACAATGGAGAGTTCTGTTTTAACTTGTTTGCTCAGTATTTCATATTTTCTCTCTGCTCCATGGCAACTTAAAAAAAAAAGTCGATTGACTTGGGTGAAGCATTGGTACTCTATTAAAGGATGTTTATATTGAGTTTAGATTTAATTTTAGTTTGAGTGCTCCATCTTTAAACAAAATAGCAGCTGAAAATTTTCCAAATGGATTGTTTTCAATAATCTGTAAACTACATTTTACAAATGTAGTTTGCAAAGGAATTCGTTACAAAGACAGAGGTCTCTTTGGTTGCCTTGAATAAAGCCTGTAGTTCACTAAGCCACAATATGATATAAGATCCATAAAATTGAAGCCCACACAAGTTTCCATGCAAATAGCTGCCATTTTTACCCACTGGCTGGGATTCAGTCTGAGAGTCATTCTTCCAAGAAGCATGTGCTGGAGGAAAGAAACTGAAGGGAGGATGTCAAAGCCTTGATTCATTCATCCAGTTTTCCATTTATTCACAGGATATTTATTGAATGTCCCGTATATTAAAGGCATTTGTTTTACTCAAATTGTGGGGAAGATCATGTGAATAATTTTAAGGACTCAGCTGGTTTGTCTTAGGGCTTGATTTATGTTCTGTGTTCTGTTGTGTTTTGTATTATTATATTTGTATCTTATATTATCTCCTGATCCACTAATAAAGTCATGCTGGAGGAGTAGTAACCCTGGAATTAGTGTCAGGACTAGAGAGAGGAAGAAGGACTGGTTAGCCCACAAGTTAGGGCAAGGGTGTGAAAAGTGAACTGAGGGGGTCTGAGTAAAACTCTGCTGTTGAGGTGTGTGTGTGTGTGTGTGTGTGTGTGTGTGTGTGTGTGTGTGTGTTTTAGGATGAGACAGAAAAAAATATACATTTTTTTTGTTGAGTTTCAGACTGGAGCTAAGAGGATGAAGTTCAGAGTCCAAAATGGGAAAGTGAAAGAGTGAACGATAAGAGTGGGGGCTTTGTTCTGGAAGGTGCAGAGCTGCTCTTCAGGGTTGGAGTTCCCACTGTCATCTCTGTATCCAGGAGGGCTGTTGTCCTGCATCATGAAGTATTAGAGTACAGACTGGGAGGTCATCTAAATGCCACTCCAGATTTTTCCTCTTCCTTCAAGTTTCCTTACTGTGTGTATGTGTGTGGGGGGAGGGGTGGACATGTTAAGGGCCCAAGCAGGGAAATCTTCCTGTGTGTGTGGGATGGGATCTGAAGCCAGGTGGACCTAAGACTAGGCATTCCCCACTACCTGGGCATGCAGGTGTGACTCCACGGTGTGAAGGGAGTTTTAATTCAGTTCTGAGGTCCCTCCAGGTGGAGGGAAGCAGAGAGGTTTCCCCTGCAATACAGGATGCTGAAAATTGCAGAGACTACCTTCTGCTCCTCTTCTAACAAGAATACAGACCCTATGGCACTAGCTTTGTGGA
Organism: Callorhinus ursinus; assembly: GCF_003265705.2. Classification (NCBI taxonomy): domain Eukaryota; kingdom Metazoa; phylum Chordata; class Mammalia; order Carnivora; family Otariidae; genus Callorhinus; species Callorhinus ursinus. Next base: position 1,854,942 of record NW_027397067.1, read on the forward strand.
TTTATTTTATTCATTTCTCCTACTTTTCTTTCATTCTACCATTTCTTCTCCACTTTCTATTTTAAAAATATTGTATTATATAATATTGTAAATCACTTTGTAGCCTTTTGAGAATTGAATAGAATTAATATATTCAGATGGCATTTAGGGTGGCATTAAACTCCATAAAACCCAGTATACTGGTAAATGACTTTACATTATAGTAGAGAAGAGTCAGGTTAGACATTAAGAAGCATTTACCAGCTATTAAGATTGTTAAATAGCTTGCCAAAAAGTGTTATGAAATCTCTCTTTCTGGATTTTTTTTTGGTAGTCTACTCTTTGAAGCAGTTTACTTGGAGTCATGTTGGTAGAGAGAAGGATATGCTCTACTTTTCCCAGATGAAGGAATTAGAAACTCAAATCACTGAATTTCTTTCTTTTGTGACTGAAAAGGCCAGCAGCTGCCAACGCTCTGAGGTCAAGGGGAGGAATTAAAAACAAAAACAAAAACAAAACACTATTGCCCAGCACTTGCAGATAAATTTTCACAAAGAAGGAAACTCCTCTGCATGACTGACAGCTGCACCTGTAGAAGCAGCAAGGTGCTTATTTAACAAGGTCACTGAAGCCAAGACCAGACCTCTTCCAGTGACTGCAGTCCCTCTTAGCCAAGCGAGCTCACTTGGAGCTCACTTTGGGTGGGCTGATATGTCTGGGAAACACACATATATGCAGAACGGGCAGACTAGACCAGGAGAGGCAGCCCAAGTGTCTCAGGGCAACAAGGTGCATGTTGGGATAAGCTGTGCTATGTTGCAGGAACCATTTGTCAGCCCAAATCCCATTGCTGGGAAATGAGTTTATCTTCAGATGTATTGTAGACCGGCTGCAGTTCAGTGGGGGCTCTTGCTTATTTTTGTGGCTCAGAAACCAGGCTGATGGAATTTTGACTTTCTTGAAAGTTGACAGCTGTGGGTCACAGGGAGAGAGAACTCTGGAAAGTCTTGCATTAGAAATTGCTTGTTTGGTTGGGAAACGACACATATCAATTCCACTCATGACTCAGAGGGTAGAACAATTACATGGTCTTATCCACCCAATAGAATGTCAGAAGTACAATCCTCCAAGGGGAAAGAAGTAAAAATAATTAAGGGCAGCACTAATGATTACCGTCTCTGTCTCTGTCTCTGTCTCTCTTTTATTTTCCCTTTCACTGAATGCAAAACTGGTCAAAATGGCTGGGCACCTGTTAACACGAGTATGAACATTACAAAATGTGTTTTCTTCACTGACCTCAAGAAAGATAGTAAATATCTGTTGATAATGTAGAGTGCAGAGAGCTTCTAGATCATTTATTTGAAGAACAAGATATGACTTATAATGAGCGATGAACAGTATTTGCAAAAATGTTAAAATTTTTGTTCCTCTACATTTCTTTAAAGACCAATAAAAAAGTCTTAAAGTTCTTTTGGCTCTCACTGATTTAATAACATTACTTGATTCCTTTTTTAGTGCTAAGCTAAACAACATGCCAAGAAGTGGTAATTAACTGAACCATGAGATACAAAGGGAAAGAATAGGCATTTGTTTTAATCAGGTGTTACGCAAATCTAAACTGTATGATGTCCACCAGGAAGGCATGATGTATCTTGTTGGATTTGGTATAAGGAACATGTTGTAGGCTAACTGGAGAATGTTGTAGTGTCCATATTTTGAAAAACTACATGTATTTTAAGGATTCAACTCTTTGGCTGTGTGTGTAGCAGCAGTATTGTTAAGCTTGGAGTGGAAAATAAACCCTAATCACATTAAGTATGAGTTATTAAGGTCTAATATATTGCCATGTGTTTATTTGATGTTTTAAATCAGTGTGTGTGTGTGTGTGTGTGTGTGTGTGTGTGTGTGTGTGTGCATTCTGTGTGTTATTCTCTACAACGTTCCATTTTCACTGGGAGGGACTATCTTTTTCTTTGGAAATGGTCTAAGAAGATGAGACTCATGTCATCCTCATTCTGAAAAGGAGGTTATCAATTTCCTCCTAGTTTCTTCACTTGTGAATATGTGAGTGGTTTAATTTTGTTAACCTTCCTTAGAGAACTGCTGTCACAAAGAATAGAACTGGCATGTCTAGTATCAGTGTGTTTTTCCCTCACTAGTTTAGATTCATGGAAGGATTATTATCTCTGTTGAATTCAGTGAAATAAGCATTTTCTTGAGACAACAACTATAGGCCCTGTATTCACTGTTAAGGACAGTAAAAATTATAGTTTTTGTCCATAAAGAGCTTAGCGTCTTAAGTCAGAGATGAAATTTATGTGTCACTATTTAAGAAAACTTAGAGCATATTTAACCTAATATTAAAATAGGCATTCTGACTTGTCAAAAATAAAAGGTAAGATCTGGAAGAAACTAGATTAATCATGATAATACCACAGCAGGACAAATATGTGTAGGAAAGTCTTTTGAGCATTTGTAACTCACTTCCAATCTATGTCCTGGACCATTGTGTTGCAGAGCACAATTGTAAAACTAGCCTTGAAATGTATTGCTACCTTGGTCTCTGGATTCATGTTTGCATGACAACTTGAGGCTATTTAGGTCATTTATATTTTTTCAGTTTTCATTTTCAACATATTCCATGGAGTGTTTGTTCTATGCTATTATGTACTTTCTCAAAGTAATGACTTTGTATCAATTGCATTAACCCAAATTTTGCCGTACCTATGCCAAGGTTTTGCAAACTTATAGGTAGGTCCTAAAATAGTGTCAGTAAACAAATTTTGTTTGGTTAGGTCTAGGTTTCCTTTTCAGTAATTTTTTCAAATGTTCAGACTTGGTATTCAAAAGTTTCACAGGCATAGAGGAAGAATATTTGGAAGGAGGGCAATCATTAGGAAGTGGCCATCTTGATTTTGGCACTGTAGCCTGCGCTTGGCTCTGGATGAATCAACGTTATCTTGACAGAATGTCTTAAGCAGATCCCCACATTTTTTGCCATTGCAGATTGTAAAGTATTTGTTTCAGGAAATAGTGCCTTGCTACCAACAACCCTTTTCCAAAATATCTTTTAGTGTTTGGCATGCAGTTAGTAATGACTCAAGGACCTAATAAGAAAGTTGTACTGACCCGGGTTGAGTCCAGTTTGAACTGGTGCACATTTCAGCACCGCCCTCCACCCTTGCAGAAAAAGCCGGAAGACCAAGCACCATGCATGTAGCTCCAAGCTTAAAAGCTGAGGCCTGGTGGCCCCCTTCCAAAAGTCTCTCAGCAAGTCAGGAGAACAGCTGGAGTCACAAACCTGGAGTAAGAACAACTCCTGGTTTCAATCTGGGCCTAGACAATTAGCGTAGCTTTTCTCTGGGTTGATTACATTTCAAGTCCCTCTTGCAGTATTCAGCATTTCAGTTGCAAAATATAATAAGATTTCCCCCTTTATTCACTTTGGAACTTCACACAAATTTGTAGCCCCATCCAGGACTCCTGTGTCCCTATCTACAAAATGAGTAAGATAAGATCTTTACCTGATAAGATGCAAATTACAGTGTAGTACTTAATATGGGAGAGTTATTAGTCTCACTATATTATGATTCTAGCAAAAAATGTTATGTGGTAACTGATATTGGATTATAAGCACATTAAGTATAGTCATGGTAATACAATTAACTATAGTCTCTTCCAAAAGTCTACTCTGTACAATCTTTAGATCCTGTAATAGACAATATTGAAGTTCAAACTTGCATTTATATTTTTAAAAAATACCTTACATTGACGGGACAACATAAATTAACTTTCATATTATTAGATTATTTTGCTTAATTTAATAATCAGATTTCCAAACTATATATACATAGTATTTATATTAATATATAGAGTATATATATATATATATATATATATATATATATATATATATATACATTCTACCAGTCTGAAATATTAATGCCTAATCAGGGGGAATTCAGAGATGTTTGCACACAGAATAATCTCAGATTTAATTAATGAAAAGATAGAATACACTAGTTGGAATTAATATTAATTGCACATGTGTGGTTAATACTCCACTGATGTTAACTGTGCTCATGTAAAATTTAATTGGAGAGCTAAAAGATAATGTAGAAGTTAACATGAACACTTTGACAATGGAAATTTTTTCCCTTTCTCCTCTGGAATTATGAAAGAGCTAGATCTAGATTGATTTCTTTATATACAAACAAACTTAACTGCTTGAGGTAATGGAAATTATAAAACCAAAGTTAGAATCTATAGGCAAGGGAATATGGTTTAAAATGGCAGACTAGGTACATGCTTTTACTTCTAATTCCTCCTTAGACCCCAGCACACTGGCAGCAGAGGAGGGAAAAGGAATGAGGTAGTAATAGATAAGGTCCTGGTAAAGGGCAGGGCCAGAGCTTGGGGCAGAGAAGCTTTCACCTGCAAACAAGAGGTCTCAATAACATTCCCAGGATGAGAATGGGTAGGTTTGGTGAGGCACAATAGCCTCACGGTATCCACTAAGGGAGCTGCAGGGACCTGAGGCTTCAAGTCAGGAGGTACATGAAGGCTGAGGACCCAGCTGGTCAGAGAGTAAACCAAGGGTCTACATATAAGATTCCTGCACTGACTGATGTTGCATGGCTTTTGTCATAGAAAACATTGTTTTCAAGACTATTGCCATTGATAATGGCAAGGGTTTTCTGTCTTGGTCTATAGATCTTAACTCTCATGGACAGATCCAGTAGGGTTTTTTGGATGGTCACCGTGAAGTGACATAATAGGATGCATATAAGGATGTGAATTAAGAGGAATTAAGAGTTATAGGCTTATTTCTAGTGGGATCAAGGCAGGTGGGGGCAAGACTGAATGTAAATGGAAATAACAAAAGCAAATGTTATTGCTTTTTGCCTGAAATATAACAAAAAATGGCAATGTGGAGACTTCTCAAAGCAGTACTCTGAAAGGGAAAAACTAAGGACACTCATGCATTTACAGCAGAACATGTAGCTGCTGATGGGGATTTCCAGCCCAGATGATGTGATATTGCTGCCCTCCTGCCCAGATGCTGGGGTTATCTGGAGCCTAAGGGCACTCTGTGTGGCACAGTACTGTCCACACACGCTGTCTGTACAGAATTCTCTCCTCTGTCATCTACCTCCCGACTCTCTTCTGTCATCTTCTCCACTTTTTGCTTGGAAAATTTTGAGTATGGAACATTTTCTTTTCATGAAATTTCCCTCAAGCCCTTTCCTTCTTTCAATCTTTGAATAACTGTCTGATACAAATATAATTGCTCCAGAGCCACACACACATGCCTTGGGCTTTTTCCCTGGGCTTTTGCAGCTTGGCACCTTTTCATGGCTCACCCCCAGGGCCAGGATTCTTTTTTAATGGTTTGGTGTTATATAAATATTGATTAATATTTTGATAGCTGCTCCAAAAGGAGCAGGTTGGTGTCACCAGCAAAGAAAATCCATATATGGCAAAGCCATTGAAAGGAAAACATAACATAAAGGAGAATGATTGAAATGTAACAATATAAGGTATTTGGAAACATTTTCATAAAGAAGATTTTATTTGCTTATTTGAGAGAGAGTAAGAGAGAGAGAGAGAAAGCACGAGGGGGGGAGGGTCAGAGGGAGAAGTAGACTCCCCAATGGGCAGGGAGCCCGATGAAGGACTGGATCCCATGACCCTGGGATAATGATGTGAGCCAAAGGCAGATGCTTAACCGACTGAGCCACCCAGATGCCCAAGAATTTTCTTTCTTTGTAAAAATCATTTTGATGGACTACAAGAAAACATATTACTATCTTAAGAGAACTCATTATGTTTTTTATATCATGGATTCATTTTGGTAAGATACAGTGTGTATTCATGTGTGTTCAGATTTTTGAATAGCTCGGGAAGTGGGAGGTACAACATGGTTGTAAAAAGCACTGGCCACAGAATCAGAACAGATCTGAATTGGGCTCTTGGATCAGCTGCTGATATTTTGTGTGAACAATGGGTAAGTTGCTTAACCTCCTTATGCCTCAATTTCTTCATTCCAAAATGGGATGATACCAGATTCTATCTTGCTGGGGTTTAGGAAATTAAATGAGATAATACCTATAGATTGTTAAGCAAAGATACTGAAGCATCATAAACCTCAGTAAATGTGAAGTAATGGTAATAAGACATTTTATTTTCCTACCACATCAATAATAGCTATAATCAATAATCCATGGCAATGCTTAATAATGAGTCTTCCATTTCTTTGTCTCTAGAACAAGTTAACATCACACTACTCATCTTTCCCTTTAATCTGTTTCTATGCCAAACTCCATCACAGAAAACCTGTGGTATTTTCCACTGATTTCTGATAGTCTAGGGTAAAAAAGAAAAGAATGAATTGTGTGGTTATGAAAAGGGCAGGCCCATCTGGATTCAGGGTCAGGCACACAAATGACTCACCCCTATCAGAAGTCAGCTGTACGACCCCACCAACTTAAAACTCTGAACTTTAATTTCCTTATCTGCAAAAACAGAGGATAAGACATATCTTTACAAATAAATGAAATAACGTACGTGAGAGCAGTCAAAATTATAGTTAAAGAATAGTAGGTTTTTATTAGAAATTGCTTCCATCCATCTATCTTTCCATGTGTCTTCCATGAATTTATCTGTGCAGCTATTAATCAACTTCTACAATATTTAAGAAACATCAGGGAATGGAGAGGAGGACTGTATCCTATCATTAGCACCTTGAAGACTTTGTACCATCCTTACCACAAATCAGAGACTGAAGCAACCTGGGAAGACCTGTCAAAGAACAAGCAAATAAAAGAGAGAGGTATTAGTCACCCTGTGGGCAGAATAATGTCCACCATAGACATCCACAACCTGATCCTCAGAACCTGTGAATATGTTGTCTTACATGGCAAAGGGGACTTTTAAGATGTGGTTAAGACTCAGTCTCTTGAGAAAGAGAGATTTTTCTGGATTATCCTGATGAGCCCAATCTAATCACATCCTTAAAAGCAGAGAGCCTTTCCAAGCTGCAGTGAAAGAGAATGATGGGAAACCAGAAAAGGGAGCAGGAGGAATTTGAAGCATGAAGGGACTCAACCTACCAATGCTGACTTTGAAGATGGGGGAAGGGGCCAGGAGCCAAGGAATGAATGCTGTGCTCTCTAGAAATCAGGAATGACAGGAGATGGATTCTCTTCCCAAGCCTCTAGAAGCAGCAACCCTGCCAACAACTGGATTTTAGCCTACAGCTTTCTCCAGAACTGTGAGATTAAAAGTGTGTATTGTTTCAACCCCTGGTTTATGGTACTTTGTTCTGGAAGCAATAGAATGTGAATACAGTAATTGGAAGGGTGTAAATTCAGATACAGATCAGAGCCTCACAGTTTGGAGTGCAGGGTGGGCATTGGGACCAGATGGAGCTCATGGGCATGCCAGGGAAATTCAGGCGGAATGCACCATCTTCGAACAACCACACTGGCTCTTTTCAGAATTAGGTTTGCAATTTGCAAATGGGCACAGCTAAGGTGTGCACTGAATAAAAGGCTGTGAGATTTGGCCACCGTACAAGTGTGTGAAGACAGGCTGAGAGGAGCTGTCATGGAGAAGTGGGGAGGAGAGCAGGAGCAAACGAAATTGGCAGAACACAACATGCATGATAGCTGGGAGGGGACCGCAGTACCCCGGTGCTACAATCAAAGTGAACACCTGAACGTTTGGATTGACATGACATATGGGGTGGGTATTACAATGTGCTGTGTTGAAGAGGCCTTTAATTACATGTAACCATTGTACAAGTCCTATTGATAGTAATAACCTTTAATTCATGCCAGAGCCAGAATGTGATGTGGTCTAAGGAAACAAATAATTTGGTAACCTTTGACATTGATATGCTTTGTTTAAATCTGATATATATATATATATATATATATACACACACACACACACATATATATATGTATATATTTTTTCCAGTGGGATAGGAAAAAATGATTTTTTTTGCTAATAAATAAAAAGTTTATTAACTGGAAATATTTATTGAGCATCTAGTAATGCTAAATACTATATGCTGTGAACTAGAGGCACTAGAAGATCAAACAGAGTCTGTAGAAACAGATCCACTGGCCAATGCAGTCATTATTATAAAGACACAATATATCTATTATACCTGTATCTACATATCTGGCAAGGTCACATGATCCCTACCTCAATACCCCTCCTAGCTTTCCAGTCTGCTACTTCCCCAATTCATCATAGAGTCATCTGGGAATTTCTGGCTCTTGTCTCTGCCATGTGGTAACTAAAAAGGGGAAAACTAACCACCCATAACCATCCTTCCTTTTACCTCATTATGCCTTACTGCATTTCGACTCTGATTTTGTTTTTTTGTGGATGGGGTGGTGGGTGGCCCGATAGACAACCTCCTTCCGGAGCCCTGACCATCAGACAGAAAAGCATCCTTGCCCTCTGAATTCCCCTTGGTTATCTGAAAGTTGCTCCAGGCTGACCCCTCTGCCAGGGCAAAACCTAGATAAAGGACATGGAAACCCCCAGCCTCCATGAGAGGCCCGGCTTCTTCCTCCTACTTTGGCCTGGCAGCTGAGAATCATAACTGGGGTGTTTATCACCTTTACTCAGTGAAGTGAACACTATGATTTGAGTCTCCCTGACTTTGTTTCTTTTCTTTTTTATGTAATGCAGAGCTTGAACTCATGATTCTAAGATCAAGACTTGGGCTGAAATCAAGAGTAGGATGCTCAACCAACTGAAACACTCAGGTGCCTCTGTTCTCATTTTCTTTTCTTTCTTTTTAAACCAATGTGTGGATTATTAGCTCTTCCACTGGAAGTTTCAGGCCTGGTGAGTTCCCTGATCTGTGATGTCAATGGGGCCCTGGGATGGAGTTCTTGAGATGCTCTAGGAGTGTGGGACATGTTCACTGACTTTCAAGTCCATTGTTCTACTGCGAAGTGCTGTTGTACTTGCCAGAGATTGAGTATGAGCTACATTCAACTTTCTTCCTCTACATTACTGCTGAACCGTCTTAAGCCTCCTCCCTTTGCCCACTGGAACCCTGACCTCTTGAGGGATGGGTGACTTGACCAAGCTGACAAAAAAAAAAAAAAAGAGGTTATGAGCATCAAAATGCAAAAGAGAAAAGCATGATAATTCTGTGTCCCAGTTTCTTGTTTTGTAAAATGTAGGGCTGTTGTGGGGAGGAGAGAAATTGTTGTGGGGAGGAGAGAAGGGTGATGACCTAGCCAGCTTGGTGTGATACACACGGGCTCTGTAACAGACTGCGATGGGTAATGCATATGCATGTACCTGTGTAGGGGAAAGGTGTTGGGGAAGAAACTTGCACCAAAGGTGGGCAAGATTTCTTTACCAAGTGGTACTGACAATGCATCTTCAGACCCACACACAAAGTCCCTGGATTATCTTTAGTCTAATTGGATAATCTGATCTATCAGAACATAGAGGATAGAATATCTATTTGATGAGACTTTGCTATCTTTAAAAATCCTACCCTGTTAGGCTGTGAATATTAATTGGCTGAAGGGTAGACTCTCTTTATAGTTTGATAATGTTTCTTATGGACACTTCCATGTAATATGCTTTCAGGAGTTTAAACAATCTAAGAACTTGAGGAGGAGTGGGCCTCTGCTTTAGGAGGTGACCTGGGTTTTGGTAAAATAGAGATAAAATCCACTAGCTCTCAGAAGGGCCTGAGATTCATCCCAATGACACGCTGTTGAATGATGGCAATGCTGTGGGTCCATGGGCCCTGTCTGAGTAGGGGGTTAAATGCTGGTGAAGTGTTGAAATGTAAGGTATACCAGCAATGCCTCACTGTAGGTCCCACCCTGTGATGGGGCTGAAGGATTGTACACTGGGAGACATTCCAGGTGATTTCTGGCTGCTATTCCTGACACCCTTGTGATAGATGGGGTGCTGAGCACATTGTTCAGGGGACCCATGTGATGTTCCTGCTAGTTGGGCTTATAGAGAACAGTGTGGGGTATCCCAGCAGGTGCCAGCATGCCGGTCCCTGAGCCCACAGTAAGGAGGGAGGGTGGAAGCACAGCATTGGGTCTCCAGTGGTGAGAGTGCTGCTGTAGTGTAGAGCACATGACCAGTGTGTATGCAACATAGGGTTTCCACTTGAAAGTCCATTCTGTTGCCCACCAACCACACTGAGCTTTGGAAGAGCAGAGCCCACCTCTATCCTGGGGATCTGTGTTGCTTATGTGGCATTTATGTGGCCACGCTGGGGTTTTATAGCATAGGGCTTGGTGTCCTCAGTGTTGCCTGTGTACTTGAAAGTGACTATGCTGAGGGCTGGGGGTGGTGCAGAGTGTTGGGTGTCCCAAGTGAGATTCATACGACCTGACTTGCTGTGGGTATGGGTAGAGAGCACAGTGCTCACAGCCTTTCAGTGGAATTGGCTATACCACAGAACCTGTAGTAGGGATTGGGTCTTAGAACACTGCAATGATCAATTTTATATATCTACTTGGCAAGCTCATGGTATGCAAATATTTGGTGAAATACCAGTCTAGATGTTGCTGTGAAGGTGTTTGAAAAATGTGATTAGCATTTAACATCAGTAGACAGCAGATTACCTTCCATAATGTGGGTGGGCCTCATCTAATCAGTTTAAGGCCCTTAGAGAGAAAAGATTGTAGTCCCCCAAGGAAAAGGGAATTCTGCTCCAGACAGCCTTCAGACTCGTGCTGCAACATCAGCTGTTCCCTGGGTCTCTGGACTGATGACCTGAACTGCAGAATTTGTATTGGCTAGCCCTGACAATAATGTAAACCAATCCCTTGAAATAAATCTGTCCCTCTCTACATGTAAATATCTGTCAGTTCTGTTTCTCTGGAGAACCCTGAAAGGCAAGTGTGGTATTGGGTATCCTTAGAAAGTCCCGTGCAGCTCTGTCACAAGCACCTTGCGAGGGGTAGGCTGTGGAGCATGGAGAAGTTTGTCCCAGGTGAACAACCTCCCTCTCCCTGGATTGCAGAGTGGCAGCATTGGAAGCCAGGGCTGGCCATCATGCAGCTCCCCAGACCCCACTGTCAGTGGTGGGTGTGGAGGGAATAGAGGGTGGAACCTGGAGCATGCCCTTGCTGATCTGTCATGGAACCATGTGACTCAAGTGAGTGTGAACATAGGGTGGGGGTCCCTAGGATGTGGGTACTGCTGCACATGAGCATAGAGGGGGTCATCCACAAACTGCCTGTGAGGAACTGGGTCAGGAACCCCAGCAATGCATGTGGTACTGGACCGTGGCTACAGCACAATGTTGTGTTAGCTTGAGATACCATTACTGTGTTCTGTGGGCCACTCTATGTTATTGGGGGTCAGAGCACAGTGTTTGGCATCCGGATGGCACTGATGCTGCTTATCCATGAAGTACACTGTGAGTTTGGAGGTGTAGAGGATGGGCGGCGGTGGGGGGGGTATCCCATGTGAGACTGTGCTGAACTCAGGGACCACATGGTAAGGATGTGTGGAGTCTGTGGTGGATGTCCCAGGTGATACTGATGCTGCTTTCCAAGGTGCTCACTGCGCTTGGTGGCTGGGCAGATCTCAGTGTGTGTATCTTGGGTGGTGCCCATACAGCTGATCCACAGACTATTATGGGATTATTAGGTTTTCAGCAGAGTGTTGTATATCCCAGGTGATACCTTCTTGCTCTTCCATGACCATCCTGTGATTAGTAGAGTATAGAGTACAGGACTGGGTGTCCTAGCTGGTGTTTGTGCTCCCCTGTTCCAGGAACCACGTCAGGAATGACAGCGGGCCACATCTCAGTGTTGGGTATCCAGATGTTGCTCACACAGCTGCTCTGTACACCACACTGTGGTTCACACAGTGTCTTGCATGTCCTGGAAGCATTTCTGCATTGTTGCTTTCACAGTCCTGTATGAAATGGTTGGCCTTACCCCTGCTGTGATTGTGTCTCAGTACAACAAAGCCTAAGTAGCTGCCATCCCTCCTTTGTTCGAGATGAACATGTGGTTGAGAAAAACGTTCATGATTTTTGACCACTGCAATTTACCCTTTTGGAAGAACATAGAATGTTTGAACTGTTTTGGAATTCCCACCCTGCTTACACCAGTGTCTTGGCTGGAGAAACAGCAAAAGGGGAGGAGAGGGGAAGGGAACTCTGAAGTCCTGAAGAATGAAATGTTTGTAATCTTGCTTTGTGTGTTCTAAGAGCCGCAGAGATTGGCTTGTAGCATGTTATACACATTCTTGGTGAACTGAACTAACAAAGCCCTGTTCTGAGAGGAAGGGTCCCACAGGCCTATCCCGCTTCCAACTGAGGGTTTGCAGCTCCATGCAAGAGGCAAAGAAAAGGAGTCCTGCTGCAGAGTAGATACCATGAAAGATAAACCTGTCTCCAGCAAAATGTTTCCTTCATGAGCACACATCTCACGACATTTTCTTGTCAGCCTCACACTTGTGTTTGCGAATCTTTGAGAAGGGTATTTCAGCACTTTGCAGGAGTTAATGGGCCCCTATGAAGTCCGTGTCTTCATGTGATTGTTCTTTTCTGTGCCTCCCACGCAGGTGACCACTGTTAGTTCAGGTCTAATTCTTTGCCTCTCATTAACTTACATTCTTACATGGGTGTAAGCCCTTGCCGTCTGCGTAATCTGCTGTGAGTGGTGATGGAGAGGTGGGATTGGGAGGGCTTCTGGGAGGGTCCTCTGGGCTGCCAGACCTAAAGGGGGTGAAGTGTCCACCATGAGGCAGCCTCATCCCCAGGCTGCTGTGACCTCACCCTGAAGGAATACATTCAGAATGGCAAGACAGTCCTTCTCTTTACAGGGCAGAGGGTGTGTATTGCCAATAGTCAAATAGCTATTCAGAAAAGTTTTTAATAATATTTCCAAGGCTGACTTTGTACTTGAACTTGTTATAGGGGGTATGAGAGGTTCTCCCTGAGACTTCTGAGGAGTGAACAGGAAGTGCAAATTCCCTTGAGAAGCACTCGGGAGGGCAGAGGACAGAGGACCAAGGAGTTTTACAATGCCTTGAGGCATGGAGAACAAAACATGTGGTGAGCAAGGCACGTGGGGCTCCATAAGCCTGGACAATGCCCTCATTCCTTCCACACACACGCACCCCCCGGGAACATCCCACACTGCCCTGGGCACCAAATCAATGCCAGAGGTTTGTAGGGCCACTCAGAAAAGGGCCGGGGATCACCACCATTCAAGTACTTTCAGACCTGCTTTCAGTTTGGGCTCCTAGGGTTTTTAAAGTCCAAAGGGTGGGGCAAAAGCCTTATGGTGCCTGGAGGTCTAGTGCTTCCTTGGGGAGTCATGTTGCAATGAGGGAAGGAAGCAGATACTGGACACTGCCATCCCAAGTGACAGAATTGTCCCTGTGTGGCTGACAGGGCACCTGGGACAGCTGTGACTGCACTTAGAATCCCTGCCTGTGATGTCTGGGTTAACATCCCAATTATCCCTTGCAATGTTTAAAAAGAGTGGTAGGAATGCGCTTTCTTTCCCCCCAGGCTCTATATCTGCCAAGGAAAACAGCATTTGACATTTTACCAGCATAATGATTTATTCAAAAAATAGCTGAGAAAAAAAATGACAAGTGAGGGCAACGCCAAAGTTCACAAAAAGGTTCCATTGATAGCAGGGGTGGGGGGACCCAGGGTCTGCATATAACCTGGGGGCAGCATGTTCCAGGGGGCTCTACTTGCCAGGGGCTATGAACGATTGGTGGCAACGCCAAGTCCTCAGCACCATCCAAAACCATCCATCCCCGAGCAGCCTCCACTCTGCATGCCCTGACCCTGCAATGTGGGGGGTAGAAAGTGACCTCCTTCTCACTCCTGCTCCACCTGCTTTTAGCAGGGCGTCTGCATCCAGTTGTCCACAAGCTGTCCTTCTCTCCTCCTCCATACAAGTGATGGCACCTTCGGGAGTTCTAAGTGGACTTGTGCAAGGTGTCAGGTATGTATGTACAGTATGTGTGGGTGTGTATGTGTGTGTATATATGTATGTGTGTATATATGTATTATTTTTGCCCTTGTACTGTTTATATAGGAAATCTCTGCAGCCAAAGCACTCATGGAGAGAGACAAGCCATGGAATAACCAATGGCACCTCCACTTTTTCGCTTTGGCTGTTTCTATCATTGACTATTCTTCCTGAGGAGAAAAGATGGAGCCATAAAGCTCAGATTCCTTGTGAGTAACAGAGTGTGGCTTTAAACAGGCAAAGTGGCATCCATGTGCAAGCAAACAGCAGGATCATCCTGGGGGCACGTTCAATCACTGTGAAAAAGGAGGGTCACAAAGGAGGAGAGAGCCCTTTGTCAGAGGAGCTAGCCTTGCTGGGGAAGAGCAGGCTGCATTCCACCCTGCAGGTGCCGGCTTCCTTCCTTCTTAAAGGAAGGCCAAAGCCAAACTCACAGTCATGCCCACACACACCTTTTCCACCTGGGTGGATCAGGCTGGACAGGTGACTGTTATTCTGTTCCTGCTCTTGCAGGTGTCTGCATTCCTGAGCACATGGTCACAGCAGCTCGCTTGCTGCAGGCGCACCTTTGCCTGTGCTGTGGGTAGGGGTGGGTGGCCTGTCTTTCTAGATAAATGTCTTCTAGGTCTGAGTACAGCTTGAAATAGCCCTGTTGGCTGCCTCACCCTGAGGGGAAGGACTGGGAGCTGAGCATGTGGGCTCAGCCTCATATTACATTTCTATGGGAGACAGTAAGTGTATGAAAACATGGAGATTCAGGTGATTTCTATTGAAAAGGACCAAAATTTGTTCCCCTGTGGATATGGTTGATTTTTTTTTCATTTCAGATTATATCAGAATAAAAAAACACTGGGGCACCTGGGTGGCTCAGTTGGTTAAGTGTCTACCTGTGGCTCAGGTCATGATCCCAGGGTCCTGAGATTGAGTCCCATAGTGGGTTCTCCTCTCAGCGGGGAGCCTGCTTCTTCCTCTCCCACCTGCTCTTGCTATCTCTCTCTGTCTCTCTTAAATAAATAAAATCTTTTTTAAAAAGAATAAAAAAATCACCTTTCATGGACATCTGTTTGATGTTCAGCAAACCGTATGTACATACACACGCCTGTCTCCTTAGAAGTCAGAGGTCCTGAGAGGGCCATTGGGTAGCACTGGCTTTGATGGATCCTTGTGACACTCTTCTGTGGTATGTGAGTGCAAATGTGCTAATACCAATATTTTTAGGTTATATTGCACTCATCCTAGAAGGGAGTAATAGTAGAGCCTATACCCTTTGCTGAAGCTGATAGTGGGATCTATCCAATTAATCTTAATTCTGGTTCCAGCTTTGGTACTAATGAGCTCTGTGTCCTTGCGCAGGCTGCTGTTGTTTTTTTTTCAGTAGGGGAGGATATTTTCCTGACGATTGCATTGTTGTGTCCTCCTGTCAATGTCAGGCAGGCATCTACCACATAGCTCCATGAATGTGGACCCCCTTCTTTCTTTCACCCAGATGTTTCTGCTATAAGAAGATGCTGTCCACATTGCCCAGCTTTAGCAATGCAACTTTAGTTATCATTGCATTCAAGGCAGTTTTTAAAAAGGACCTCAGTTTATATAGATGGAGAAAGTAGTTACAAAGAGAATGTGTAAGAAAAGGAAGACTACAGGGGAAAAAAATGAGAGGCCTTAAGAGGATTGCACACACTTTAAAAATTAGGGAATGATTTCCTTTATCAAAGGTATCATGACATAAATTAATTTGCTAAATGAGAGATAACAAAGCTGTTCTTCAGACAGCCAAGCTATTTCTATTATCATGAAAAATATTTCACTTTTGATTAATCCATCAGTAGCCATTATATTAGATACACATTTCTCAAAATACTGACCTTGATGCCTTTCATATGGCTGCAAGAGAAATGCCCAACTCCTTAGCATGGTATTCCAGGCCCTCCACTGCCTGGCCCACCTGTTCTTCCCACCTTCTAGCCCACCTGTCGTCTGTCTGACTCCTTTGACCTCTCCCCTCTACATTTGGGCTCACTCTGCTTTGTTCTACTGTGCGGAATCCCCTCCCACCACATCTGGAGAGTTGATCACCTCCTTAACCCTTCTGAAATTTTTTCACAGACTTTACTTTTTAGAGCATCCTTAGGTTCACATCAAAATTGAAAGGAAGATGCAGGGATTTCCCATGTACATCCTGAACACCCTCTGAACACAGTTTCCTCCATGATCAACATCCTCCACAGAATGTACATTTGTTACAATCCATGAACCTACATTGACACATCATAGTTACCCAGAGTCAGTAGTTTATATTAGGGTTCACTCTTGGTATTGTACATTCTGTAGTTTTTGGACAAATGTGTGATGACATGTATCTACCACATGGGATTTTTTTTAACCCCAAGCATTCCTGACTTTCTTCCCACCCACTTATTCTGTTTAGCAAATTGTAAGGTATTACCTTGTTTGTGATCTATTTCCCATTGCCTTTAGTTTACTAATTAAGCCATGCATGGTTAAAACACCATCACTTATGCTGTGTTTCAGGGCAAGGTCTGTCTACTATAAGGTACCTTCAATTATCATCTGACTTAAGTGTTAATTTGATTTTACTCTGTCCATACCCCCACTTCTACTCACACCTCCTCTTTCTTGTTTCTTTTATATATAGTTTTGTTATACTTGAGCCATACAGATACTAATCCCTTTTGTTGTCCCATTATACTACATAGATGGACTCTCCAATAAGGTGGCTGTTTAATTTTAAATAAATTAAAATTTAGTTCCTCAGTGAGACTAGCTGCAATTCATGTGTTCAATGGCCATGTGTGGCTAATGGCTACCATACTGGTCATCCCTCCCTGACGACTGAACATCGCCATGATTGCAAGAAGTCCAACTGGACAGCATTGCCATATATATAAAGGTCAGTATGTATCATGATCTTTTAAAGGTGTAAAACAGATAAAAATTTCCACATCCAGCACCCTAGACAATGCATTAGTAGATTGCCTTATGGGAAATTTTTCTGGATAAAGACTGAGGCATTCAATTTTGGAAACATTTTCATTTTTTTCCCTTCTTGTTTATCAAACCAAATAAAGAGTGTTAAAACCTCAACGATGTTTATGCATTAAGTTCATACTTTGGAGCAGATGAAAGTTCTCTCCTAAAAAATGGAAGACCAAATAAGAGCAGAGGTCATGGACAGTATCTCTTGGTTTTTAGGTTGGAGAAGGAGTTCTAGACATGTTTATTATCAATTTGTAATTATTTGACTTCTGCTTTAACAAAGGAGTAGAAAGTTGCCCCCTTTTAAAGGAAGATGTAATTCACTTCAAGTTCAAAATGATACCAAACAGAAACAGCTGTGTCCATATGTTGCTTAAAAATTAGTTTCTAAATAGTAACACTAAAATTAAACTTTATGTTAGAAAGAAACCCACAGATGATTGAGAGCACTGTGGGCTTCCTTCCTGCAGAAATGCCTTTACTTTGATGCCACAAGAGCCTACTGAGGTGAGGAATGGGAGGGTTCTAGAGGGGAGGGGGTGGGGGGATGGGTTAGCCTGGTGATGGGTATTAAGGAGGGCACGTTCTGCGTGGAGCACTGGGTGTTATGCACAAACAACGAATCATGGAACACTACATCAAGAACTAATGATGTAGTGTATGGTGATTAACATAACAATAAAAAATTAAGAAAAAATGCCATTGGATTTTTAAATGAGTGTTAGATTGCTGTTGTTGGTGCAGAGCAAAGCATCAGCACTATGGGTATACTATTGATGTTAGTGTCAGCTTGACACAATTTCCCTTATTACGGAGGCGGGGGGAAGAAACAACCATCAGTAAATTTCTAAACACTAGCTTGCATTCTCTTCACATTTGACATCTTAAGAGTGAGGAGATTGGGGTCATACTTTTTTTTCTTGAATAAAATGCTTTTACTTAGGCTTTGTACTGGATTTACTGCTTGTAAGAATCAGCTGGCTTTAGGAAACACTGATAAAATTTGTTCAAGTGGAATGGATTCTTAATCAGTTCAACTCAAATTTCCAAAATATTTCCCCCCAAGGTCCTATATGAATAAGTGGGTTTTAGTTTAGTATAAAAAATGCACATGGCACAATGTCATTTTACCCATTATTTTTTTCCCATCAGTGGCTCCTGCAGCCATTTTTCTTTTCTGTAGTTAGGCAGAAACTTTGTGAGGTCCAATAGATCTTGAGATGATGTCACATGTGGTTACTTAATAGATGATAATTTGTAGGATTTGCAGGGCAAGATCTTCACATGAATATTCAAGTCCAGCTCTTTTTGTTGTTGTTGTTTAATTACCAGTAAGGGGACTTTATATTTCCAGGCATATTTAAGCTTATCTTTACTATTCTTGCCCAGTAAACATACAGAAAATATGTTTAACCTGTTCAATAGTTAAATTGCCTCCTCTTAGGGTTTTCAAATCAGCACCAAGCAATAGATTTGATTTTTCAGTCCAAAACCAAGGAGGGACGCAGAGTCATGGAGATTCTATTTCACACAAAAACAGCTAGAATAAGAATTAGCAAAGAAAATATGCCCATAACATCTAGCTCCTTTAGGGCAGAACCTTTCTTTTCAACAAGTAATATTTAATAAGCAGTCAACTTTGCTGAGACAAGATATTTATTCAGTTTTAATCACAGAGATTTTGTAGTTTATGAACACATTGTGATCTCAAAGTTAATTGATGAGTTGGGTGTTTCAAAGTCAGAATTTATTTTCTCAGAGAAATGATGCTACTGACTGTGGTTGTATTGTCAGAGTAGCCCATACAATCCTGTTTAACCCACAATATAACAAGGCTATATTCCCGACTATTGTCCAATGACTCAGATTCTTGTGAGCCCATAGCTCTCTGACCTCCAAAGCCAACAGTGATCAGGAGAGTGAGAAAGGAGGTGGGGAACCAAATAGAAGTTCTGGGAGCCAGACAACTCTCCAACCATTAATAGAACTAGATCTTGGAAGCAGCCAGTTAGGAAGGTGGGAAAGGGTAGAGTCCTACAATGGGGCTCTGTTGGTGGCAGTAACATTGGGGGTGAGAGGGCCAGGTGCAGAGGGCACATACTATTGTGAACAGGAAAAAACAGTGATACAGGAGTGGCCCTGTATAGAAAACAATGTGAGGGCTGTGGTTATAGGATGGAGGGGGGGAGAGTGGGGGCTGGAAGCAGGGATACAGGTAGTACTCCAGTGAAGTTGAATGTTCCACATCATTTCTAAGTCAAATATCCTGCAACAGAGCCTTTTTATATCAATGTTGACTTTCTCCACTGAACCATGGTGGCCAGGGTCAACAATTTTTATGCTGTATTAGGATTCTGGGATGCCCTAATCATGAGGATGTTTTATCCCTACCCTCACTAGGCATATGTGAAGTATTTTTGGATATATAAGTGTAATCTTTTTAAGCCTCAGTTTTTGGAGATAATACTTGTTCTTTGCTGCATACCTTAGCAGGAATCCTATGAGGATCCAAAAAAATTTTTAAAGATATTTAAAATAATATATGTATCTCATGCTAAAGCCAACTTGTTTATGGAGATATTATATATGGAATTTAGGTAATAAATGTGGAAAGAGACCCAGTTAAGTAACTGCTCTGATGTTTATATCTGCTAATTAGCTTTCATGAGGTTCCAAAGTACCCAAAATGGGACAAATATGATTCGGGCGGCCCACATATCTTAACAGAGAATTTTGCTTTGTCTATTCCAAATTGTGTGACTATCTGATGTGTATAAACATCTACACAGTTGATACAGAAGCAAAAGTCAAGAGCAAATTGCTGGAGTAAACTTCAGTATGCAAAGAACTCTTTAGGAGGGTTCCGATCTGCACTTGCCTGTTAATAAGGGAGAATTGAAATGCATGCTCTGAACCCTTTCCAAGGATTCTACCAGAGCTAAATAAATCCTGAGCAAAAGCGTGATCATCTGGAGGAACAACGGGCTCTGTCCTCCTCGTGCCCACCCTCCTCTGGCCCCTGACTTGCCAGCCTCAGGGCCGGGGCATGGAGGGCTGGGCCCATCTCTCCCGGTGTGAGCCATGTGACACTCGCCTTTGCGCGCGGTTCACTTGAAGGTCTCCGCACAGTCCGGGCTTGTCAGCTGAGGAACGTCAGGCAGTGCAGGGACTTGTAATTAGG
This sequence comes from Callorhinus ursinus, assembly GCF_003265705.2. Classification (NCBI taxonomy): domain Eukaryota; kingdom Metazoa; phylum Chordata; class Mammalia; order Carnivora; family Otariidae; genus Callorhinus; species Callorhinus ursinus. The sequence continues at coordinate 1,875,117 of NW_027397067.1, forward strand.
CGGCCCCGGGGCGGCGGTCCTCTCTGAGCAGGCTTTGTTTCCTCTGCTCGCCCAGTGGGCATCCTGCCTCCGCAGACCGTCTCACAGAGACCTGGCGTGCGGGCGGGGCGGGGGGCACACAAATATGTGGAGAGAGGAAAACAGGTATGAGGCTTCAAGTCCAGGCAGGACGCCCCGTTAGTCATGTTATCGTAAAGTGGGCAGCGCCCCGCCTCTCAGTTAGTCAGAGCAACAGGTAAATAAAGAGCTCAGTGTCTAAGGGGCTTTTGGCCAGAGTGGTGAGCACTGTTTTCAAAACAAATGCTCTCGTGGGTCTTGCTTTAATGATTTCCTTGTGTGAAGTGAGCACTTAAGGCAGAGTGTTTAGACAGGTCAGCTGTGGCATTGACTGCCACACAACTGCAGGTACAGGCTCTGGAGAGAGGGAGAGCATCTCCCAAACCCTTTTCTCTCCATTCCCTCCTCCTCCCCACCTGCCTCCATTCCCCACAAAGAACATCCTTGGAAGCAGGGGTACTATGGTGTGGTGGGTGCTGTTATCCACATACCTTTCTCTCCCTGCCCCCACTCCAGATTTGGAAATAGAGAGAAAAGAAGAAAATGAATTTACTTGTTAGAAAATTAAAACAAAATCCTTGTTAGACGTAAATGATCAAGCATATTTTAACGTGGCTGCTAGAAGTGTTCTATAATAACAATTATTTCTTGTCACACTCTAATTTATTAGATACCTATATGATACCCAGAGGACAGTGATTGGTAGACAGTAGAAATGACACACTGGACTTCATTGCATATAGCTTTCTGTACAGTGAATGCTTTGGGTTCTTCTAGGTAATAGTGGAAAAGATGCCATGTCTGAAAATTTCCACACAGCTTTTGAGATTCTGGGGCACTGAGGGGGAAATCCAGAAGATGTGCTTGCACCTATTGTGAGCCTGATACTTTTGCCAAACTTCCCACAACAGATATGGACTGGGTGGGATCATGAACCACAGGCTTATAGAGAAGGAAATCCCAAGGTTCAGGACTATAACGATCAAGCAGGAATCTGTGTTAGGAACCAGACCATGGTTGTACACCATAAATGTTTTTAGTTTCTCATGGGGGCACATGAGAAGGCAGTGTCTGCAAATGTCAGCTGACATCATGCCATATCTCTTAGTTTGTTCAGGGCATACAATGAGTGTTAGCTGCTGGACAGGAGATGAGTGCTACATGCATTTAGAAATGTGCTTACTTTTTATTGCTTCCTTTGTAACTGTTGCTTTCTGGATGAAAACCTTTCCCACTCAAGCGAGATAGAGAAGGAATTACTAAACTCAGAAAGAGATATACAGGATTGACTTCAGTTTAAATTTGCTTCATCAGGTAGACCGATATTTCCTTCTGTTTTCTTGTTTTAATCAGAGATCCTCATGGAGATGAGGAAGCAACCTCTCTCTTTCTTGATATGCATTTGATAAAGGCAATATAGGTGGCATATAAGGAAAATATGCCCACTTCCCTTATGAACTTTGTAAGATTTTTTATTATATGAACTATTACACATTCATTGTGTATAATAAATCTGCTTAAAATAATGGTGATATATACTATTAATTCTGCTACCAGCTGCTCACGGTTGTGTCATATTTCTGGAACTCTGTGTCCCATCTTTTACTTAGTAAATAAGATCTTTGAGGTAAGCATACGTCTCCCATAGCACGGCCATATTCAATTTTAATTTCTAAATGTTTAAAACTGAGTTACAGGTCTTCTGGTTCAGACAAGAGAGCATTGACTCATCTCTGCTCATGTCCACAAGTTCAACTTATAAACTCCAGAAACAACACAAATGCAGTCATAGGAAGACTCTAGAGTAGAAAGGGAGAAACAGATTGGTTTGGGACTCAGGGCTCTAAGAGTAGCAGGGGGCTTAGGGCCCCACCCAACAGAAGGAGGCCCAGGTGTGCTTCTTCATTCCTGGATGATACATTAGCCATGGCACATGCAAGTGTGTCTTTGCAGAACCCTAATGACCCTGAGAGGCTAGGGGACAGGCTCTCCTTCCCAATGGGCCCGAGACCTCCTCTTTGCCCTAGGGGAAGGCACCAACAGACAAGATGCCAATAAATGCTCTTTGTCCCCATAGGATGGAAACACCCACCCTTGGGACCCACTTTCCTCTGTTAGAGGCACTGTGGGGCCAGGTGGATCCACTACAACCAATGCCCAGACCCAGAAGCACTCTTCAAGCCCAAGGGCAGGAATTCCTTCCACCACCTGCACACACCAGGTAACTGGGCAGCCAGCAAACAGTTGATTCAACCGCAAAAGCAGGCACTCACTGGAGGTGATGTTCTCTGCCAGGCTAAACCTGAGACTTTTCTTCCCTCCTTAGGGACAAGGAACAGCCAGGGAGCAGCAGTAGAGCGATCTTGTCACAATAAGCCCTAGGCTGGGAAGTGTTCTTTGTCCCAGAGGCCTGAGACTCCTTCCCCTTCCAGAGATCTTATGCTTCTTGGTCTAGGGGCTCATTCTGCACCCTCAGCAAGCACCAAAAAGGATAAGTAATGGAGCACCTGTGAACCAAGACAAACCAACCAGACCGAAATAACACCACAAGGACTCTGAACTTAAATTGTCACTGGAGCCACAGACCACAAAATTACCTAGGACCTGCTAGTTAGCCTCAAAAGGGTGACTGCCTGTCAAGATGGAGGATTTGAATAGGACCCAGAGACTCCTAATAACTAGACAAAAAATCAGGATACAATAAAAAATCACCTGTCAGATAAAGAACCAAGAAAAATCACAAGTAGAATGAGAAAAGATGGTCAACAGAAAGAACATGGAACTGAATTAAATCTTGGGATTAGCTGACAAAAGCTCTCAAGTAGCCATAATAAAAATACTTTAACATTTCAATTCAAAATTCTTTTGAAATAAATGAGAGATAGAAGTAGAAATTACAGAAGCAAAGAAAGAGCAGTTTTAGAAAGAACCAAGTGGAAATTATAAAGCTGAAAAATACGACGGCAAAAATAAAAACACATAGGCTGGGCTCAATATCAGTGTGGATGACAGAAGATAGAATCACTGCACTTAATGACAGATCAGTAGTATTTGCCCAATCTGAACAAAGGAGAGAAAAATAGGGGAAAAAAGGGAGAGATCTCAGGAATGAGGCAGAAAATAACAAAGGTCCTACATCTGTGTAATCAGAGTCCCAGAAAGAGAGGAGTAAGGGAATGGGGTTGAAAGAGTTTCAAAGAAATAATGGATGCAGACTTCCCAAATGTGAGAGGCAAAAGACATAAACTACATTTTCAAAAAGCTGAGCCAAACTTCAATAGGATGAACCCATGGAAATCCATGCCAATACACCTAATAATCAAATGTCTGAAAACTAAAGGCAAAGAGAAAAAATCTTAAAAGCAGCCAGAGGAAACACCAGTTTGATTGACAGCAATTTTCTTATCTTAAAACATGGAGGCCAGAAAGAAATGGTACAACCTTTATAAGTACTGAAGGAAAAGAATTGTAAACTATAAATTCTATACCTGGCAAAAACATCTTTCAAGAAAGAAAGAGGGAAAGAAGAAAAGTAAGAGCATATATTGCTAGCAAACCAGCCCTTAGAGAATGAGTACCAGAAGTTCTCTAAGCAGAAAGACAGTAATATTAAGCAGTTCTCAGAACTTTAGAAAGAAGAACTCTACAATATAGCGGACTCTTCTTATGATTTATCTACATCATATTCGATAAGTGAGGCAAAATTTATAAAACCATTTGAATGATGTTCATTATGTGTTGAAGAAATACCTAAGGGAATTGTATGGGAAAAGTGAGTGAGTCGAGAGATCTAGATGGACGTATGGTTTCTGTATTTCACTAGAGTTGGTAAAATATTGATACCAGTACACTGTGATAACTTATGTACACATACTGTAATACTTGCGGCAACCACTAAGAAAAACATATAAAGCAACATCCTAAAACTCACTATAAAGAAATCAAGATGGAATTGATAAATTAGACTTTATCAAAATTAAGAATTTTTCCTCTGAAAAGCATGAAAAAAGAAAACAGGCTACCAACTTGGAGAAAATATTTGCAACAAAGGATTAGTATCCAAAAAGAAACATGAGTACCTAGTATATATCCAGAAAAGGATTAGTATCCAAAATATATAAAGAACTCTCAAAACTCAACAGTAAAACAACAGACAATCCAATTAGACAATTGGTAAAAGACATGAACAGATCATTTCAATGAAGAGGATAGACAGGTGGATAAGCACACAACAGGATGTTCAACATCACTCACTATTATGGTAACAAAACACATTCACAGGTACCAGGCATTAGGACTAGATTATATGTTTTTTTGGGGGGGTTCATAATTCAACCCACAATAAGCAGTATCTCATTACCCTTCTTTGCATTTAGAACAAAAAATGGTGACAACATCAAGTGCTGGTGATGCTGGGGAGAAACTGGATCACACATACATTGCTGGTGGGAATATAAAATGATATGCAAAAGAGTTTGGCCATTTCCTATAAAATTGAACATGCAACTACCATAAATAATAAGCTCTGCCATGTACTTGCTGTGTGACTTGGGACAATTCAGTCAAACACTTAAAATCTTGATATTCTCATATAAACCGGACATCATAATATTACTACTTCCTTGGACTGTTGTAAGGATTAAATGAGATAATGCACATAAATGCTGAAAACAGAACTGACATGTGGTAAGTTCTCAATAGTGCTTTTATAAACTTTATTAATAATATTAATATTACTGATTATATTTAACAACAGATTCTGATCAAAAGCAGTCTAATTTAAGAACTTTCTGAACCTATTCCATTTAGTAAGAGAAAATAAAACTGAATCATATCAAGTATGTCACTGAAGAATAGTAGTACACTTAAAAATTATTAATGCAATCCATTCTTATTTTCATTGATAAATTCATCAAATATTAATTTGAGCGTTCATGTGTCAGCTAATATTCTATTCTCTGTAGATACAGTGATACTTCTTGGAACTTATAATTTAGGTAAGAACCTCAAAAAATTAAAGATTTAAATTTTAAATACACACATATTCTTTTGGGGGGGCTACTAGTTTCAGACAACATGCTTGAATGTGGGCTTTAGAATAGCCTGTTTAGCAGCTAGGTTAGTCAAAGAATATTTTAATCCACATAAAATTTTATAATTACTTATTTGGAATATCCCATATTTTCAGATAAACATATGGAATTATTATTTGGTGTCCTTCTATCAAACAAGAGAGCCATGAATCTGTGGATTTTCAAAGGGGAATTATGCTATTCCCAAATAAAATCAGTTGTGTGACTGAAGAAGAATATGGATGTTGGGAGCAGCCCACATTCACTGCTGCGATGTTAAGAAGTGACTAGGTCAGATCCGAATGACAAGATAGACCCAGTTGATGAATGGTGGGTGCAAGAGAAAGTTACATACCGTATGAATCAACGCTTATAACATTCTTGAAATGACAAAATTATAGAGATGGAGGACTCTGTGAGTTTTTGCTTCATGAATTTGAGGCTCCATTGTTTGGTGCATATATATTTTGGATCCATGTATTGATTCTTTTACCAGTATATTAATTTCCTAGGGCTGCATAACAAACCCTCACAAACTAGGTGGCTTAAAAGAGCAGAAATTTATTTTTTCAAAGTCCTGAGGGTTAGAAGTCTGAAACCAATGTGTTGGCAGGGCCATGCTCCCTCCGAAGGCTGTCGGAAAGAATATTTCCCTGCTTTTCTTCTGTCTCTCAAGTGGTTGCCAGTGGCTGGAGTTCCTTGAGTTGTACATTCGTCTCTTCAATTTCTGCCTGTGCTGTCACTTGGTATTCTCCATGTGTATCTGTCTGTGTCTAAGTTTCCCTGTTCTTATAGGGACACCAGTCACATTGGATTAGATCCTTTCTAATTCAGAAACACCATCTCTCTCTCTCTCTTTTTTTTTTTTTTTTTTAGATTTTATGTATTTGAGAGAACGAGAGTGAGAGTGAGAGTGAACATGGCAGCGGGGGAGGGGCAGAGGGAACCTGAGAAGCAGACTCCCCCCTGACCAGGGAGCCTGACATGGGGCTCCATCCCAGGACCCTGAGATCATGACCTGAGCCGAAGACAGCCGCTTAACCTACTGAGCCATGCAGGCGCCCCATAAACACCATCTCTTAAGTCGATTATACCTGCAAAGATCTTATTTCCAAATAAGGTCACGTTCACAGGTACCAAGCATGAGGACCTGATCATATCTTTTTGAGGGAGGGTCATAATTTAACCCATAAGAAGCTGTATGTCATATCCTTCTTTGCCTCTAATAATTTTCTTTTTCCCTGATATATACTGTATTAGATGTTAATATGGCCATTCCTACATTTTTTCTTTAGTTTTTAGGGGTTGCATGGCATATCTTTAACCACCCTTTAACTTTCAACTGCATATGTCATTGTACTTGAAGTGAAATTCTTTCTCTCACTCTCTCTCTCTTTCTTTCTCTTTTTTTTTTTTTTGGTTTATAACAATAAAGGTTTATTTATCATTCATAGGACATTTTGGCTATGGGCTGGCTATAGCATTGCCCCATGTGTCTTCATCAATTTGGGTTCCAGACTGCTAATAGGAACATGTAGTTATCTGGAATAAAGGCACAGAACTGGAAGTACAATGTCTCTTGAAACTTTTGCTAAGAAAAGCTCACACCACTTCTATTCATGTTCCATTGGCCAATGCAAGTCATGTGTCCAAGCAGCAACAAGGGTTTATTTCTCCTCATGTTCACGTTGGCTGCATATCACCTGTGGCTCTGCTCCCCATATCTTCATTATGGGATCCATGAGCTGAAGGAGCAACCCCTATCTGAGACCTGCAGTACAGAGCTACTCTGGGTCTTTGGTTGCTTCTCTCAAGCTAAAATCTTGTGGAAATGAGAGCTTCACACCTCACGCCCCTTGATATTTGCATTCAGATTCTTGGGATAATTCCAGACTTCCCAAGAAAATGAAGACAATTTCACCATGCAGTGATCATATGTACCACCTAAATAACAGTATTATAAGCTCTTTTGAACTCTCTAGGTCCTGCCAGTGTTTTAAGCAGAACTTTTCTTTAATGAGCAGCTTTGGTGGGTTCTCTGGAGCATCTTTCTGTAGGGTCTTTCCTCTTCTGTTCCCTTGATGTGAACCAACACATCTCTGTCTTGGTGAATGGCTTAATCTTTCTGCAGCACCACAGGAATCTGGTGGTCCATCTCCAGGTCTTTCCTGCTGAGGCCCCCAGAGACAGCTATTACACAGAAATGAGGAAGGCCCAGATCAGCTCCCTCACTTACAGACCCTTCGCCCACTCAAGGGAAACACTCAACAGCTCTTGCCTTGTTAAATTCTGGGGACAGGAGACAAATATCTTGAAGACAGCATATTATATAATTCTTTGTGTCCTTTCTTGCTATTTTCTGTCTTTTGATTAGGTATATTTAAGACACTTGAAGGTTACTACTGGAATGTTAGGGCTCAAGTGGGCCATTTCTTTATTTGTTTGTTTGTTTCCCTTTCTCATTCCTTGGTTTCTATTTTCTTAACTGGTATCGATCTTTTACTCCAAATGAAGTGTTGCAACCATACTTCCATTTAGGTCCCATCCGTTACCCTTTACGCTTTTTTTGAAGATTTTATTTATTATTTATTTATTTATTTATTTATTTATTTATCAGAGAGAGAGAGAGAGCACAAGCAGAGGGTGAAGCAGGCAGAGGGAGAAGTAGGCTCCCCGCTGAGCAGGGAGCCCGATGTGGGACTCAATCCCAGGACCCTGGGATCATGACATGAACCCAAGGCAGACGCTTAACCAACCGAGCCATCCAGGGTCTCCTACCCTTTACACTTAAAAAACAAAAACAAAAACAAAACTAACTTAAGTATTTTTTCCATATACACACTTAGGACCACATCAGACAATGTTACATATTTTGGTTTAGCCATCAAATACAATTTAAGAAATTCTATTATATTTACCCCTATTTTTACTTGTTCCACTGGTTTTCTTTCCTTTCTAAAACTATGAGCAGTCTGATATTTCTTTACTGTTTAGAGAACTTCCTTTCTCTATTCTTCAAGGGCCAGTTTGCTAGCAGCAGGCTTTCTTTGTCTTCCTTTGTTAGAGCATGCTTCTTTCCCCTCCATCGTTGAAGGATATTTTCACTGGATATTGAATTAATAGTTCACATTTCTTTTCCTTTTTCCTGATACTTAAAGAAATATTGTGTCAATTCCTTCTAATCTCCGTGGTTTGTAGTAAGAAATCTGCTGTCATTCAAGTTAGTGTTCTTCTACACAGATAAGTCATTTCTTTGGTTGCTCATAATTTTTTCTTTACCTTTAGTTTTCAGACATTTGATTATGAGGTGTATTGGCATGGATTTCCATGGGTTCTTCCTATTGGAGGTTGGCTCAGCTTTTTGAAAATGTAGTTTATGTCTTTCATCTTTCACACTTCGGAAGTCTGCATTTATTATTTCTTTGAAACTATTCTAGCCCCACTTCCTTACTCCTCTCCTTCTCAGACTCTGACAATATGGATGATCGACCTTTGCTATTTTCTGCCTTTTTCCTGAGACTACTTCTCTGGTGGGGAATGGAAGTTTCCCTCCCTGCTTAGTCCTGCTGACTCTACCCCAGCAGGGGAATTTGAGCACACAGAGCAGGAGGGGATGTGGAATTTCAAACTCCCTCTTTGCCTACTGATAACGTAGAGATAGGGGGAGAGAAAGATGGTATGGTTCTCTATTGGTATATGCCTGCAGTAGAGGACATATTAGCAAAAAAGTTTTCTGTTGTTTAGGCCACCCTCTTACTGGTTGTTTGGCCAGGAAAAAAAAGCTTTTCTTGGAAGTCTTTTTGTGCCACTGCTGGTTTTGGATTGGAAGCTTCTACAGCATCCTAAAATATATGAAAGGCAATCAGAAAACTAAAGGGACTCTTTGTTGTGTTTTTCCTCAAATGTTGAGCTTCCTAGAATGTCTTCTTCTTTTCATCTTTCAGAGTCTACATATGCTTGTTTTTTGTGTTATGGCTAAGTTTTTTAAGTTGTAAAGGGAAGGGCCTGGTAGGAACAGAGCTACTCTATCTTGAAATAACTGGAAGTCACCCTTGGACCTATTTTGTGAGTTCCATTTTACTTTTGATAACTGACTATTCTGATATGCTATTGTGATACTATTCAATCAGGTAAACTATACAATGTACTAAATTCTGGAAGGTTTTGCAATCATGTCAGTTCTATAGTTGAATAAGGTAGTGGAATGGGGAAGCCATTTGTCCACCTGTCTTTATGTGGGTAAAGTACATGCTTCCTCTTTGCAAAGTGCCAGTTGAAGGTGAGACTTCCTAAGTCAAGGTAAACAAAGCCCCAACCACAGGATGAAAAGCTCATGCAAACCAAGATTGTAATAGTTTTACAGACAAGTTGAAGCTGGCAAATGTTAGTTAGGATGAAGATAAATAGGAAATGGGGACCTGAGGCTTGGGCATAACCTAATGATTGGAGATGACCATGTTTTGTTGGGTTAAGGAAAAGGGAAAATTCACATTCTGTCCCTTAGCATTAAGTCTGTCTCACTAAACACAGTAGCTCCAAGACATTTAAGAGTTAGCAAGAGCAAGAGAGCCATTTATATATAATCTATCTTGTAATTATACATTGCAGTGCTTGGACACACATGGAAAATATAAAATAACTGAGCTCATAGAACTAGTATCCTTAATCTAGCTATTACCTCATTCTGGTAGTCACTAGTGAATAGTCTTCTTTAGGTAGAGTGTTGTTAATCTCACAGGAATTCTTCTTGGTGTGAGAACCAGCCAGTGGCAGCCCACATATTTCTTTCCTCAAAAAGAAAGCTAAAGAAGAAGAGGACACTGATGTGGTAACAGAATGATGCATGCCAGGTTTGTTGAGAGTGTTCTTACCCTGCTTCCATTTTTCAGCAACTTTTTCTATTAAAGTCTTTCTATTAACATCACAACAGTGATGTTCTTAATTGCCTTAAGTAAGATTTAGCACAGTCTCAGAACATAAAGTTCTAATACACTCTGCTGCTCTGAAAGAGAGTGGTGTTAGGCATGAATAAACTGGACATGGTCATTTAAACAAAACTCAAGCTTTCATCATGGAACTTTTAGGTACAACATCACCTCTGCTTAAAGTTTGATTTTTCACAATTATTATATATGTAAAAGGATGCTAAGTAAGGTTATTCACTTTAGTGTCATTTAAAAGTCTATTATACTTTAAAACACAGTATAAGCAGGTAACCAATATTATATTATATTATAACATTATATATATTATACATTATAATGCATACATTATATACATTGTAACATTATCAATATGGCTTTAATCTATTTAGCATCTATTGTATTTTAGCGATTGTAATTCATTTACTATAAAAAGTGTCACCTGCTTGAAAAGTCTTTCCCTGAACCCTGTGTAAGTCAGCTTCACATGCTGTTCTCCATCACAGTTCCTTATTTAATTTCTTCCTAGCACTAATCATCACAATCTAAATTTATACTATTTATTTACTTTTGTCTTTACATTTGTAGGGTGTGGTTTCTACAACTAGGATGTAAGTTCCATGAGTGTAGCAATATCACTTAACTTTTGCTGCCCTGTCTCTGTGCCTCAAACAGTGCCTAACATCCATGAGAAACTCAGTGATAATTGTTGAATCAATCAATCAATCAATCAGTTCACCAGTGCATTCTGTAAGGGTAAGCATTATGACCCTATTCAATAGATTAAGCTATTAAGACTTTCAGAAGTGTAAAGTGGACATTCTGAAGGCTTTGGTCATTGTTACCTCAAGGGGGTTATCAGACCCAAGAAAAGGGAAGGTAGAGGACACTAAAGACAAATGTGTTTTCCGTGACTTATATTGTTTACATATACATGCATTTGCCTATTTATATCAAATTTTAAATATTTCCCTTTGCTCCTCATTGCCACTTTCAGATTATTGTCCCTCTTATCACTTTCATAGTTCTAAGCTTTGAACATTGCCATCAAATTATTCTATTTCTTATCTAATCCTCATTTCAGCAAGCTACAGTCTTTCTAGTCATGAGCCTAGGCTGGTTCTTGAAGATTTTAACCCCTACCCTATTATCAGTCCTTCTGACACCACAGCAGTCATCATTACTGTGGGTTTCAGAATGGATGATGACTCAACCATTCTGGCTTCTCAGATCCTCCCGTGATCCTGTTTCCACTCTTCATCTGCCTCTGACGCACATATCTAGATCTGCTCAACAACTCCCACTATCTAAAGTTCAAGAATTCTACTCTTCTTCTACCTGTTTAATCTTTCTAGCACATCCTGCCAAAGGATTTCCATTCTGGTCATTCTTTGACCCCACTAGGGTCTAAAATCCACTGACTCTATTGTCTTTCATTCTGACTCCCCATCTGAATGTCCTCTCCTTTCATAATCAGTTTAAATTCTGTAATCCACCATTATAATTACTCTTATTTTTATCTTCTGTTAGTCTCTTTGCTCTTTCTCATGTTCATATTGCTCTGGCTAACCCCTAAGCCTGGTTGTAGCTAAGTCTACATACTCCATGTCTTCATTAGGGCACCTCAGTAAGGAAGGAGGAAAACACTCAATCAACAATTTTAGGTGAGTCTCTGCTAACTAGAAATCATATTACATTTCTCCAGATGAATGTGTTACACGTTTTCCTCTTTCTTCAAATTGTTAATACCTCATTCTCAGCTGATGACTTTTTACTGAGAAAAGAAAACATCGATCTGCCTATACGTGTGTCCATGTTCTTTTCCTTCCCTCTTGTTGTTATGGATAAATGTTCATATAAAACAGTAGCCCTTCCACTTGTGCACTAGAACTTGTCCTTTCTCACATATTCAATAAAATGATTCCAAAGATGATCTTTCTCCTGTATCACCAAATCCTCCCTTAATACTATATTAAGCCCATCAGAAGCATATTGTAATATCTCTCATCTCAAAAAAAAATCAAAATCAAACTCTCATTTGACATATTATCTTTATTTTTCTTTTTTTAAGCTTTTTATTTTATTTTTTTATTATGTTATGTTAATCACCATACATTACATCATTAGTTTTTGATGTAGTGTTCCATGATTCATTGTTTGTGTATAACACCCAGTGTTCCATTCAGTACGTGCCCTCTTTCATAGCCATCACCAGGCTGACCCAGCCCCCACTCCCCTCTCCTCTAGAACCCTCAGTTTGTTTCTCAGAGTCCATTGTCTCCCATGGTTTGTCTCCCCCTCCGATTGCCCCTAGCCTTTTCCCTTCCTCCTATCTTCTTTTTTTTTTTTAATATATAATGTATTATTTCTTTCAGAGGTACAGGTCTGTGATTCAACAGTCTTACACAACTCACAGCACTCACCATAGCACATACCCTCCCCAATGTCTATCACCCAGCCACCCCAGCCCTCCCGTCCCCCACCAATCCAGCAACCCTCAGTTTGTTTCCTGAGATTAAGAATTCCTCCTATCAGTGAGATCATATGATATATGTCTTTCTCTGATTGACTTATTTTGCTCAGCATAATACCCTCCAGTTCCATCCACGTTGTTGCAAATGGCAGGATTTCATTCCTTTTGATGGCTGCATAAATATTCCATTGTATATATAGACCACATCTTCATTATCCATTCCTCTGTCAATGGACATCTTGGCTCTTTCCACAGTTTGGCTATTGTGGACATTGCTGCTATAAACATCGGGGTGCACATACCCCTTCGTATCCCTACATTTGTATCTTTGGGGTAAATGCCCAGTAGTACAATTGCTGGGTCATAGGGTAGCTCTATTTTCAACTTTTTGAGGAACCTCCATACTGTTTTCCAGAGTGGCTGCACCAGCTTGCATTCCCACCAACAGTGTAGGAGGGTTCCCCTTTCTCCACATCCCCACCAACATCTGTCATTTTCTGACTTGTTAATTTTAACCATTCTGACTGGTGTGAGGTGGCATCTCATTGAGGTTTTGATTTGGATTTCCCTGATGCCGAGCGATGTTGAGCACTTTTTCATATGTCTGTTGGCCATTTGGATGTCTTCTTTGGGAAAATATCTGTTCATGTCTTCTGCCCATTTCTTGATTGGATCATTTGTTCTTCGGGTGTTGAGTTTAAGAAGTTCTTTATAGATTTTGGACACTAGCCCTTTATCTGATATGTCATTTGAAAATATCTTCTCCCATTCTGTCGGTTGTCTTTTGGTTTTGTGGACTGTTTCTTTTGCTGTGCAAAAGCTTTTTATCTTGATGAAGTCCCAATAGTTCATTTTTGCCCTTCCTTCCCTTGCCTTTGGTGATGTTTCTAGGAAGAAGTTACTGTGGCTGAGGTCGAAGAGGTTGCTGCCTGTGTTCTCTTCTAGGATTCTGATGGACTCCTGTCTCACATTTAGGTCTTTCAACCATTTTGAGACTATTTTTGTGTGTGGTGTAAGGAAATGGTCCAGTTTCATTCTGCATATGGCTGTCCAATTTTCCCAACACCATTTGTTGAAGAAACAGTCTTTTTTCCATTGGACATTCTTTCCTTCTTTGTCGAAGATTAGTAGACCATAGAGTTGAAGGTCCATTTCTGGGCTCTCTATTCTGTTCCATTGATTGATGTGTCTGTTTTTGTGCCAGTACCATACTGTCTTGATGATTACAGCTTTGTAACGGAGCTTGAAGTCTGGAATTGTGATGCCACCAGCTTTGCTTTTCTTTTTCAATATTCCTCTGGCTATTTGGGGTCTCTTCTGGTTCCATACAAATTTTAAGATGATTTGCTCCATTTCTTTGAAAAAAAGTGGATGGTATTTTGATAGGGATTGCATTGAATGTGTAGATTGCTCTAGGTAGCATTGACCTCTTCACAATATTTGTTCTTCTTATCCATGAGCATGGAAGGTTTTTCCATTTCTTTTGTGTATTCCTCAATTTCTTTCATGAGTATTTCAGTTTTCCGAGTACAGATTCTTTGCCTCTTTGGTTAGATTTATTCCTAGGTATCTTACGGTTTTGGGTGCAATTGTAAATGGGATCGACTCCTTAATTTCTCTTTCTTCTGTCTTGTCGTTGGTGTATAGCAATGCCACTGATTTTTATGCATTGATTTTATATCCTGCCACTATACTGAATTCCAGTATGAGTTCTAGCAGTTTGGGGGTGGAGTCTTTTGGGTTTTCCACATGAGGTATCATATCATCTGGTCTTCTATAACACTAATTCTCTCTTCTGCCTCATTTATCCTAGCAGTTAGAGCCTCCATTTTTTATTGTACCTCATTAATAGCCTTTTTAATTTTGACTTGGTTAGATTTTTAGTTCTTTTATTTCTCCAGAAAGGGTTTCTCTAATATCTTCCATGCTTTTTTCAAGCCCAGCTAGTATCTTTAAAATCATCATTCTGAACTCTAGTTCTGATATCTTACTAATGTCCATATTGATTATGTTCCTGGCAGTTGGTACTGCCTCTTGTTCTTTTTTTTTTTTTTTGAGGTGATTTTTTCCGTCTTTTCATTTTGTCCAGAGGAAAATAGATGAATGAGAGAACAAAATGCTAACAGGGTAACAATGACCCCAGAAAAATATACAGTAAACAAATCAGAAGATATCTGAAACGGGGGGAAAAGAAAGGGAAAGAAAGAAAAAAGAAAAAAAGAAGAAAAAGATAAAAACAAACAAACAAGGAAAAAAAAACCCAGAATATGATCAAATATGATCAGACTGGTGCATAGATCAGTGCCACACACTAGATTTTGGGCTTATTTTGGCCTGTTAGAAGAAAGTGACTCCCAAAATTTTAAAGAAAGAAAAACTTATGTATGTACAAAAATAAGGGTAAATACAATGAAGGGAAGGAATATGACCGTAAAGATGAAATTTATAAAAGGAATTGATAAGAAGTTGGTTGAAAAAAGGAAGAAAGGGATTTTTTTAAAAAAAGGAGAGAATGTGATCAGGCAGGAGACTAGAACAAAGCCATACACTAGAGATTTAGTGTATATTTTGGTCTGTTAGAAGAAACCATATCCCAAAATTTTAAAGAGAGAACAACTTATATATATATATGTGTGTGTGTGTGTGTGTGTGTGTGTGTGTGTGTGTGTGTGTATACCAAAAATAAGGTTAATTACTATGAAGGGATAGAATATGACCTTAGAAATGAAAAATAAAAAAGATTTTTTTAAAAAAGGGATTGATAAGATGTTGGTTGAAAATGGGAAAAAGAAAAATTCAAAAAAAAAGAAAAAAGAAGTTAAAAAAATAAACTCTGAAAGACTAAAGAATCATGGGAAAAAAGCCATGAATTCTATATGCAGTATTCCCCTAGTGCTGGAGTTCTGCCATTCTCTTTGATCGGTAAACTTGGTCTTCGCGGGCTGTTCTTGCTCATTTTCTGGGGGAGGGGTCTCTTGCCATGGTTCCCAGATGTCTTTGCCGGAGGCAGAATTGCCCCACCCTTGCCGGGTCTGGGTAAGTCATCTGCTTGGGTTTGCTCTCAGGAGCTTTTGTTCCCCGCAGGCTTTCCATACAGCTTTGGAGGACGGGAGTGAAAATGGCGGCCTCCCAATCTCCACCCGGAGGAGCCGAGAACTCGGGTCCCCACTCCTCAGTGAGCCCCCAGAGAAAAGCAGTCAATCCCATCTCCCTGGTCTCTGGCTGCACTCCATGCTCACCTGGCCTGTGACCGAGCATTTCTATCTCTGGCACATGACCCCGTGTGGAGTCTCCAAACCCAGCAGATCCCTGTGGTGCGCTCCCATGCTGCTCCTCCCAGGGGAGGAAGGGGAGTCACCCCGGATCTGCTGCTTGTTGGGTCCCTGCTGGAAAACCAGTGGCCTGACTGGGCCACGGATCATGGTCTATGGCAACCCCAAGCTGAGAGCCCACTTCTTGGCTCTGTCTCTGCAGCCGGCTTCCCCAGTCCAATTCCTGGGAGCTCTGCCACACTCAGGCACCCCCATCTTTCTGTGACCCCGAAGGTCCTGAGACCACACTGTCCCAGCGAGAGTTCTACCACTAGCTTAGTCACTGGATCGACGTCCCTCAGCAGAGCCAATTCTTAAAAGTTCTGATTTTGTGCTCTTTTGCTCTATCACTTGCCAGAAGCGGCTTACAGAGGCCCCCTCCCCCGCCATCTATCTTCCCGAATATCACCTCAGATTCACTTCTCCATACGTTCTACCTTCCGGAAAGTGGTCGCTTTTCTGGTCCCTATCTAGCTGAATTCCTGGGACCAGACGAAATTTAGGTCTCCTACCACTCCGCCATCTTGCTCCTCCCCTCTGACCTATTACCTTTAGCTACTATTTTATTTCCACCTCCTTTTTCTGTCTTTTAAAGAAAAGTCCTAACAGAATTGTTTTTGTTCACTTCTCCATTTTCTTTCCTCCCATGCCCTCTTTCAACTACTCCAATCCAAGCAGCTCTTCTCTGGGACACCAATAAATCCCACTTGGCAAAATGTAATAGTTAAGTCTCAGTTCTCATCTTAGCGAGCTTAGCAGTAACGCTTGACACAGGTGATCATTAACTCCTACTTGGGACACATATTTCTTTAACTGTCTGGAAAATACTTGTGGCAAACTGTATTTTCCAGAGATGCCCACAACAATATTACCCATCTGATCCATATATTTCTACTGTGACCTTGACACCCTTCTTCCTGAGAGGTGAGGTCTACGTTCCCTCCTTGTGAATCCCAGCAAGCTTGAGATTGTTCTGACCATGGCATTTGATTGAAGTGGTACTACATGACTTTTTAAGATTGATAATAAGAGGCCATGCAGCTGTATCCTAGCCATTGGAAGAATGGAGGAAACAATGTAAACATATGGGCATTGTGCACAGAGTACCTCCTTATAGATTGCTTCTGCACCCTCACCTCCCTGACATAAGACTATTATTATTTACTAACTCTAGAAATCACCACTCTATTTCCTCTTCACATGAAAAATAGACTGTACTTTTATTTATTTATTTTTTAAAAGATTTATTTATTTATTTTAGAGAAAGAGAGCACACATACTCTAGAAAGTCAGTGTGGGGAAGGACAGAGGGAGAAAATCTTCAAGCAGACTCTCCACTGAGTGCAGAGCCCAAGGTGGGGCTCCATCTCTCCACCCACGAGATCATGACTTGAGCCAAAACCAAGAATCAGATGCTTAACCGACTGAGCCACCCAGGCACCCCTAGACTGCACTTTTAACATGTACCGAGAATCAAATGCTGTGTGGCTATACTGCTTTTTTTATTGAGGCCATGGAAATATACTCTAGATGAGGAACAAAGCAAAACAATTTTCCAAGAATATACTGAAGGTAAGTGGTTACAAATAAAGCCCCTTTCTTTCATTACTCTCCTCCTCCCTTATTTTCCATCTCCCTTCTCTGCTTTTACCCACTTTTCCAATTTTTACAGTCAATTCTGTGCCCTCCCAACTTTGATCTGAATACTGATGCAAATACATCCTTCTTTCTTATTCTTGATACCTCTTCCATCTATACTCATGTCTGCTTATTCTTTAACCTTAACTATTCATTTGTTATCTGCCAAGGAATCAGACCTCTACTAGGTACTTGGAAAAAAATTAATAAGTGCAATTTGTTCATTTTCCTCAAAGAGTTTGTAATCTTTTTGCAAAGAAAAGATGAATGCAGGTGAAACAATTGAAGGACACTGGGTCTCTCCTTTATCTTTTTCCTCTGGATTCTTTACTCTCATCTACAACCTACCAACAAACTATAAACTTCATCAAATTGAAAGCAAGAGTCAGGAGAAGTGTCTCGGCAGTGGAACAAAATCATCACAAAGCACACAGAGCCACAAAAGTTTTGTCAAGAGAGAGTCTTAGTGAGGAGAGATATTCTGTTAGAAGGGATTAGAATATAGAGACAAGAAACTGTCTCATTGTAGGAAAGGGTACATTTATTTAAAATCTATGTTTCTGGAGGAATCTGGCATATATATGATTGATTTTCATCATTCAGGAATTGTCTATTGCAAATTTGCCTGCTCTAGAATGTATCTGTAAGCCCCAAATAGTTGTGCTTTCATGGTCATTGGGGATGTTTGGTGAGTGGAAAAACTTTGACTTGACTGATATGTATGTTCCCAGCTGAGGTTAGGTTGAAGGAGGTGGATCTCTGACTTCGTGATCCCACTCTCAAAATACCAACTGTGTTCTCTTTGCAGTCTTCTTAGTGCCATGTCTTTTGCATTTTTGTGTTTTTTTGTTGGAGATTTTCATGTGTAAAATGACTCCCAAACATAGTGCTGAGGTGCTGTGGAGTGCCCCAAGTTCAGGACAGCTGTGATGTGCCCTACTGAGAAAATATGTGTGTTAGGAGGCTTTGTTCAGGCATGAGTTATAGTGCTGTTGGCTGTGTACAAAATTAATGAATCAATAATATGTATTAAATAAGCGTATAAACAGAAACATGAATAAATCAGGTACGTATTGATAGGTTGATGAAATATTGTGACCAGACTCATTGGACCCTAACCCTGTATGTTCCTTAGAAGCAATGGTTCATTATTCACTATTTTAGTGTTCATGGTGTCTTTATAGAACACAACTGCTGTGAATAACAAGACATGAATTTCAATCTCTCTCTTTCATTCTCTCTCATCTATCTATCTATCTATCTATCTATCTATATATATATATATATAGAGAGAGAGAGAGAGAGAGAGAGAGCTGGGGCTCTCTTAGCATGGGAGCTCTAAGTCAAGTTTATAAGAAATATTTTTTGACATGCAGTGTGCTGGGCACTCATAGACTAATCATGGACACCATGAGGTAAGTCACTTTCAGACCTTAGTTTGAAGCTTAACAATGTCTTTGCATGGCTGTGAAAGTGGTAGTGCTGAACTTCAAACTAAGTTCTGAGCAACTACAAAAAATGAGCACTTTCTTCATAGGCTTCTTTATTGACTAATACTTTGGCAACTAGTTAGTGCTTTAGCTAGGCCAGCCTGTAATGTCCATAAATAAAGAACAGTTTATAGGTAGAATCTAGATGTCTATTTTCTAGTCTTTTAAATATAGCTGAACTTCACCCCAAGAGAATGCATAAGAGTTGGTCTTACACAGGCACCTAGGGGTCAAATATTTTCCTAGATGTCCTTGTAACTCTCTTGGGTAACCTGTGCTCCTCTTCTGCCTCCTGACTCTTTGATCAGACAATTCTGACCTCCACTGTCATTGTCTTTTCAAAAGTTTCCTTTGAGTTTGCTCTCGCCTTGGGGATTTTACTCTAAATTAACATTCCTATGACCACTCCTCACTGTAGATGCCCCTTGGTGCTGCTGCATGCAGAACTCTAGGCAGGGGATCCATGGGACCCCAGACACTGCCTTCAGTCCCTTCCTGACCTGCCAGACTTACCTTTTTTTTCTTCTCTGCCTTTTCATTTCCCTCCAGCTTCTCTAACTCACCATGATGTGGATTTGTTCACCAATTCACAAGCATTTCAGAATGTCATGTTCATTTGGGTGTTAAATAAAAAGAAAGAGAGATAGAGAGACTTTATGAATTGCCCATTAAAAAGTAGCCATCAAAATCCTTGAGGAGAACACAGGTAGCAACCTCTTTGACCTCAGCCGCAGCAACTTCTTCCTAGAAACATCGCCAAAAGCAAGGGAAGGAGGGGCAAAAATGAACTATTGGGACTTCATCAAGATAAAAAGCTTTAGCACAGCAAAGGAAACAGTCAACAAAACCAAAAGACAACTGACAGAATGGGAGAAGATATTTTCAAATGACATATCAGATAAAGGGTAAGTATCCAAAATCATAAAGAACTTATCAAACTCAACATCCAAAGAACAAAGAATCAAATCAAAAAATGGACAGAAG
The DNA here is from genome assembly GCF_003265705.2 of Callorhinus ursinus. Lineage (NCBI taxonomy): Eukaryota > Metazoa > Chordata > Mammalia > Carnivora > Otariidae > Callorhinus > Callorhinus ursinus. Next base: position 1,895,064 of record NW_027397067.1, read on the forward strand.
ACATCAACAGACATTTCTCTAAAGAAGACATCCAAATGGCCAACAGACATATGAAAAAGTGCTCAACATCACTCGGCATCAGGGAAATCCAAATCAAAACCTCTATGAGATATCACCTCACTCCAGTCAGAATGGCTAAAATTAACAAGTCAGGAAATGACAGATGTTGGTGGGGATGCGGAGAAAGGGGAAGCCTCCTACACTATTGGTGGGAATGCAAGCTGGTACAGCCACTCTGGAAAACAGTATGGAGGTTCCTCAAAAAGTTGAAAATAGAGCTACCCTATGACCCAGCAATAGCACTACTGGGTATTTACCCCAAATATACAAATGTAGTGATCCGAAGGGGCACGTGCACCCTAATGTTTATAGCAGCAATGTCCACAATAGCCAAACTATGGAAAGAACCTACATGTCCATCAACAGATGAATGGATAAAGAAGATGTGGTGTGTATATATATATGTATATAAACAATAGAATATTATGCAGCCATCAAAAAAATGAAATCTTGCCATTTGCAACAACATGGATGGAACTAGAGGGTATTTGCTAAGCGAAATAAGTCAATCAGAGAAAGACAAGTATCATATGATCTCACTAATATGACGAATTTGAGAAACAAGACAGAGGATCATAGGGGAAGTTAGGGAAAAAGGAAACAAGATGAAACCAGAGAAGGAGACAAATGGTAAGAGACTCTTAATCTCAAGAAACAGAGGGTTGCTGGAGTGGAGGGGGGTGGGAGGGATGAGATGGCTGGGTGATGGATATTGGGAAGGTTATGTACTATAGTGAGCACTGTAAATTGTGTAAGACTGATGAATCACAGGCCTGTACCCCTGAAACAAATAATACATTATATGTTAATAAAAAATAGTAGCTACTCTTCCATTTTATGCATAACTCATTGGGCATGCACTCATTATTTATGCCCAGTAGTTGTAATTTGTATGCCCCGTAGTTGTTAGTGGTACAAAGTTGTCAATTTGAAAGTACCTAGAAAAAGTGTTTTTTTAATTTATCCCAGAAACATTTATGCTATAAAATAATTGGCCTGTGCATTCTAAAAAATTTCTATATAGCATCCATGACCAATGCTTGAAAATCACTCTCAGAATTCCTGCAGTCATTTTAATGATTAACCTCGTTGCATTTGTGATGCACTTTTGCATTAATCATTTCATTTCAGAATTGGGAAACAAGCTGACACAATGAGGACTCAACATTGCATCTGTTCTTCACATACCCTTTCGCACCAGAGATGTCGTATACACCTATGCAGATTAATAAAATATATCAAGGCTTTTCCTGTAAGCACTTGTCTCTCACAGGTGGAAGTACGAACAATAAATCAAGTTTTTGGAAAGAGTTGGACCTGTGTTTACACCAAGTGTATAATTACTAGTATAGAAGCACTTCAAGTGCATTCCTTACTTAAGAGTATTTTACTCCCACTTGTTTGCTGCCAAATAGAAATTTCAGTTGCTTAAGGAGTGATGCTAAGGAGCTCGTGGATTCTCATAACATGACAAAATGAATCATGAGAAGTCACGTGTTTTATGGGCTAGAGGTTTCCTAGAAAAATAAGCTTTGTCTTCATTTTATAGGAAGGTAGGAACAACACACCAGTGTTCTAAGATAATACAAGCTCAGCTCTGCAGTGTGTGCAGATCCTTCCAGGGCCCTGGGCTTGCCTGGGGCCTCAAGGAGGAGAGACAAGTGACCGTTCCCTCATCACATGCAGTATCATGTGCCAGGTTCTCTGAGTGCATGATCTGTTTGTGTCTGACCTTTTAATTATAAGCATTCGAGTTGAGAACTGCAACATTACACAGTGAATGGTGTAGTCTTCTAGTGTCTTGAGTAATACAGAGTGACTTCCACAAGTTCTCAGTTTCCAGCTCCTGGCAGTGTGTACTTGAGCAGTTGAAATCTTTTGTGAATGTACAAAAGCATTAGGCATATGAGTGATGTTTAATATTGGCACAGAAAAGATTGCCCTGCTCTTCCTGAAGGTGAGCACGATTGATTTTACATCATCCAGGATATAGATCACCAGAGAGATAAAGAAAATGTCACTATGCAGCATAAATGGCATTACAAATAGTAGTAGTAATGATAATAGTTTTTATTGTGTGCAAGTCACTTTACATAATCTCTGATTCTTACAATAATTCTGCAAAAGTAGTCATTTTCATGCTTATTATACACAATTGGAAATGAAGCTTCAGGGAGATTTAGTTATTTGTTTGATAGCTAATGAGTATTTAAAAATGGAATTCAAACCCAGGCATTTCTGACACAACTTTCCACTATCCAACATCCAAATTAGCTCTTCCTTCCCTTCTTTTTTCTTGTCTTCCCTCCTTTTCATCAAATCAATCAACAATTTTTTATTGAATTGCTAATATGATCTGAACACCCAAGTAGACTCTTGAGATTTTGATGCAATATCACTTTATTTCTCAACAAATTCCCACTCTAGTAGAGGACACAGACATGAAAAATAGTAATTTTGTTAAAATAGGCAAGTTAACAAAGAGATGAGTATAAAGTCCAGTAGGAGCCCATAGAGGATCAAAGATGAACAAAAGCAGACCCTGAGGTGGATGCAAGCGGAAAGGCCTGTCAGGAGAAGCATCAGCATGTGCACAAGATGAACCCAGGGATGAAGGACAAGAAGATTGGGGTGCAGCATTACTGCAGAGTATGAGTGAAGAGCAGTGGGGACAGGGGCTGCAAGCCTGGTCCTAGAATCACATGGGCTGGGTGTGCTGTCCTGATGGTGTGACTTGAGCTATGGCATTTTCCTCTTCATACTTCAATTTCCTTATCTGTAAAGACAGGAGTATAAATCATTTCATAGGTTGACATGAAGATTAATTGAGTTAATACTTGTTACTCACTTCGAAGAGTGCCAGGCACATGGCATTTTATGCAGTGAGATCGAATAAAAACCACCTTGGCTATGCATGTTGAAGACAAGTTATTGAGGCTTTGTGGGCCAGGCTGAGGCCACTGAAAGTTTTATCCAGTGGAGGAATGGGATTGGCTTTGCTTTCCAGAGGGTTGTTGTGGTAGCAGCCTGGAGGGAGATGGGGCTGCAGGAAGGCGGGTCAGGCCAGCCTTGTCCAGTGTGCACTTGGGGACACTGCATGCATCAATATTTAATTGAGGCTCTCCTCTTTTTATAAATGCCTAGTTTTCCCAAAATGGCCAATTTAAAGGACGTCAGTCATTTGGATGTGTTGACTTAAATATAGTCTCATTATCAGGTCACATCTCATACTAATGCAGTTTTATGTATTTTTCTGAATGTTTAGAAAACAAAGCTTGCCGTAAGACATCACTTCCCATATTAGAAACCTCCTGGGGAATTCAGGGTTTAGCAGATAATTCAATTGCACCCATACTGAGAAACTAGAAAATTCAGTTATAAAAACTTTTCTTTTATAGTGATAAATTTCAATGGGAAAATATATTCATAGAATAAAATTTTGTTTCTTAAGTAAATTACCCTCAAATTTGTTTCCTAAGTACTTTGTTCTTAAATTAGTGTCCTGGAACTTGTGGGTAGGCAAGGAATGAGTTGTTCCACATTTTGTCTTTCAATAGGGGCCACTTGGGAAAAAACATTACCTACAAAAACTCAAATTTCTCTCCTTGATGTATATACTCCACAGAAATGCATACACATGGCACCCAGAGATTTGTTCAAGAATATTCACAGCAACATTATTTATACTAGCTCATATTTGGAAATCACTCAGATGTCCATTACATCAAAGATATGTGTTTTGTGGTACATGTGTGTGATGAGCTCTAAAGAACACTGAAATAGAGTGAACGATAGCTGCATTTGGCAACAGGGTGAGTCACAAACTTAAAGTTGAAATAAGAAGCCAGAAAAAAGAGAATATATACACTATGATTCTATTTATATAAGGTTAAAAAAACAGATAAACTAGTGTTAGAAATCTGCATTGTGGTTACTTTTGGTAAGAAGGGGGGGTCATAATGATTGGGCAAATCACAGCCGGAATTTCTGGGCTCCTAGCCCCATCCTTTATGTGGTAGCGGTCACATAGGTTTTCATTCCCTACTCGCCCTCTCTCCCTCTCCTCCACTCTTCTTCCCTTTCCTTCCCTCCCTCCCTCTCTCCCGTTCTCTTCCTCCTTCCCTTCCTCCTTCTCTCTCTCTCCCCATCTCCCTATCCCTATCCCTATCTATATCTCTATTTATATCTATTTGTGTTTTTTCACTCTTCTCTGCCTTATTTCAACATGCTTTTTTATAATATAATGTTCTAGTTTTTATGCATATTTTTTCTTGTGAAAACAAAACCTGTCCATACAATGTTAGACTTAAAAGATTAGAAAAAACTTAGTCATAATTATTGAGCTAAGAGAATATTTCAACATTATAGTGCAATATAATCATCAGGTCTAGAATGGTCATGATGTACTGTAATTAAATGAGAACTTTAGAACTGTAATAACACAACACTGGACTCCCATCTCTTTTATTTTTTTAGGCTACATTCTTAAATAGAAAGGAAATATAGTAAACTGCTGGTGACTATTACTTTTTAAGTAAATGAAATAAAATATATGAAAACTTTCACTGCTCAGCACTGAGTCATATTGAAGTCTTTCAATGTTTGAAAGTCCTAAAGGGCATGTTAATATAGGATCTATGATATATACAGTATGATAACAAGGTCAAGGGTCTGTGCTATGTCACTGATGCATGCTTATCCACAAGTTTTTGCCTAGCCTCTTGTAGTTTTTGGTTGAGCCAAATTAATCATGTTTAGAAAGGGTACGAGGATATGTATTTTGTGTAGCCAGTTTTACACACACACACACATACACACACACATACACACACATGAATATTATCTTCAAGTAAATGCAGACATGATTCAAACATGAACATTTATCAAGGCACACAAAGATTCAGGCTTTGGAAGAGATAATAAACCCATAAAGTTTTTATGCAGTCCATATTTGAAAAATATACGCTTCACTATAAAGGGTTTTTGTATCCTAAACAGATTTGATTTTTGAGAGTTTTAAGATACAATTGGTATTATCCATCTTTTTTACAGCCATTCTGATGGGTGGATAATAGTATCTTACTGAGTGGGTAGTTTTGGTTGGTTTTGTGTTATTTTTTAAAAATGTTTATTATAAAATTTTTAAACACACATGAAAAATAAAGAGAAGAGTAAAATGAACCTGATTTACCTAACATGTAGCATCAACAATTCTCAGTACATTGCCTGTTTTATTTCCTGTATGTCTCTACCTACTTGCCTCTCCCCCCTCCCCCACCAAAGTTGTTATGAAGTGTATCCCAGACATCAAGAGTGTCATCCTCTAGCTATGATGTACTACATACTAGGAATGCTCTGTAGGCCGTGTTTTTGTTATTTTTAAATAATCTATTATAAAATTTCTCCAATATGAACAATTTCAGATCTATATCCACTTACAGGAATATATAAATCAGAGAACTTTAGAAACCCCCAAAATATCCATATCTTTTTTCACATTAGTAAAAAATTAATAAAAAATCTTTTTAGATTTTTGCTTGGTAACTTGATTGCCAAATTCAGAATATCATTTTTAATGGTGTCCACATATTGTTGATATATTTTTAAAGTTTACTTTTTTCCCTAGGATAAAAGTAAATCATGAACATTTTATACCATGAAAATAACAAATTACTCCTGTCTCCCTTTGGAAATATCCAGTGTTAGCTATTTATTATGTTACTTTTCAGATTTTTCCTGTGAATACATTTTACATAGTTAAGGTCATACTTAGTGTTCCCATATCTTTCAAAACTTGGATAATATCCAGGTTTTTCCTTTTAAAGGAAAAATGTGAATAACCCATGGTTTGCAGATCCCTCCAGGGGCCAGGAACCTAATTATTTTAAAACTAATTTGATAGTAATTTACTTAAGAAACTAAATTTTTATCCTATGAGTATATCTTTCAAGTCAAAATTTCACTGTGACAGAGAAGTTTTTATAACTGATAAAATACATTTTTAGATTATAATTAAGAGTGAAATACATTAATAGTGTTCTAGAACTCACATTTTCTAGGGAACAACAAAGCCCATTTTTTAAAACACTGGACTACTAGATTGATAATTCATAACCACAGGTAATTAAACTTTATTTCAGCCTTGAATTGCACCTTCTTGTCAAGTATACCCTTACTCAGAAGGATAACACATAGCAACAGGAAGGAATGAAATGGATCTGACTGGACCTGGAGGCCAGGAGGAAGAGTCAAGAGTGATTTCCAGGCGGTGCTGCCTGAGCTGAATTGCGGAGGTGAATTGGGGCTTACATGGTAGGGAAAGGTCAGGTAGGAGATGGTCTGACCTGAGTCACAGAGAGTCATGTGTGCATGTTGGTGGTCAGCTCAGTAAGATAGGAGGAGAGAGGTACTGGATGAGCACTTAGCATCTGTGTTGCAAGGGAAGGTATCCTGCATTTTCCCCAAGCAATCTGGAGCTGCTGAGGAGTTGCAGAAGTGTTTAGTGGCAGGATTAAAGTCAGGATTGGCTTCTGTGTAGTGGTCATTAGCAAGCTTTCACCAGAACAGAAGGATCTTTCCTAGCAGCCTCTGATGGTTACCCCTCTTCTTATGTGTTCCTGGTCTGGAGACTCAGAGAAGTCTTAGGGTGAGGGTTCCACTGTTCTCTGTTCAGGCAGAACTACAGGTGCACAACTCTCTGGAGGGCAGGTCTGCATGGGGAACCATAGGGCACAGCTACTAACCTGGCCTTCTCTCAGATGGCTGGTTTTCCCCAGAAGGCTTAGAGCGGCATGTCCCAGGTCTTCCTGTAGGTAGGCATTCCCTCTCGGTAGATTACGGCTTCACACCCAGCCAGATGCTGCCATGGCTACTGAAAGCCCTGCTTTCTTCTGCCTGTCATGGGACACAAAAAGCTTTACTTTTGGTATTTCATCTAAGAGAAACAAATATTGTTAGTATGTACCTACAAAATTATAATAGTCCATACATTTTTCCAAAACTATGTGGCCTGGGTTACAGTCTAACCCTGAGGAAAGGAAGTCAAAGGGGAGACTCTGGGTTAGGATATGCCATCTCTCCTTGAGGTTCACAACAGCAGGTGGGGAAGAAGGTCTGGCCCGATTTCTGTGCTGTTTCTCTCAAGCTCTGGCTGGCCAGACAGCCACATGCGGAGGCAGCCTGATGTCATGCAGGGAGTAGGGCTCCGGCTCGTCTACTGCTGACTGTTCCAGCTCCATGGCCTGGCAAGTGACATAGTCATTGCTCAGTTTTCCCCTCTGTATAATGGAAATAGTAACAGCTGCACCTCCAGGGATTTTCATGAGAATAAAGCGAGTTATTTTATTAAGGTACTTTGAACCATGTTTGAAAATTAGCACATTATTACTTCTTTATTGTGATGTAGCCACTCACCTATATTTGTTGAATAAGTATTTGTGGAATAGATAAGTGAGAAAATGAGTGGAAAACATGGTGCCAAAGACACATTTTGCTTATGACTTACTTTATAATCTGTAACTGCATAGGCTGACCTACCTTATCAATATATGGCTTATAAACAAACACTCTCACACTCACACATACACCACACACACACACACGTCCTGCTAGAAACAATCCAGTCACTTACTCTGGTGGATAAATGAGCACTCTGCCTGGTTCTGACTACTGCTATTTGCTCTCCTGTGCCTTTGTTCTTAAATGAGCCCATGATAGTGATGCATCGAACACTATTTGTTCACTGTAAAAAGTGCCTGGGAACAAGACCATGTACAGTGTTCATGCAAAGTCAATTTGAAGAGTTCTGAGGGTTTGTAGAGATTGCTTTCAGTCATATAAATCTGGAGTGTATGCATCTGAGGTGGGGTGGGGTAAGATTTGATTATTAGACTTATAATTTGTGGTTGAATAAATTCACACCCACTTGTGTTGAATGTCCTGAATGTTCTGGGTTGTTGATGTGGCCTGCTTCCCAGCTACAGCCCCTGAAGTTAAGATGCTGTGAGTCAGTGTGTGATATGCACCCAAGAGCACAGGCATTTGGCTTGTAAGCTCAGAAATAGGAAAACTTCCACTGGTTCTACAGGGAGTGACCATCCCTGTTTGGGGCTGGAGGGAAGGAGCAGGAAGTTGGTCAGAGATCTTTTCCCTTTGAGGCAGGTTACTATATCACTTCTAAATTAAGCATATGGCTATATTTGGTAATGCAAAATGTAGGGCTGAAGAATAAGCAACTTACTTTATGCAAACAGATTAGCATATCATGTATACAGTTAGGCCTTTGCTGTTTCCGGGCTTTGGGCTCAGCATGAGAGCTCACCCATCACTGTCTGACATGGTGCTAAAGCCAGGTTCTATCGTCTTTTGTGGGGACAAAAACCTTAGTTTGAACACCACATTCCTAATCATTTTCAAGGTTGTTTGCTTCTGGAGACTTTAAAAAGGTCCTCTGTTAGAATATCGGGGTAATTGGATGTAAAGTGGTGTCAGTGGAATCAGTAGCAGGGCTCATTCTGTCCACGGGTAGCCCCCCTAGTGGGAGTGAAAGAAGAGCCTGGCAAACAACACAGTCATTGTAAGTAGGGCCTCCTTCAGGGCCCTCTGGGGCCGCACAGTGGGAGATGACGGCCACTGGTCACAGGATGGGTAATTTCATTGGTTCCACTTGCTGGTCACAGTGGCACATGCTGGTCAGTCATGCCCCAGTCGGCAGGCCTTGGAAGTTAAGAACTCCATGACAGCATGTGTTATCTCTTGTCTTTTTGATGATGGTCATTCTAACAGTGGGAATGTAAATTGGTACAACTATGAAAAACAGTTTGGAGAACTCTCAAAAAATTAAAATAGAATGCCATATGATCCAGCAATTTCATTTTTGGGAATATAGCCAAAGGAAACAAAAAAATAACTCCAAAGATATCTGCACCCCCATGTTCACTGCAGCATTTACAACAGTCAAGACACAGAAACAAGTGCCTATCAATGGATGAATGGGTAAAGAAGTTGCGGAGTAGCCATAAAAATGTGGACTATCATTCAGCCATAAAAAATATGGAAATCCCATCATTTCTGACAACATGGGTGGACCTTGATGGCCTATGCTAAATGGAATAAGTCAGAAAAAGACAAATACTGTATGATCACATATGTAGGTGGAATCTAAAAATAAAAACAAAAAACAGCTAAAAACAAACTCATAAAAAGAGATCAGACTTGTGGTTGCCAGAGTCAAGGGGATGGAGAGAGGGGGGATTGGAAGAAAGGTGGCCAAAGGTACAGACTTCCAGTTTGAAGGTAAATAAGTACTAGGGATGCAATATACAGCATGATGACTACAACTAACACAGCTCTATGGTATACAGGAAAATTGTTAAGAGAGTAAATCCTAAAGAGAATGTTTTTTTCTTTTTCATCACATGGATAATTTTTTTTTCTTCTTTCTTTTTATTGTATCTACATGAGAAGATGAATGTTAGCTGAACTTATTATGATAATCATTTCACCACATGTGTAAATTAAACCCTCACCTCAAGCTGTATGCATTATACATATGCGGTGATGCATATGTCATGCATGTCAAATATTTCTCAATAAAATTAGTGGGGAAGATAGAGCTCCTGTATCTTTTTTGTGTGTTTATTTTGGTTTTGTTGTTGTTTTTGAGCTTCTAACTCAGTGTTTCGCTGAGACCAGTGTTGGTACAGATGAGATACACAGAGTCCAGCTCCATTTCCTAGAAGCCATCCATAAGGTTTTCCTTGTAGACATCATCACTGGAGACAATCTGGATACTCTTGTCCCGATGGCAACCTTAGGGCTGTTTAAGACAGCAAGGGAGCCCCAGATAGACTTGCCAGTGGCAGCATCCAGCATGGGCCATTTGCGGGCAATGCTGACTTTGAGCTGTACCGATTCTACCTGGATCCCATTGAGCTCAGTAATGGCGTGATCTGCTGACGCCATCTTTTCAAAGGTGACTGAGGCACAGTTTCTGGGTGGGCCCATGGAGAGGTCAATGATATTTCCAAAGGAAGAGAAGGCCCCACAGAAGACGGTGGGCATCATGTCCTCTCCACACACCTAAAGAGTATTCCCCTTCTGAGGGGCCCTGCTTTGGGGAAACGAGTCCAACATGTGGAAGGGGCCTTCTGGTTCTTGATCAGGATCTCTGTCTTTGTCCCCATTCTGCTCACAACTGTGGCCCCAGCTGCAGCTTCGGGGAGGGGAGGCTGAGGAGTGGGCACCACCAGGTTTTTCAGAGCACCAGTCAAAGTTCTGAGGGGGCCCCTCACCAGCCCCTGGGCCCTCTGCCTCTTCCCCATCTTGGCCCCAGTTCCCGAAGCCCATCACCGGAAGACACAAAACTCTCATACAAAGATTTTCTCTGGGGCAGATATGCTCCTTTGGAACAGCTGGAAATTGTGGACTGGCCCCCCCCTCAGGGTCCTTTAACTTCCCCACCAGGGTTTGAGAACATCTGAAGCCCAAGTTCTTGGTCTCAGCCTTGAGGACACTGATGGCTCCTGATTTCACCAGCTGGTTTGCCTGCTCTGTTGCCATGGCTGGGCCTACCACAGGCTGCTCTGACAGTGAACGTTGGACACCGCCTTGGCTGGCTCTGCTGTACTACTTTGCTTCTTCAGAGCCAGCAGTGCCTTTTTCTTTTCCTTGAGCTGGTTGAATTTCTTCTGCAGAGCCTCCTCCTCCTGGCTGAGTCCAGGGGTAATCACCGACCTGGTGGCTCCAAACAGGGCAGTAACCAGAGTCCCAAGGTCTCCAGTGGCACCTGCTCAGGCCAAGAGCTCCTGTATCTCTGCAGGTGACAAATGGTGGCAAAGGTCCTAGTAATCTTGGAGATGCCAAAGGTACCACTATTCCTCAATTTCCATAGCACCCAATGTAAAGCCAATGGAAAGGAAGCTTGCTTTTCTAAAGGTTTTGAGTCATCATTGTAGAGAAGAAAACAAGGCGAGCATAATACATAGTACAGATCCAAACTAGATTGCAGAATTAAGGCCAGGAAAATCTCTGGAGACTTGGGTATTATTACCAGAGAAATTCTTTTGCTAAGAGGTATTGTGTGAAGAGTCATTTAATGTTTGCAAATGTATTGACCTTTTATAATCTCAAAACCTTTTTCTTGTTTTTTGTCCATAGAGAGGTTTTAAGCTGCTTGTTCATTAAGACGTATAATTCAAAATTAAGTGAAAAAGATAAGCCGTAAGGGCAGGTCAATTATCTTTTGGTATCTGTATACAAAGGAAGATCATTACTAAATATTGATGTTTAGAGTATTTATATGGAAAGAATACACATTATAAGGAATAAAAGTAGGCATGAGTTGGATTTTTCCCATTAGGTGAATAATATGTTAAATTTAGGGTGACAATGTCAGGATGGACATGGTGGTCTGTTTTTATAGAAAAATAGAAGTATAGCACAACTTCCTTTTTAAGGATTTGCAGAGACAGAAATTCAGTCATTATATTATATTGAGCTTTGACAGTATGATTGCTTTGGGGGGTTATGATTTAATCCATGTCACATGTGACTCCGTGTAGAAACATGACATGTGAAAACAGGCTGGTAAAACACTCGGGTATGGCTCTGTGCAATTGCTTATTACCAACACTTCATGGAGAGCTCACGTTAAAGGTGACAAATGAAATTGAGGGCAACCTCCAAACTTCTAATACCTGCTGGAAATTATGCTGGTTGAAGATGTCAGGAAATTCCTGAAAATTTTTCACAGAATTAGAATGTAAGTAAGAGGAAGGGATATGGTGATAATGATGCTAGATTTATCCTGAAGTTGAGTTTTGCTTCTCCTAATATAAAAATGGTCATAGGCACTGGCTATCTCAGGCAGATCAGTATGGTTTCCACATTAGTTAGTTAACAACAGAGGCACCTTTCAAGGTGAAAGGTTACAAACAGAGATTACCTTCCCTGCCCCTGTTCTGTTAATATAGGTCACTGGCAGGATAATCAGTTCTCTTTCATAACTAACAGTGTCCCAAAAGAAAAGAACTATATTAGTATGCAAGAACAACAGTTCTGTAAAAAATACTGATAGCAGCGGGAGTCTTCAGAAAACAAATTTTATTTCTTTCAAATTAATAACTCGGAGTGGTTGCATGTGAATCATTCATTTCTGAGCACTTTTTCTCAAAACAAAATTTAGATTTAGAGTCGTATCTCCCAGATGGGGTGAGTATCCAACAGGTGCTAAAAACTCTCCATTAAACTGAAGTTCGAAACTATGATGGTAAAACCTCCCACGAAGGACATCTTTTTATTTGCTTTTAAAATTAGTTTTTAACATGTTTATCACTGGCTCAGATCTGTTTTGAGAAGGTAAGAAAACATTTCTCAAGTGAATCCGAATATTCACCAATCTAATGGGAAGAAGTAAAGGTTAATTAAGCCTTCTCCATTTGCATCTGAAGCAAAGCTTTGGTCCATAATTCCTTTTCCTTTAAATGTTTCCCAGAGCTAATTTTCTCATCCCTCAGCATCCTCCTCCAGTCTGTGTGGGAGGGCAGTGTGGCCTTCGAGCTTGTCCTCCCCCCAGATTTGTGTTACGCAGGGCAGGAGCCAGGAGACCACTGGCAGGTGTCAGGCTCACTCCCTGCATTTGGTGGTGTCCCAAACTCCACAGGGTACAGAGGTCCAGGAAAAAAATGTGAAATCAGCCACCCAAGTCGAATGGAAAATTTCAGGATGTTAGAAAATATGGGGACAGCTGATGGCTGAGGTCATGGCTCAGAATGATTTTTTGGTTTACCTGTTTACCAAAAGCATTTCATTCATTCCTTTACAAAAAAAAAAGAAAAGAAAAGAAAAAGGAAATGAAAACTTACAGGAAGAAAAAAGAACTTGTTAATCTATTCTGACAAGCAGGATAATGAGCATGATTGTGTAAAATTTATATTCATAGATTTAACATGATCTGTATGAGCCATATGACAAATCTCTCTAGTTTTTTGTTTTGTGTTTTTTTCACTGCTTGTTCTTTTGTGTCATTTCTCAGAAATCACTTAAGTGTACATATTTATAAGGAAATTGAAGCCATTATAGAACATTATAGAACTAGAAATAGACTAATAGGTAAATATTTAAATTCATTTGAGAATTTTTTTTTTCAGCGAGGGAGAGACACCCATCATTTGGTTGATATGCTTTGCTGCCATGCCTTAGGGTTTTCAAAGAGGTTGCTGAGGAATTTGGTAGGAAATGGAAAAATGTCAAGGAGAGGGTTCTCCATTGAATTTTTGGTCTACATGGAGAGAAACAGAGAGAGGATATGACGTTTACTCCAACTGGCATAAATGCTGGCCCCTGTGTCCTTTACATTCTCTACTCTGCTCCTCTGGGCCCCACTGAGTTACTTGCACCTCTCCACCATCCCAGCCCCTACTCAGAGCTGTCTCCCTGCAGAAAGTAGTCCAATAAGTCAGGTGGTTGTTCTCCCCCCAAAGGGCTTCCCCCAATGAGTGTGTTTTAAGGGTACCAGGGGAAACGCCATGGGCTGGCAGTCAAGAATATATGGCAGTGTCCGTGACCTAAAGATTCCATGTGGTATTAAATCCTTTTGTGTGAGAACTCTCTGGAGTCTTCTTATATTAAAATAAACTTTGAGACTGCAAGAGGAGGATATGGTATACAGCCTGTGACAGAATTCTGACCAGAGAAGTCTTTGGAAAACATCTGAAAAGATTCATATTTTCTGGAGCACAGTTTGGAAACCGGAGCCAGGCACTGATTTTCAAACTCGCCCCATGAGAGCCTTAGAGGAAGCTTGCAAAGAAGCAGAGGCAGGATTCAGGCCTGTTTCAAGAAGAGTCTTTCTTATTAATTTCTTTTATATATCTGGCTTTTCAATGACTAAGGTTTTCTTTGAAGAATGGTCTCCTTGACCAAAAAAAAAAAAAAAAAAGAGGATTCTAGAAATATTTGTGGATGTTCAAGACTGAATCTCAATGTCAGCTATTTTTTCCCCCTGGCTTTGCTACTCCTCAGACTTTCTTATGGTATTTTTGGAATGAAACCACATATTCATACTTGAGTATGAAATCCAAAAGCCAAAAATGTCTGATATTTTTTCCCACAAGTGCGTTAGAACCATGAGCAAATGAAAGGACTCCCTCTTAGTGGGAGATCACTGTGGGAGCTCAAAAGAAGGAAAGAAAGATGAAGGCAGTTCTGTTGATTTGTGTATAAATTCCCCCCATGTAGTTCATTAGCTGGACACTCAGCTGAGCACCAGGATGTCCTGGGCAGAGGCTGTAAGTCACTGAATTCACCACAATGGCCACCTGCAACATAGGGAAGCTGTATTCTAGAGGCTTGTTCAGTTAGATGGACTTCTACAAAACTGCATTACTTTCTCTGGATAAGGGAGACATATTAAAAATTGTGATTTGTTTAATCACAGGCCCAAGAAGACAAGCTCTCAAGTATGAAATAGAAAACATGATTCTTGAACATCAACCTAGGACCTTACATTTACACTGCATTTTCCTAGATTTCCAGACCAAATACATGCATTATTAAGCACAAGTCTAAATTATTTTTTAAATTTAGGGGTGCCTGGTGGCTTAGTCAATTGAGTTCAGGTCACAATCTCAGGGTCTTGGGCTTGAGTTCCATGTCCTGCTCTCTCTGCTCAGCAGGGAGTCTGCTTGTTCCTCTGCACCTCCCCCGACCCACACACCCATCCCCCAGCTTGTGTGCACACACTCTCTCTGTGTATCTCTCTCTCAAATGAATAGAATCTTTTAAAAAATATTATTTAAATTTAGTAGGTGGAAAAACAATAGAGGCTGATAAATGGGTCTAGGAAGTGTCCCATGGCTGTATTGCATCCTACTGCCCACAGCTCAGTATGTCCCAGGAGCCCATTCACTGGGATGGAGCAAACATATTTGGAGGGGTAGTTAAGGAAACCCCTGGTAGAATCCTGACCTCTTTTTTTTTTCTTTCTTTTTCCTTTTGCTAATTTTTTTTTTCTTTTTTAGTTACATACTCTATAACTTGCTCTGGGCAAAATTCTCTCATCAGGCTGTGGGATAAATTCAAAATGAGTAGCAGAAATGACAACTTATCTTTATTTCAACATGGAAATGTGGTTTCTCCAGATGTTTCTAATGTTCCAAATAGGGATTTTCAAAGACTGAACATTGCATCAAGGCTGCCAGCCTAAAGGACTGTACACAATCCTGGTGCTTCTGTGTGTGTCTGTGTCTGTATGTCTGTCTGTCTCTTTCTCTCTCTCTCTCTCTCTCACACACACACACCATAAATGTAGACAGCAACATAAATCTATGCACAAGCAAAGATCATCTGAGGTGAATCACAATTTTTCTTCTTTGACTAGTGACTGATCACAGTTAGACACAGATAATAGACAACTGCCTTATATGTAGAACTGTTAAGAGTATGAGAGTCTTAAACAACCCAGAGCATTGAATGATGGGTGAGTCACTCTGAAGGGTGGTTTCCAAGACCACAAGAAATCAGGAAGGCAACCTATAAGAAATATCAAAAGCATATACCACACCATAGGAAAATCCCATCTATGTCCTCTTCCTTAATATATAGGGGAGAGAGAAAAGAAAGAGAAAGAGATGGTGAGAGAGAGAAAGACAGAAACAGAGACAAAGAAGTTTCACAAAGTTGGAAATATGGTTTTTGTTAGAATCATTGTTATTGTTGTTTCAATCATGCCTTTAACTTTCCTCTGGGGAGGTGTGGAAATGGTGGCCAGAGCATAAGGATTTCAAAAATGCATTAATGTAGTGACACTTTGCTTAACTGCTGTATAGGGAAGGGCTATTTGATTATGCATAGATATACATCTGTATATTTTTTACATTGTTTCAGCCTTGAGGTGTTCTATACTACATTTTAAATGTTTGCAATGAGAAGTTAAGTTATTCCCACAATTGGCTAGGTCATGTCTACTTTGGGTCATTCATTCAATAAAAATGTTCTGTTTGTCTCTTAGTTCCCAGGATTATGTAAGGTATTGTGGGGTAAAAGTATGATCCCTGACTCTACCCTTAAAATTAAAATTCACAGTCTAGTGAGGAGCTAGGCACATAGGCAAATGACTGTAACATAAATTGCGTATGCCATGCAGTGGGAAATGGATAAGAAACTATATAGGTCTGGCAAGTTGGGGAGACTTTTAGGGGTAGCAGCAGTTGAATGAGATTCTAAGAATATGATACAAGTAGAATGGGCAATAGAGGCAGTAGGCACAGTATACATAAGAATTTAGTTGGTTTAGGAAACTATAAATTGTTCTGCATTTCTGGAGTGTGCAAAACTATAAAACAAAACAAATTATTTATTGAGGAATCAGCAAGAGCTTATGGGTTTGAGTAATATTTTAACATGTACAGAGTTGCCTTTAGTATCATGTGCTAAGAAAGTACTTTTGCTTAAATTACTTTATTTTGCTAGGTTCTGCTATGTAAGATACAAAGCTAAAACTCTGTTTTGTGACTTTTCTGCCATCTTTTATCCTAGTTGAGAAAGAAGGGTGGGATATTTCCATGAAAGCAATGTAAAGACATGATTGCTTATCCAACAATATTATGTTTCCCTTGGAGTTGAGCCAGTGGGCCAGAAATCCTCTCATTAATTTTTCCTCATTCATCAAGGACTCAGCCTAGAGCCACAACCATACCATATATTCTTACTCAGAGAGGTTGAGGTTTGGTCAGAATTATTTGAAAGTCTTTACACAATCCCCAAATAGGCACTTTCTGAATTTCTAAGACCCATTGATCCTCCAGGGCAGCTTCTCCCACCCTTTCTTTGTGTGTTGGGGCATGAATAGCCCATTGGGAAACAAATTATTTAATGTGGCTAATGAAGTGGCCACAGTGTTTTTGTGGTAGAAAAGTCAGTTTCCTAGGTTCTCCTTACATATATTTAGGAAAAAATTATTTGTAATAGGAAATAAATTAAACAGAACACCAGAAACATCATCTCTTAATTTCTTTATAGTCTTCTGAATGTTTACCTATTACCTGACCAAATATAATCTTGTGATTATTTGATATAAAAAGGCCAATAAGAACAATGTGGAAGTTTCGATAGGGTTTACTGAGTTTTTCTTTTTTTCTGATGCCCTCCATAGATGAGTTAGCTGAATTAACTTGCGGTTTAGTTCCCACTCTCTGTTTAGTGGGATCTATGGTTGATAATGCTGAGCAGGGGCTAAACCTAAACCTAAAAACCCAGTAATTATTTTATTTATTTTATTTTCATGTTTTTATTTGTTATGAAAAATAAAGGTAAAAAACATGGTACCTTATTAAATACAAGTCACATTTTTCTCTTTCCTTTTGTAAGTGAGGTAAGGATTGGTGCTTTGGTATCTCACTGGATTAAATGGGCTGATGGGAAAGAGCTGAGGTCAGGACCATGGGGCTTCAGATGTCAGCCTGTAAAGTGGGTATGCTAACAACACCCAGCTTAATTTTTTTGTTGGTTTATAAGTATTTTTATATTTCTTGTTATTTTAAATTGAATTAATTCAAAGGTATTCAAGAGTCTAGGTTTAGAAACCAATCTGATTACTATACAGACTGACTCTGGAGAGATATGACACCTGTGTATTTGAGTCACTCACACAGTTGGTAAAGAACTTTCATAATAAAAACTACATGCTCAGCACCAATGGGATACCAACTGCCAAATCCAGCTTCCACTCAGGCTGAAAACCTAAAAGCTATCTATGTTCTATTTAAACATTAAATAGTATTTTCAAGAAAATACCTTACTTTGGTTTAGGATTTATATTTTTCAATTTCCCAGATTAAAAATTTTAGATTCAAGTGATTTAGAATTTTAAGTGCTGTAATTCACATAGGGGTAAAAATAGGCTTCTGAAGAGCAAAAGACTATCACTGCATTTTAAAAGATCTTAAATGTGACCTTTTGACCTTACATAATCTTCAATGTGACACTTTTGAAGGATATGCTTGACTGGAGAGAAGGACAGTGGTCCTTAGGTAGCATATAATCCATTCTCTGGAAGACGAGTGTCTCAGAGCTACCCTTGCCTCCTCCTGGCTTGGCTTTTCAGGCCCCTAAATAAGTAAGGACGTCATCATTCTCGTGGAGGACGCTTGGAGTTACATTTCAGTGCCAAGCACTTGTTTCACTTTCCACAAAAGGGTCAATATGGTCTAGTAACTTATTGTGTTTATGTTGTGTCCAGTCACAGGGAGAGTTTTGACAGGAAGAATTCATGGGTGTCAGTGGCAAATGTATTTACAAAAAAAAAAAGTTAAAATCCTATTTCTAATCTTCTTTTTCAACTCTGCTTCAAGATATTTTTCTTTTTGGGACACCTGGATGGCTCAGTTGGTTGAGTGACCAGCTCTCGGTTTCCACTCAGGTCAGGATCTCAGGGTTGAGGGATCCCGCTCCATGGCCCATGGTGGGCTCCAGCTCAGTGAGGATCCTGCTTGAAATTCTGAATCTCCCTCTCCCTCTGCCCACCCCCTTACCCCCCCGTTCATGTGCCCTAAATAAATAAATAAGTAAAATCTTTAAAATTTTTTTCCCTCTGCATGTCATTTTAATCTCCCTGAATGGATGAAAATTATTTTGGTTTTTAAAATTACTTGATCTTTGGTATAGACCCAGGTAAAGGACATAGAGAACGAAACAGTATGAGTCAAACTTTGGGCACAGAATGTAAGATAAACAAAGTATTCTGTCCTTTGATTTTTTTTCCAGTTCCAGAAGTAATGTATGCTTCCTTATATGCATGTATACTATATAAGTGCATTATATAGAGGGTGAAATTTTCAAATCTCTTACCAAATTCATTGAATGATGAAGAACTTTTGGAATATTTTAGTGGTTTGTAAGTCTGAAGAACACCATTCTGACTTTTTCAGCTTTTTGCATTATTCTGGGTGAGACAATGAAGCTTATGGACATACTATCTATATACATTAATCCATTATGATAACATAGTTGATTCTCTGATCATACCCATCTTAGATGATTTTCTGTTAAATGGTGATGGGGGTCAGTGAGAGAGAGACTGATAGTGGAGGGAATGACTCTTTCCAACAGACAAAGGTAAAAATAATATTTCTTTAGGTAATCAGTACATTTTTATCTTTCATCTGAGTATTGGTATGTACAGATTTAAAATGAGTTTCAGCTTTAAGGAAAAAATATATTGAGGTCCACTGTGTGCAACACTGTGGCCTGTGTTTGTCATAGATTTGTGCAGTATCTTTGTCTCCATCTGGACTCAGGAATTGCCCCCACTGTACACAAGTCGAGACTGAGCACAGCTTTCCCCACTGATAACATAGGTGGTAAAACTGACTACAGTCTGACTACAGTCTTCATCCTGACTACAGTCTGACTACAGTCTTCATACTACACTCTGTGCTGATATAAAAAGACCTGAATGGCCTGGATTGGACTGTGGCTGCATTGGTTAGTTATTTTTTAAAAATACTTCATACATATTTTTATTGCCCACCCTATTTCAAATAGCCCAACAGCAATTTCTGGAGGACAAATGAAAATTCAGGCCCCTTCTTGTTTAAGATTTGAAATTGAAAAAAAAAAAAAAGAAGAAGAAGAGTAGTTGCCTTTAAAATCAATCAGGACACATCCATGGAAAATTACCTGGGCTGTTTCATGGTTGGCAAGAGCAGAAGAGGGAGCTGGCATCCCCTGAAGAGGTGCACGCCCGGCCCAGGTCCGGCCAGCACCCACTGGCAAGAGCTCAGCCCTGGAGCTGTCAAGATTTTCCTAAATTGTAAAAACCTAAAAGTTAAATTTTAGAATCGTCTTTTCTTCTAATTCTTTTTTATTGCCTTCTTAATTGCCTCAGGAAAGCAGTAACACAAAAGATCCTTTTACATCTTTTGATTTAAAATGCAGAATCCAAAAGAGGCTTGTCTGGCTATGGTCATGGGGGAATATCTGTAGGTGATCGGTATTCATCTTGCAAGGAAGAGCCCTATTACGGCAAACAAATTTGTTGATTTTAACTTACAAATTCAAAAAAATGATTTCAAAATTCCTAATATAGTAAGAAAATTGCCTGGATTCTCACCCAAATTAAATTTATAAAGAAATCATTATAGTTATGGAAGCTATAATTTCTTCCTCTGTCATCACAAAAAATAGTTTTTCATTGTGTGGGGAAGCCCCCTCTTTTCACACCACTCTGTATTTTATGGCATATCTTTCCAAACTCTTTGAAAGCCCCTGTGCTGTGAACTAATTTGTTAAAGGAATTTATAAAGAATTTGGAAGCTTTAAAAAAGGTGTGTGCTCTTTTCTTTTACATTTTTTTTCACTAAAAAGTTTTTTCAATACTTCTTTCCATTGTGTGCCTAATACAGTGACGGACTGGCAAGCAGTCCAATGCAATGAATAGTAGAGACAAAGAGAAGGGATTCTAAACCTCTGTACAACTTGTGATTTGCAGCTCAGCTCATCATTAACCATGACAGCTGAGTCTCAGGTCCCCTCCCCAACCTCCCATGGCTGTGACTCTGTCCTTCTCAGAGTATGGTCCCCAGACCTGCTGTAGCAGCCTCACCTCAAACCATGTTAGAAATGCAAAGTCTTAGTCCACTACAAACCTTCTAATTCAGAAACTCTGGGGGTGGGACCTAGCAATTTGTGTTTTAACCAAGCTTCCTAGCTGATTCTGACACTCTCTGAAGTTTGAGAGCCACTGATGCAATCCCAGCCTTGCACCACTGTTTTCTTTTCCCTTCACCCATGGCCTCTGGAGCCTCCCTTCTTGCTTTCTGGCGGCACCAAGACTGCTTCCATCCACCTAATCCTGGCTGCCAGAGGGAGTGAGATGGGCTAGGCTTCTCTATTTCTGCTTCTGTCTTCAGAACATAAGAAGGCTGGAAAAGTCTCTAGTCCCTGCTCAGCTAAGGTGGATCAAGGGCATAATCCTCATTCTTGCCTCAGCAGACAGATGGGAAGGGAAACATTAGTCACTAATGCTTCAGTGGGGAACTAGTTGTCTGTTGTTGGCCTGTCCTCCGAAGAATGTCTTTATCTATGAGTCCTTCTAACTTATAATTATGACCAGTTTGCCCCTAAACACGAGCAAACCCCTGAAACACACTGGAAAGTCACATTGGGAGAAGGGCAGAAACACGAAGCTCCATGAGCAACCAGATAACCACAGGTGTTGTCACTGTCTACTGCCTTTAGGTCAGCCAGCGCTGCCCTACCCTACTCTTAGTGCGGCTAGATCTCCTAGTAAACACCCAGGAAGGTGGTTACCATGTCCAAATAAAGCACCACATGAAGGAAGACTAGGCTAATTGAACTTGATAGGTGGCCACATTGAAAAGGAAGTCCATGCTAGTCCAATGTTGACACTTAGAAACAGACGCCAAAGTGCGGATTTATGGCATTTTATACTGTATTGCCCCCAAAGACCTTACCTTGTTTCTTACCTATTTCTTTGGTGAATTCCTGCTGAATTCCCTTTATTATGTTCCAAGACTTTGCTTCATTTAGATTTTGTACACTTAAGATGTAGTGATCTCCATCTTATTTTGTTTTAATAAACATGGTTTTAAAATAAGCTCACTATATAAAATAAGAGAATACAGTGTGATTAGTAAATTGTCAATGTTGTGAAATAACTTCACCAAATTGTACTATAATATAAGAAATAGGGCAATCCTTCAATAACACTCCAATTAATAAACTAATAAGTACATTAATGACACTCAATTTAATAATCTATCATCCTTTTATTGAATTTTAAATAACTTTAACTGTTATAAAATAAAGACATTTAAAAGGAAGGGGCCCTGATCATCCTCACCCAAGCTCACTCAAAGGTGAGAGTTCTACATTGGGAGAGGCAAACCAAATAGACAAGGCTACATTCCCCCTGCAACTCCCCACCCCGGTGCTTTGCCCATAAAACAAGACTGTCACTCTGAGAAATTGAGTCACTTACCATGGAGCAGTGGCTCAGAGATTTTGCCCAAGGGGACAGGCAGGCCATAAGAACAGAGAACTTCCAAATTCTGCCCATGACTTTATTAGAAACAGAATGTAGAGAAGGTCAAACCTAAAGGCACTTTCAAAAACAATAGATTTTGGTGGTAAGAAATTAATAGTAGACTGGTAGCTTCATGATAGCAATAAGTTAAGCCATAAATCACCTAGTTTACCAGAGAGAACCACAGAAAGATGCAGGCATGAGGAACCCACCTGGGGTAGGAACAAACCTCAAAGACTGGTCTGACAAACTATCCCTGAAAAGGGGACTTGCATTTAAACGGTGGAGCAGTTTATATCCTAAGTCATTGTCAGAAGCAGTAGAACAATCATGCAGCAACTAGTGGAACCTAACATATGAGTGTGATACTAACAAGACAACTAAGAGAGAGTTGAGGAAAAGAGATAGTCAAGGAGAGCCCTGCCAACGCCACTGTCATCCTAGGATGCCTGTGCCCATGCCCAAGCCTACACACTTTAAGGAGCAATATCAGAGACTTCAAACACACACACACACACACACACACACACACACACACACACACACACAGAAAGAAAGAGAGAGAGAGGTTACTTGTCATCAATTCAGAGAAAATAATTTTCTTCTAAGAATGCTATTTGTAATTTCACAGGAATATTAATAATAATAAGTTGTTACATTAAAATGACATGAAAAAATTAAAAAATTATAGGAAAAATACATCAAATAACTCCTACTTGGCAAAATGTTAAATATTTTTAAAAGATTATAGTGCAGGAAAAGCCTAAGCACCTTGTTCACCCAAGGTAGCCATAGACATCCTTGAAAGAAGCCCATGAGCTGTTCAGGTAGGATCCTACCTGACACCAACAAGGGAAGCCCCCAGATCTTGAGGAATGATGGAGGGGAGGGCCATCACCACCATGGTCAGTCTTATCAATGTGGGTAGTCCTGTCAGTTGCATTTTGGAAGCTTCTCTGCAGAGAGGAGGGAAAAGACTCTTTGGTGTGAGTGGACTAGAAAGAGCCAGTATGCATTTCTGGGCCCTCCAAAGGTGGGTGAGGACTGACCAAGACTGGAGACATACTTAGAAAATTGGAGCAGAAATATGAACCCCAAAGCATGACCAGGTCACCTTTTTAGGTAGATCAGGGATCAGGGCATCAGGTGACTTGTAGTGATCAGAGAGGTGAGGAGAAAAGAAAGCCGGCTTTGGTGGAAATCTGTCTTGTTCTGACTCCCACTGGCCCTGCCTTCACTTAGGCAGACTTGGAGTGCAGGCATATTCCAGACCCCACCCGCTGATTAATCTGTCTGCTGCTATACTACTGCCCTCTGGACATTTTGGCTTGCTTCAAATGAGGAACTTAAATTGGGTGGGGAAAGCATGGGCCTAGGAGTGGAGCTTGGGGTTAAAGTTTGGTTAGTTGAAGTGAGATACAAGCATTAGCAGCATGGACATCACCCAGGAGCTAGCTAGAAATGCAGACTCTCACAACTCTCCCCAGACCCACCAAACCAAGACGTCAACAAGATCCACAGGTGATCCTGTGCACATTGAGACTCAGAGAGCCTAGGGCCATGACAGGATCTCAGAGCCTGCAGGTCAGCAACACTGTGTATGGCTAAAAGTGATAGCCACTTTTACTGTTCTTTCTGACAAATCTAAAGCAAAGTTTTAACACAGTACAGGAAAATTTTAAACCTCTATACATGTGATGGATAAGTAGGCAGACAGGTTAGAACTCATAGGAAATATAATTGCCACACATTTTCTTTGTAAGGGAATGTCACAATTTTATTCAATCCAGTTATGTCCTTTCCACTCCTAAGAATTTAAATATTGCTACCTCCTAACTATGTGATAGAAGAAGTAGAATAAGTGGTGCTCCTGACCTGGGAGGGAGTAAATTCCAGCCACAGAGTGAACTTATGGAGAGAGTCCCCCATCCCAACTGCTAAAATGGGTGAATGATTGGTTCGTGTCTCTGGCCATTGTCTACAAAAATTGCTTAGTGATAATTCAGAGGGCCTCACAATTTTCTCTACAAATGTCCAAAAGAGCTGTCTGAATGGCTTAAACTGACTGTCCTAACCAGAGGAACTTAATTAAATGAGCTAGTACACAAAATATATGAATGCCCCATCCTATATTCACAGCAGCTCTCCCACTCACTGCTATAAATACCTTACCAGTCCCTTTGGAGTTAGTGGACATGGATATGCTGCCGTTTCCTCTGCTAATCTCTCATTGTTTGAGGGTCTGGCTAAGTGCCACAACGGAAAAGTTGCCATGCTTGCTGCTTTTTTACATGCATGCTTTCCACAAAGTAATTATTACTTCCTGGAGGGCTGAGGGGCTAAATCTAACTTTAGCCAGAGATTTACTCGTATTGTCGTAGATTCTCTACAATTACTATTAAAAGTTAAAGTTTTTTCCCTCCTTATGTGTTCATCTCAGGTATAGGGAATACTTTAGTACTTCATCTGCTTCTAATGAGATTCTTGACAAGAATGAGAGAAAAGTCATCTTATTTGAGAATTGTTAATTCCCTAAATGACAGAACACTCATTCTCAAATTAGTTTTGCTCAAAATGTTTCTCATATCTAAAGTAGGAACAATTTCTTGGATGGGGATCTTAGCCAGGGAGCCTTAGACTTTTCAAAATTATAATTGCCTCATTACACCAGAGTGTCCACATTTTAGTGGTGAAAGAAGTGACTGTTTAGCTTGGAAGACTTTTTAGGCCAGGAAGATAAAAGCCCGGGTGAGGAGTGTGTGTGTGCGAGGGAGTAACAGTGGCCTTCAGAAGATGAAGTGTTAATGTACAGAGGATGGAGACCAGCTGCTTTTCATCTCCACAGAGAGCAGACCAGAGGAAATGGGCTCCCAGGCACCAGGAGAACTTAGGGGGGCTGTAAGTGTACATGTCATGACAGGGAGGGTCTATACTGAAGGAAGGGAAGCCAACAGGATTTCTAGAAGGAAATTGGGACATGGCCTTGAAGATGGTTGTATGTAATTGCATAATTCCTGAATAAGGATAGTTCCTAAATTCACCCTTATAATATTTAATTTCAGGGCACATTATCATCGTCCTTTTCAACAACTCTCCCGACATGCCTACAACTTATAAATCACCATGCTGAGTGTAGTTCAATGGCCTCTCCACTCCCTTGGTGCAGTGGAAGAAGTAGGGTCTTTGGAGCCAGAAGAATCTGGGTTTGATTTCAATTTTGTAATTTATCGCCTTTTTTATCATGGCTCCATTATCAAAACTCTCTGAGTTTAGTATCTTTATCCATACCAACATCATAGAGAAATTTTTCCCATTGAAGATGACATATGTAGGTTTCCTAATACAAGAGCAGGTACACACTAAGCATTTATTGATAACACTGGGTACCTGATATTATCTACAAGGACTGTGTAGTACTTCATTGTGATACTACAGAAAATGTACTCCTATGTTACACTTAGGAAATGCAGACACCGAGGGGTTAAGTAGTTGCACAAGGACATAAAGCCAATCAGTTGGAGGCAGTGATTCAGTGAACACATATGGTGCTCTTTTTACTAGACCATACTGTCTCATATTATAGGAAACAAATTAAGGATACTGAGAATGCTTATCAGCATATGTGCCTATTATTAAAATCCACAGTTTCCAAAGTTCAGGCTCTCAGAAGGCCTAACAAACCTGGCCCACCTGCACTGAACTTGCCCCTCTTCACCTTTTTTTTTTTTTTTGAGCATCCAATCTCTTGAGGGTAAGCTGTCATCATTATGTTAGGAGACATATTAGTAAATTTGCTTGGAGGATCTCTCAAAAACTATCAACACTCTGCATTAAAGGGAGATATGTTGGATTTATTTCAGATCTGCAAGCTATTTTTCACCAATTTCTCTTATTTTATCCATTTATTCATTCAACAAACATTTGTTAATGTCTGTGTTCCAGATGATGTTTTGGGTACTGGGAATTTACGCCTGAAGGATGCTCTGTCTGGTGAAAAAGAAAGGGATCAACAAACAATTGCAATGTGGTGAGATAAGTACTTCATTATAAATGACACAAAGCTCCCAGAAAGAGCAAATTTGGAGAAGTATTTCAGAGTCAATAACATTTGAGCCAGGTCTTATGTGTTGCAGAAGAGCAGATATCTAGTCAAAGACCTTGGTAAAAACATTAAAAATGCTAAACAATTATTGAGCCATATTTACAGAAAATCTTCACATCTTATGTACTGCAATTCAAACTCATGTTACCTTGATGAAAGCAAAATATTTTAAGCATGAATGAAGTTAGAATGGTAAGGATAAAGTGTAACTATAACATTATCATCGCTAATTCTTCAATAAGAAATTAAACCAATGAATAGAGTCTTCCTTTTAGAAAATTATCTGTTTTAATTTTTGGATGCCAAGAAATGACTTGCCTGTAGATCTACACATGAGAGAGGGAAATGTGCATAGATGTGGTTCCTGGGGTAGCCAAGCAGATCACTTTGAGAATGCTTGACTTACTTCCATTTGCCCTTGCAAGATACTTCTACATATTAGTTGGCCTGGAAACTTTCAGGCAATCATTTTTGTACCATATACACTAACTGAAGTGGTCTTTTTTACAACCGCAGAATACTTGAGTCAAGCTACTAGCCATTTCTCTTACATTTATAAATTGCTGCTCTGAATTATTCTGCCTTTGAGATATGTTTGTGTGTGTGTGTGTGTGTGTGTGTGTGTGTGTGTGTGTGTATGGAATGTTAAGTGAAAAGTTTTTCTTTTTTTAGTCAAATGCACACCTTTTATATGTTGGCTAAAAATTTAAATATAACATACAGTGGAATGTGTGTGAACATTAAGGGAATAGTATTGGTATTTTAGGTCACTTATTAATGGTCTATAACTAATATCTTTGAGATACTAGTTCTGGCTTTTATTTGTATCACAAAGACATTAGGAGGAAAAATAATAATTCTGTAAGTTCTCAGTATACAAGAAGTGCTTAATGGTAGCAGGAACTATCCTCATAATGGGTTTGGAGTTTGGATTCAAATACACTTTGGTAATTGTCACAATGCCTATAATGGTTAACATTTTTACATATGAGTTAGTATCCAAGAATTTGGTAAGCATGTGCTTGTATATGGAATGGCTGCTTGAGCTATATTTTATTAAGTATATCTTGAGTTTGGGTCAGGGCTTGTTCAAAAAACTATAAACGGAAAACTTAACTTTGTATTATTTATCACTGCTCCCATCAAACCTGTCCCTTCTTTTATATAACTAAATGTGGGATTTTCTTTGCATGGTTTAATTTTCCAACTTGTGTAATATATGATAAATCCATTTTATCCTGATCTTTTAATGTAGATTTTCTATTTTTTTCTGTTACATCTCATTAAATGATATTTCTTTTAAAAATCTTAAACTATTAAAAAAAATCTTAAACTATTCCAGGGTCTGTGATAATCACTCATTAGAATGAGTGATTGTAATTTCATTGCAAAGAGCAACCTAATAAAGTCATCATAAATAAAAAGTTTTGAAAAGTATTCTTGACTATTAATAATATGAATATTTTTAGCACTCCGAAGTGTGATTTTTTGTTAAAGGGATATACTAACAAACTATTACTATTGTGATATTATCTTTTTGAATGTGACAGTATTATCTTAAGAGTAAAGAAAAAATACTAGCAGTATACTTTATTATAATCTAATACATAAAATAACACTTGATATTCATAAAAATGTCATTCACTTTTTCTCTTATTAAGAAAAAACAATTCTTTGTATAGAAGTTTGATACAAATCATGAAGTAAGTGAGGTCTCTGAAAATAGTATACAAACAATGGATTTTAAATCAAAAATGTTTATTGTAAAAAAGGACCTTTAAAAATTGTTTTTTAAAAAAGAAACATTGATTTCACAAGTCTTCAGGTTGTTTATAGACATCAGCTATAGACAACATCTCACTTTCATACAAAACTCATTCAATCATATAAAAATAAACACAAATTTACATTGACTCATCATCTATACAATTACTTTAAAAAGGCACTTGGAAGGGTGCTGTATGGATTGCATTTGTTGTATGCATTTAAAATAGTTTAAGTACATTACTGAGTTTCTAAGAATCCTTTCTTGCACTTATTCCCATCTTTAATTAATTTTAGAAAATCATTAAAAATTCTTTTAAAAGGTAAGACATGGAGCATGCACCAGGAATGTTCAAAGCTATTCTTTACCTCCTCCCCCAAGGAGCATACTCTTTATTGGCGACAACAAAAACAAAAACAAAATACTCAATACATTCTCCTGTGTTTTGTTCTTGTTCTTCTTCTTCTTTTTTTTTCTCTTTCTTGGTCTCTCTCTTAAAAATACAGTTTAAAGCATTACAGGTAATCAAACAAGGCTTTAGTTCAACAATGATAACCAGACATCAGACATGTAATGAAGTAAACTTGGAATACTTTATAAGGCACCTGAGATAGTGTCTGGCAAATTCTCTTCCTATAGGAAATTCTATTACAAACTCTATTACAAAACAATACTGTTCTTTTCAGTTGAAATGATTTGGCAGCAATGTAAATCTTTGCATTCTTTCTTAGTGAGAAAAGATGCAATGTGCTTTTTGCTTCATCTTTTGAAGAGAAAGATTCTTGTCTTTTATCCTCTCAATCTAGCTGTCAGTAAATATATAGTAATTTTAAACTTCACATGGAAAGGATTAAATATGAACACATGGATTTCGTGCTCTTGCAGCTTTTAGTGTGTGTGCCTGTGTGTGCCTGTGTGTATGTGTGTGTGTGTGTTTGTGTGTCTGTGTGTCCGTGTGTCTGTGTGTCTATACACATTATTTGGTCGGTAAGCACAAGAGAAAATGCCTTTGGACTTTTATTTGTCATTTGGAGCCGGAGTGAAGAAATGCATTCTGTTCGAGTAAACATTGATTGCGTAACTCAGTGTGCTACACAGCAGCCAGATTCCTCATGTTTGTGCAGAAGAGACATTCTGGAGAAGGTTTTGGAGCAGTTTTTGCACTGGTATTTCTTTACATCCGAGTGGGTCTGCAGATGAGCCCTCAGATTTGACCTGTCTGCAAATGCTCTGTTGCAGTGAGGGCAAGAAAAAGGCTTCTCCCCTGGGGGTGGGGGTGGGGGTTGAGAAAGAAAGATAGTCAGTGTTTTTAGAGGAAATATAAAGTCAGATAACATTTGCGAATAACCATCACATTTTGTCAAAAAAAAACTTGATTAAAATTCCCCAAAACAGATACTTTTTTCATATCTGGCCCTTTAAGATAAATTTGAATATTGCGTTAAAAAAATCACACCAAGAATATTGTTACTGCTGCCAGTCATGCAGAAATATTTCATGTAGTTCTAGGACTTTCACATATTAAAGCTTTCTGCTTCAGCAGGTGCAGCTAATGTTGAGCTCCTCCCAACGTTTCCTAATATTTCCCCTTTTCCCTCCTTCTGTATTATGACTAAGGTTGGATAAATGCCTTGGCTCCCTAGGATGATTTTGTGTTAGGAATAAAATATTCAGCAGCAAAAAACAAAACATAATAAAACAATGGAGAGTAAATTCAGTTCTAACTATCCAACTGGCTATGGGGTGATAGATATCACAGCACTAATGTTACCAACAGAAGACTATAAGCAAGCCGTTCACATATCTACCAAAGCAATTGATTAAGATAGCAACATCTGTGTTTGCTGAATATTGGGAGCAGTTTCACAGAACACACATTCAAGTACATCTTTCCTGATTTTTTAACTGATCTTTGATACCAAACCTTCTGAATCTACTTTCCAAAGTCTAAATGCTGTTTGCAGTCTCTGGAGCAGAGGTTGTTAACAAGAAATGGAGCACTCTGCTCTAACAACTTTTTGAGTCATCAGGAAGTAGCTATAAACGATCATCCATCATTAAAAACAGTGTCACTACTTAATGCAAATTCAACAGCCAGCCCAGAGCTTCATTCTATCAGACAGTAACATTCCTGGCTACGTTTTTCTCTTACCAGTGTGAGTTCTAATGTGTCCTTGAAGTAACCAGGGTCTGGAAAACGCCTTGCCACAGATCTTGCAGACACAAGGTAAAGTGTGGGTCCGAATGTGCATCTTAAGGGCGCCCAGGCTCACATATTCCTTGTCACAGTATTTACAGCTGAAAGATTTCCTAGACTGGGCATCACAGTGCAACTGCTTATGTTTGGCCAGCCCAGAAAAAGTTGAATAGGTTTTATTGCATAAATTGCACTGAAACTTTTCAGCTTCAATGGCATGGGGGTCTGAAAGCTTGGATTGTAGTCTTTCCTCTTCATCACTAATGGGGCTTTCTGAGCCACTGTGGTCCTTGGATGAGGTGTCAGATGGAGGAGGGGGGCTCACTCGCCCCAAGGATGAAGGGTATCCAGAAAGAGGAGAGAGGCCATTGGATAGTGGGGAGTGGAATGGAGCTGCCGTAGTCCACACGGTAATGGGGCTGTATGCTCCCGAGCTGAGGATCTCTGGTTGTGGTATGACAGGCATGGGGTAACTCTCATAGAGATATGGGGAAATAATCACTAGGGGAAAGAAAAGGAAAGGAAAGAAGATTAAGGTAATAAAAAATAACTTGAAAACACACTAAGGAGCTACTTTGCAACACAACACACACAGAGGACTTTATAATGAAGTAAATAGACTCATTTAGGAAGACATAGGCATTGATAAAACATTTCATTTCCACCCTTGCTGCTACAGAGTTACTGTGCTTTAATGCACATCTATGCCTCCTGCACATATAGTGTGACAGGAGCTATAACATGCTGTGCAGTGAGGGAGTGCAGACAAGTGAGTGCCTTCACAGTCTGCACTGAGGAGGAAAAACTTATATATTATTTTAAAGATACAAAAAAGTTATTTTCCGTTTTATGCATGGGTTATTTGCAGATTCTATGACTGTGAGTGAGTACAAAGATATGTGTAGATCAAGCTGCTCTCTGAAGGAAAAGAGCCTTATTACATGAAAAAAGCAATAATTCAACATTTATGTATTGTGTTACTCATCCTCCATATACTCATTATGCATGTATATACAAGCTGTAGAAAATGAAGTTGCAAGAGTTGAATGTCAGTTAAGAGTTCTAAAAGTTCTAAAAGTTTTGAATTAAAACTTACCCTAAATGATCAAAAGAATCTGAACTCTCTTTTAGGACACTGTTTGAAAGGAAAACAACTTTGTCTTTGGTTCTTTTGTAATAATATTTGAGTTGTAACATGTATCAATAGATTTATATATATATATAGAGAGAGAGAGAGAGAAAGAGAGAGAGAGAGAGATGATAGATAGCATTTCCTTTTTAATATTTATTTATTTATTTATTTATTTATTTATTTATTTATTTATTACCTGTGTGTGTGTCCAGTTCGCTGTAGTTGGGCTTTTTGGAGGCGTTGAAATGCTTCTTGACCAGGAAAGAGCGCGGCATCTTGCCGGCGGGTCCGGCGGGCGCCCGGCGCGGATAACGGTCCGGCGGGAGGACGCGGCCGGTCCCTAGAGCATCGCGGCCGGCTGGGCTCGGGCTGGGGCCGCGCTCAGGTGCGGCAGGCGGACGGGCCGGCGCCTCTGAAGTCGCCTGGCTCCTTTACGAACTGAGCCCGTTTTGGCTGGGAGGGTTTTTTTTCCTCTCTTTTGCAAGAAGGATCCAATCA
The DNA here is from genome assembly GCF_003265705.2 of Callorhinus ursinus. Taxonomy (NCBI): domain Eukaryota; kingdom Metazoa; phylum Chordata; class Mammalia; order Carnivora; family Otariidae; genus Callorhinus; species Callorhinus ursinus. The sequence goes on from NW_027397067.1 coordinate 1,926,863, forward strand.
CAGCGGAGAGGTTCAGATTTCAGCTCCTCCCTCTGGGACAGCTGTGAACAGAGGAAGAATCTGTTGTCAGACTAAATTATTCTGGTTCAAAATGGGCTGTTCTTCAGGATTTCAGTGGAGAGGAAAAAAAATGCCTAAATATTTTCAAGAGAGGTAATTTTACTTCTTTAGCTTGCCAGTTATTCGTGCTCTCAGAGAGCTAGATAAGTCCTAGGAAGTGTGATTTCTAAAGCGGGCCTGGCTTCCAGATGTCGGGTAAAGCAATGCAATGGGACAAAATGTTCGCTAGAGGAAGGAAAGGGTGTCCTACAAGATCCCAGGTCAGCCTCTGGTATTAATGAGAGCCTATATTTGGAAGTGGCATTCGGAGAGGTTTTACTTGTGCAGGGACTGAACAATTAACTTTTGGCTTTTGAAAAAAGGAGGTAGCTCCGTCAAGACAAAAGCCCCTGTGAGTGAGGAGGGCGCCCCCACAGTGGGGGGCTTCCCTGGTCTGCAAAAGGGGCCGAGCCACATGCCGTGAGTGTTCTGAATGCTGGGAATGCACTTCATGTCTTTAAAGGCTCAGCAAAGCCAGAGGCGCACTTCCTCGTGGAAATTAAGTAATCATGTCACCATATTAGTTATGGTGGCTTGAAAAAAATGCTTTGTAGCCCATGAAAGAGCTGCTTATCGGAAGAACTGGGACACAACAAAGATAAGAAGGAACGCTGCACAGAGGGAAGGGACAGTATGTAAACTGTCATTAGGAACCAAAATGTATCTCTTTGTATTTATATATGTATATATATGACATCTCATATACATATATATAATGGATGGGCCCTTAGAGACAATTATTTCATTTCAAATATTTATCTCTTTTATATGGTAGTATTTTCTTCAGTATAAAATCATCAAAATTCATCTCGGTATCTGCCAGTTTCCTGGATTGCATTTTTAAAGAAAGGGTGCCATTATGTCTACTGCTTGGTTAAAGTGCTAAGGAGCTAGTCTAGTAACCAGCGAAAATACTTCGATTTTTTTTGTATATGGTATTAAAACTAAAAATCCTCCAAGGTGGCTAATTTTAAAAGTAAAATTTCTACCGTATTTTCAAGCATCTCAGACCATTCCAGACTTTTCTCCCTACCTTTTGCTTAAAGACTGAGGAAAGAACACATTTGCAACAAGCACCCTACCCTTGTTTCTAACAGGTGCTGGAAGAAAAAAATGAAAAAGAAAATAATAGTGGTGAAGTCAAGACTTGTAAGAGGAAAATGCATTATCAGGCTGCATAACTTCTTAATTTTGGGAGGAGAAAACAAATCTGTGTGCTGGGGGGAGGGGGGGGACCAAAGTGGGGGCACTCACAAGTTTCTGAGCCAATGTCAATGATTCTATTTTTTTCTTCCAACAGTCATAATTTAAATGCCAAAGAAATGAATGTAGATGAATCTTTATGTTAATAGGAATAGTATTTGTAGTAGACAGGAAAATATGAATATGCATTAGATTCCTCTGCAAACTATAAACTAGAGTATAATTCAGGGCAGGTTTTCTGAGCTTGCTACTTGCACCTGGTTTATTGGAACAGGAGTCCTCCTTGCTCTTTCTGCCCCATTTCCTGCAAAAGGCACCTATTGTTAGAAATATAATATAGTTGAGCAAAGGTGAATTGCTTGTATTTCTTCCTTTCACTCTATACTGCCTATTGATATTAGCAAAGAGTGTCAGAGAACATTTTGGTATTGATTTCTTGGTAGTTATTACACAAGATAACCTGCTGAAGTGTATATTTTAAAAATTCACTTAAAAAGTTTAACAGTAATTCACTATGCTTGAATCTTGAATTTGGATTACAGATGCATAACTGAGCCGAGTTCCCCACCACATGTCCAGGGGGGCTCATCACACATGACACAGATCAGAGTCAGGACATGTACTGGGATGAGCAGATAGTGTTCAGGATCGTGTATGAGGCATGTCATTACACAGGTCTGCGTGGTAACTAGTCACACGTAGACCTGTGTGAGGTCTGGTCTGCTGTCAGGAGAGGGAGAGCCTGCGAGCTGATAGCATGAGTCAGACTGCACAGGTGCTCTGCTCAGACACAGCAGAGGGCATTTGGCGCCAGAACGGTGTGGTAAAAACAGGGGAAGGGAAGTAAAATCCCCGCCCAAAGGCCAGCTGTTGGGACTCTGCTAAGACAAGACGGAAGGTTCCCATCCTGCAAGCCAGAGGGGTGATATAGAGAAGTTAGCTTTGGTCACTGGCTAGAAGACTGTCTTGCCAAGGGACAAAAATCTTTGCTGAGGCAATGACACCAGGTTTAAAATGTTTCATTTGGGCAAAACAAATCCCAATGGGTTTTGCTAATGCAAGAAATTAGTCTTAGGTTGACATAATTAGGCTCATTGGAATAGTGAGAAAAGATGCTTATCTGAGATGTTAGGGTGTACACAGCCCAGCTAGGGTGAAGCTGGTGGACACAGGTCATATACAACAAAAGAAGGCACAGGCTCAGCCCTAGGCTCCTGACAGCTGAATATGGGGTAGAGAGAAATGAGGAAAGGAGGTAAACTACTGCCCGTGGGCAATTTCCAGGCTCAATGGCTTTGATTCCACCGATGTTCAGTGTAATTTGGTTATCATGGGGAAGGTGAGGGCTTAAAAATAACCCTGTGGTGGAGCGCACTAGAGGGTCCCTTCCTTCATGGATCTTCTGTGGGGTATGTGGGATGTTAGAAGCCCACGCAGTCTAATTTCTGAATTGTCATGAATTTTATTAGGGTGTGACTTGATGTGACTTATCTGGCAGTCCCTTATTTCCTCTTTTTTCTGGAGAAGTCAACAAAGATAATTGGTGGAAAACTTTGTAAATTAAAGTTCTGGGCCCTCGTGGGAGGGCCGGCCCTTCTCCACAGGCTTTCCTGTACTGATGGGATTTCTCCTGGAGACAGGCTTTTTCATGAAAGACATATTCTTGCCTTGCCAGATAGGGAAATAAATTAGATTTATGAGGTTTGGGAATGCACCTCAGATTTATTTACTTTGCACAAAGATTTGTGTACATTTAGGTATTTAAGTATGTAAAAAGCGATGCGGACTGACTACTTAGTTTAGGAAATGGAGTAAATCTAACATCAGGAGAAACCATAGCTTGGCAGAAGCAGAAACGCCCATCTTGTGCTGGGCCCTGTCTCCCAAAATGAATGGCCTCTCTTTCTAGCTTTCATTGTGACAGGATTGCCCTGGAGTGGACAGGGCAGGAATTAACTCCCTTGAATGATATGCAGTTATGGAATACCATTAGTTTGAGTGTGATATCTGGAGAATATTATATTACTACTTTTTAAAACTATTTACATAATAGTAAAATGTTTATTATATGTTACTTTGAAGTGTGAATGACAAAGACATGATATCATCTTATGATTTTGTATATATCTGTATTTGTATTTATCTCTTAATATATTTGTATTTATATTCCTAATTCATAATTTAATTCACCCTCAGATAAGATAAACCAATCTCTAAAAGAGAACTGTTTCCTGTTAGTACCTTGGTTTGTCTATCTGTAAATTATGTTTAATACTTTTCCCTTGTCTCATTTAGAATTATTTAAGAACAAATATTTCCCAATATAAAAGGGAAAATAATCAGAGCAAGCATAGGATTCTGCTTCTATATTTTGAGCCTCATAACAAGGAGACAGACCCCTTTTCTCTGGGGTTGTGAGTGAAACTCACATACACAACATACATAAGTGTATCTACTCAGTGATGTCAACAGAACCAAATGAGAAGGTGTGTGTGTGTGTGCCCACATGCACACACGTGTGTGTGTGTGTGTGTGTGTGTGTGTGTGTGAAAGAGAGAGATAATTGGGGTGAAAAACAATAACAAAAATGGCATCAGGATGTCCCTCTGCTGCTTAAGAATTTCCATTATTTCCTGTGTGTTCCCGGGGCCACATTCACCAGGTTGATAGACATTAGTATTGTGTGTTTGTCTGGAGTTAGTTCTAATGCTATTCGCTCAGTAAGTGGTAATCATATAGAATCAGTAAATATTTAAGATAATTTCTAACAGAAAACTCTGTTTAACATGGAACCAGCATTTTGATGAGATTTATTTTGTGTCACATCACTTGTATTCTGAATCTTATTTCTAGTGATAGTTTTATAATCCCATTTCCCTTTGGGTGGCTATATTAATCTCTTCAGTGTTCTGTTTGTACCTTGTGGAAAATGTTGATGATCTTATCTGTTAGATGAGAAAGAAGACTGTTCAGAATGTTGACATTATCTATATTTTATGCAACAACTCAAGGATATGTGGTTGCAAAGAGACACCTATTGGTCAACTTTGGAAAACATATTGCTTTCTTTTTCTGTTATTCTTTTCCATAACTTTTTAATAAGGTCTGCCACCTTGTGGAAAATGGGTGATTTAACTGGACTCTGAGAGCATTAAGTTGTTCCCATGTTGTAATTAGCCCAATTTCAGGTGAATGCCATTCAAATGTTGAATTTTAAATTTATTCTTAATTACAAATGACTTAGGTCGTTTGTAGAAACACAAATGATACCATACAACAAATTACACTGGCATTTCAAGATAGGTAAGTAAAGAAAATTTATGATGTTCTTCAATCTGTACAGTTACGAAGAAAGAAGTAGGCAAAACTAACAGTGTTATATTCAAAACTTAGTAAGCACCTCCAGTGACTTTTTCGTATATCCTCATATGATCTCTACAAGGTAGAGTTTTGAAGTGAGGAATAAGGCGTTCCAGGAACATCCAAAATTAAGGCAAAGGAGCCAGAGATGTCTGCTCAGTGGGCCCATGTGCAGGGTTATGTGCCTTGTTGCTGGGCTCTGCTACACCACCGTGGTTTATAAGGTAGGCTAAAAGTACCCAGTACCAGGCAGTTTGTGGAGTTATGGATAATGATACTAGCTACCATTTGTGAATGTTTAATATGAACTGGCTAGTATGCTAAGCACTCCATACACATTGCTTTAATCAATCCCCCAAAGTGGCTAATCCTGCAAAGTAGATATTATCATCCCTGTTTGGAGATGAGGAAATGAAGACACAAGTGAAATATCTTGATTGAATCACACTGCTGGCAAGACATAGGTGGAGGTAGGGATTTTATTTCAAATCCTACTTATTTCACCACTTTGTTAACAGACTGTAACTTCCCACCATAGGAGTGAATTAGATTCATGACCAATTGCAAAACACGTCCACTCTGAAAATTTGCCTTCCTACTTTCTTCCCCACTTAGAGAAATGGAATTTAGAATCTATGGTGTGTAGGGTTTCTGATTCCATGTCTGTCCCATCCTCCACCATCTCTGCTGTGTCTCCCTTTCTACCTAAGAAACACCCGGTCATGGTTGCTTGATTTCAGACTTGATACCATTTACCTCCAGGTGTTGGGTGTGATTTCTGTGAGGACACGTGGACTAGAATCCTCACTTAAGTGAGGAACTGCCATGGTCTTTTGGTCTGCCAAAGGAGACAACCACTAATCATTCATTCTTATTCTATAAACATCACGTGGTTTTTCAAAGCTGGAGGTGATGACCTTTTTTACCTCAGTCTTTAATGAGATTATATGGGGAAAATAAATCAATAGATAAAGAATCAATATGTACAAATATAATGGAGGAGTTCTACCATCGGGAAGTGTCTCTCTCTTTCTCTCCATATGTGTGTGTGTGTGTGCATGCCTGTGCATGTGTGTGTGTGCATATACGTGTGTCATATGACTGCCTAGCTCCCAGCATGAGCATCCATTGGTTCATGTATGAGTGGGCATGTTTGGTAGGTTGGTCCACATTCGTTTATAGGCAGGACTTGCAGCCCTTCCTCCAGAGGAACAGGGAGCCAGGCTCAGCAAGCTTGATCCTGTAAGGACACAAAGAGATGAGTTGCTTCTGAGTACAGCTCTGTGCCTGTCACTCCAGTATCTCTTTTGGCTGAGCACCCCAGGATGCTATGCTTCAGCTGGGGTAGGGCCTAGAAAGTGAACCTGAAATATGGATTCACTAGAATGCTGTTAATCTTTACCAGGTAGACAATACTGCTTTAGAATTTCTAAGACAGAGGTGATTAAAAAAAAAAGAAAAAAAAAAAGACCTGCAGAGGGTGGCTAATGAGAGTACTTGCCATACCTGATAGTGGAATACTACAAAGTATTGATAACCACAGGGGGCCAGGGCATTAGCTGTAGTGGCAGCCACGCCAACAGGTATTAGTAGTGGCTGAGACACGTGTGGGTGCCAGTGGGAGTGGAGGTGCTGCCCTGTGAGAAACGAGGGCCTGCCAGATACTCTGGTTCTCAGTGCAGTAAGGAAAGTGCTTGAAGGGAGTAGTTCTTCCTTGCAGAAAAGGTGCCTGGAATGTATAGCAGCACATTTCAGAGAGAGACAGGAGTAGTAGGAGGAAGAACGCTATGTATTCTACATGGAAACTGAACACTTGCCCTGAAGACCATGAGGGACAGCTTTGTGGGACTCCCAAGTGACTTTCCAGGGTGCTGAGGTCCTAACTCACTGGGAAGGAAACATAGGTATCACTTATACACCAAGCTGGGGATAGTGAGGACGAGTGGCCAGTTGGCACATGTGTGCTCATATCACTGCTCACATGGACTCAGAGTCAGGCCCTCGCTTAGTGCCTTCCCTCTTCTTTGCCTCAGGTCTGAGCCATCAACACATCTACCTGGACATTAAAGTTGAAATCCTTTAAAGCTGCACACTTCGAAACTTTCCAAGACAATGTAGAGAAGCAAACTCTAAATTATGCCGTGTTTATGATTATCTCCCAAATTTAGGTCTTGGGTCACAAACTTGGTGGGCCTTTTTCCAAAAGTGTACCTCTGTCAGAGAATATAGGGTTTATGAGAGCTTTCCAGACATCTGCAAGCACTTTGTTACTTTTCTCTGCTCTAGAGACATGGCTTTCACCACCAGTCAAACCAGTTATAGCATTTGCAAGCCCCCAGAAAAAAAGATCAAGAGCCTGGTCAGGCAGACCCTTGTTGTGGCTATTTGGAATCACCACTGGTGAATAGATAGAAATATCTGGATTTTTGCCTGGACAGAAGTGTCATTTCATATGCTATGATTTTTTTTTAAAGTAGACATTTTCCTAAATTATACCATGACTGTTTAAAAAGAAACGTATCTCCCCACACATAGGTAGAGTGATCTTTTCCAGAAGTGCTATTTGGCTTACATTTAAAAATTAAAGTCTTGGTATGATAATGGGGATTAAATACTGTGCTTACTCATCCCTTTGGACCTTAATACCCTGTCCTTGAACATAAACCTTTTGCTGGCACTAAAGGACAGTTGGCCCCCACTGACCAATTGACAGGTGAAGTGGCCATCCAGCATAGCTCTCAGCAGAAGAGAATTAAGATCTAACACTGAAGTCATTGTTAATGTAACTCTTGCCAGCAGTTAGAGGTAATTGACTGACTGCAGATGTGGAAGCCCTTCTAGGAGCTGGGAGCTGGGTTCTTTTGTCATTGTGTATCCCCAGACAGAGATGCCTTCCTTCCCTCTCCAGCACAGCCACACAAACTCAAACTCTTTTGAGGGATGGAATTCATTATTGCACTTTCAAAGAGCTGGAGACACCATGAATCATTTGAAAGTGGTTATGGACGAAAGGGCATGAGAATAATCCTAAACTTTCAAGTTCTCTTGAATCTTTGGAATTATATTGATGATGAGCAAAAGATGATCCAGAACCAGCAATTATCCTTCAGAGAAGTGTAAGGGGATTTGAGTCTTAAGAGGAAACAAAGACAGAATAAAATCATAAACAGTTAGAGCTGGGGACCTTAGCAATATATTGCAATCCTTTCTCTTTCACTCTCTCTCTCTCTCTCTCTCTCTCTCTCTCTCTTTTTTTTTTTTTTTTGGCCAGGGAGGGTAAGAAGAGGCTTGCTAAAGGATGTGAACCTCCTTAGCATCACAGGGGATTAGATCTGAAATGTGCTGACTTCTAGTATAAAGCACTAGCGGACAGTAGCACTAGCAGAGGTATGCCCTGCTTGTCTTTTATTCTAAAATGTAATTGATCAGCTTCTACAAAGTCTTCTTAAAGCCCTTTAAAGAAATCAACATAGAAAGAAGGAATAGATCTCTATTTTCATACTCTGATGAAATTAGCATCCTGTCCTGCTCTGCTCTCCTCCACTTGTGAAATGGTCCATATTTAATTTTGGTTCTCATTCTTACACTTCTACACCTGGAACAGAACCACATCAGAACAAATGCCGTTGTGCTATGTTGAAGATTGTTGAAAACAGCAGATATTGCTTAAAGTGACAACTGTACTTTCACCTTGGGAAATATCAGCTTACTTATGGAAAGAAAATGACTGAAGTTTCAAGATGCCTTGGTGTCAAAAATTTTACACTGAAGTGCTAAGGAAGATTTTAAGCCACATCACCCTAAATGAAATATCCTTCTGCATAAGGAAGAACTTACCATGAAAGGATGAAGTGTTCAGCATGATGTCCTGCCTCCCAGTTTTGAGTTTTCTCTTTATAATTAACTAAAGAATGAATTCCCCTTGACCATAAGCTATGATTTTGGAACAGCTTAGTTGCTCTAGTGCATAGATACCTTGAATTCTAACCTCCAAATTTTATGAATATGGTAGTGTTCCCAAAGATAGGTTGCAAGTTCTTTAGTCTCTGACACTTACCATAAAGCCAACAAATAAACCTGTGACCATTAAGGAACGGCAAACTTGCCAAGCAGCTGTGGGGCAAGTTTTCTAATCGACAAGGGCCCCCTCCCGGGCATATGCCTCCTGTAGAGACTGTAGGAATATCACTGTTGGGCACAAAACAACAATCCTCTCTCCTCCACATACAACAAACATTTCCGTCATTTCTAAAGATAATAGTGAACATTTATCAAGTTATGATAAGGAGTAAAAATGAAAGATATTCATGGTAGCCAGTTATCTTTAAATATGTAGGCTATGGCAAAGTACCTTTGTATAGGGAGGACTCAGAACCAAACTGTCCATGTCATTCCCATGACATAAATCAAAGTGATACTTGTGTCTGTCAGAATAGAGACTTTATACTGGAGAATAATCACCCACAAGCCTCAGGGAAGTCACTGATTTGACAATGATGTTGAAAATCAAGACTGCTCAGCATGAAATGCCTGGGTAATGACAACAGGGTTAGATATCAGTGTAAGGAGGATGGGTGTGCCCTGTAGGAAGGCTGCCAGAACACAGAACACAAAGGGAGACCTTCCCTGGCTCTGCAGTTATTAGCTCTTCTGAGGACACCTGCTGGAAAAATAACTGAGCCAGAGCACCTACAGATCTTACTCTCAAATGGAATGGAAACTGAACAGCTGTAGACTGTCCTAGGCAAATTAAATTAATTTACTATTCAGTAAGTGGTCCTATGTATTGTGTAATTCTCTTTTGAAAATAGGACTGAGTTGCTTTTTCTTTTTTCTTTGTACTTGGACTAGAAATGTTGGCTATTTCCACCAGCAGTGTGTCCATGGATTCCAAAGTAAATTTAAAAAAAAATAATAATCTGGAAATTTTAGTAACTGTTATGCTCTTCGTCATCATCATCATCACCATTATCATCATCATTTCCTCATAAGAACATTTAACTTGTGTATTTTCAAGATATTTCACCAGATAAGCCTCTAGTCAATTCAGGTAGATGAACCACTCAAATGAAGCATCAACATAATTGCTAGTACGTTTATGTGGAGAAAATCTCAATTTTTGATTTGGAAAGGAAAATTTAAAATGCTTTATCATAAATCCTGTCTTTTTACAGGCAACTTAATATTTCTTAAGCTGTAGCAGCCTAAGGATTAAAAAAAAAAAAAGGAGGGGGCAAATAAAATCACTTGAAGAATAGTTGTCCTGCTTTGTCCCACCAGTTTTGTAGAAAGACCTCCCTTCTCAGGTTTTGACCAACTCCCAACTCCACCCATTTTGGTAGTCATGTTAATGTCAGTCTCCTTTCCTGGCCCTGAGTCAGGCCTTCCGCAGCCACCAGAACTGCAGAACATCTGGTGCAAGTTATCAACGCTATCACAAAACTTCCATGAAGTCCCTGGAGGAGAATGTTCCCTCTGGCTTCCTTTCCAAATGCAGATGCATCTTGCTCAGACTCCAATGTTGGTACTTTTATGTGTTCCAGCCCTCAGCAGGGAAAGAAACTCTCACCCAGACTTGCCCTGTTCTCAGCTACACAGATCATTGAAAACAGCACCTGCATGGCCTAAATAAAGGTCTTTCTTACAATAGCCTCACACTTTTTACTTACACTTTATTTTAGTCCCACCTTCTGGAACCTAGAAACAAGAAGTAAGGCCATGGAAGCTTACTCAGAGTACAACAGAAGTGACAAATACTATGCTCAATGCAAACTAACCTTTCCTCTTTGACACTGAACCAGTTGTCTTCAGATTGGCACCCATTGATTCAGTTTTCTCTGGAAGGCTTCTTGGTCTTTTATGCGAATAGATACCTGATAGGTGATCTCTCCCCATCCAGCAAACATTCCCTGGTGGTTGAATGCAAGGATGAACCTAACCTAGGTCAGTCAGTTAAAAATCCTGTTACATACAGATTAAGAAACTGAGAACTATTGCTGGTTGGTGAGCACCCAGAAGAGTAGACCCTCCCCTTGTCACACTCAAACCACCATCAATGATGCTTCTGTGCCCTTCAGCTCTGGGATTAGTGGAGTTTAAAAACTATACACTTGTTTCCCCTTTACTTTTTTATCACTAGACATTCTGAAAGGTAATATAGTTACCTTTTCAGCCATATGGGCACTGCTTATAGTTTATCTGAACCATTTTCATCTGAAAATAAAGGGGTGCAAATAAGGGTAAAGACAGGCTCTACTCTCAGTTTTAGGTAGAACTGATTAGTTTTCAAGTTGTAAGGACTTCTAACTCTTCCTTCCCTCTTTCTTTCATTCCTTTAGTTTTTTTTCTTTTTTCTTTTTTTGTGTGTATTCTTAGAAGCACATGCATATATATGGGGCTCTTGGGTGGCTCAGTTGGTTAAGTATCTGACTCTGACTTGATTTTGGCTCAGGTTGTGATCTCAGGGTCATGAGATGGAGTTCCATGTTGCATGGGGATCCTTGTTCAGCAGTTAGTCTGCTTGAGATTCTCTCCCTCTCCCTCTGCTCCTCTCTCTGCTCACACTTGCTATCTCTCTCTCTCTCAAATAAGTCTTTTAAAAAAAGAAGCACATACATATATATATGTGATATACATAGTGTCACATATAATATACATAACATATTTTTTCAATAAACACTTGAGTGCCTACTACCTTGAACCAAGATTAACACTAATTATATTTATGAATCTTACTTAAATCTCATAACAACTCTCTAAGACAGGTATAATTTATCACTTTACAACTGATGCCATGGAGACCTAGAATTCACATACATTGGCCGTCATTCTACTCTAAGTCTACAGATTTTTTAAATAATATTAGCAGAACAACCATTTATTGACCTCCAACTATTTGTAAATCAAACAATTATAGCCTTTCTGCGGACCGGGGTAATTGTGTTTGGTTAGGATATAATAATAACACGATGTAGTCTAAATACCCATTAAATCATGCAGTTTCAGAGGTCTGTAATGATTGAAGACTTTGAAATTCAGTAGGATTGGATTTGAATAGGGACTAGTGTTACCAGCTGGCTGACCTCAGGCTAATTATTTAAATGCCATTTACTTACTGGTGAAATGGGAATATTGATGATTATCTTGCAGAGTTGTTCTGTGGACTTGGGATGATGTCTGTAAAGTGCTAACTATAGTACCCAGCATTAGCAGTAATAAAAGAACTATCCTTTATTAACTGCTTACTATGTGCTAGGTCCTGTGCTAAGCAATTTAACAGGTTTTATTTTATTTAATTCTCTCAAAACCTTTTTAACTCAGTCCTGATAAAATTGCATTTTGCACATGGATTCCCCGCATAATCACCCACAGATTCTAAAGAGGAGAGTCAAATCCAGTTAGCTTGGCTCCAGGACCCTTTCATCTGTTTTGTTCTAGAGCTTTTCCTACTACAAAATCTCTAGCAGAGGAGTTGAGTTAGTAATAGCTCTTTTTTTTTCAAGATTTTATTTAATTATTTGACAGAGAGAGACAGCGAGAGAGGGAACAGAAGCAGGGGGAGTGAGAGAGGGAGAAGCAGGCTTCCCGCTGAGCAGGGAGCCCAATGTGAGGCTCGATCCCAGGACCTTGGGATCATGACCTGAGCAGAAGGCAGACGCTTAATGACTGAGCTACCCAGGTGCCCCTAATGATAGCTCTTGTTGTCAGCAATCATATGACACCCTTAAGTGACATCATTTTTTGTTATAAAAGCATTTTTAAAAGAAACTACACTAGTGATTTAAAAATCCAGTAGCAGTTGTATTTCAAAAACACTGTTGTTGACCTTTGTTGCTATGATTCTAGGGTGACCCTTAGTTCCTTTTTGTTTTGTTTTGCTTTGAAGCATCTTAAGACAAGTTGACGTAGAAACAATTCTAAGACTTCTTTTCTTAATAATTTTTTTTATTTTGTTATATTAGTCACCATACAGTACATAATTAGTTTTTGATATAGTGTTCCATGATTCATTGTTTTCATATAACACCCTGTGCTCCATGCAGTACGTGCCCTCCTTAATATCCATCATTTGCGTCAACATGGATGGAACTGAAGGGGATTATGCTAAGTGAAATAAGTCAAACAGAGAAAGACAATTATCGTATGGTTTCACTTATCTGTGGAACGTAAGGAATAGCATGGAGGACATTAGGAGAAGGAAGGGAAAAATGAAGGGATGGAAATCCGAGGGGGAGAGGAAACATGAGAGTCTAAGACATCTTTTAAGTAAGGTCCTGCCTCTACTCTTGCTACTCTGTTAGTTCTTAGGTTGGTCTTGTTTGTTAATGTATAAGAGGGCGGTGGATCTGAGCCAGGATAAGCTATTGGGATCTTCTGTCACTCCTCAGCCAAAATTTAACAGTACAGTAGATCCTTGTTAAGACATGACTCATCTGCTGATTTGGATACACTGCCAGTCAACCTAAGTCTTCCAAAATTAACAAGGACACCTGCCAAAGTCTCAAATAATATGGTTAGCCTATAATACAGGTATTATTCCTATTTCTTGGGACCAGAGTTATAAAGTATGAAGGTGTTATAACTCTGAGTGCATTGTTGGAATAGAGTCTGTTACACTGCAATGGCTTAAAACATATTGAAAAGCACGTGACTGTGGTAAATGGAGCGTGGGAGGGAAGAGATAGATTTAATTTCCTCTTTACTGTTACCTTCAAGGATGGTTACCTGGAATTTATACATTCTGTGCAAGGATGTATATGGGGCTTTAGAAAGCTTGATTTATATATTTTCACTACTTATTCAACAAATGTTTATCAAATGCCCCGTATGTGCAAGACCATGTGCTAGGCACTCGGGGAGCCATATTGAGCAAAACAGACAGAGCCATGAGCTCATAGAGCTTACAGTTTAGAGAGGAAGAGGGACTTATTACTCCTAAAAATATGAACTATAGATTAGGGGAACGGTAATGTGTAAAAGATGATACATTTGGCAAGAGGTCAGTTCTTCTTAGGAATCAGAACAACTTCTCTGATGAAGTGATATTTGAACGGCGTTCAGAAAGTTGAGTAGATATTAGCTAAATGTAAAGTGCTGGGGGGGAAGACATCCCAGGTAGAAGGAATAATAAATGGACAGAAACCTGATGAATACCTAGAAACCGAAAGAGGCCCCTGTGTTAGTACAGAAGGAACAGAGGAAATGTGTGGCAAAATGAGGCTGAGGAGGAGACGCTGAGTCTAGCGGGCTATGGTTGGCCATGTTGAAGACACCCTCTTTATTCGATGATAAATGAGAAGATCATGAAGGACATTTTGTTTGTAAACATATTTGTTGACATTTCATTATAAATATAAAATATTTATATTTAGGAATAAGCCACCTTTCAAGCCGTCCAGCTTGATTAAATATAAAAAGTAAATGTCTTCAACCTCACTACTACTGTCCAGTCCCATTCCTCAGAAACATCAGTGTTTATTACGTCTGTAAGTTGTTTGAAGTTCTCTCCATGAGTTCAAATAATGTCCCTTGTTTTATTAATGTTGAGCAGTATCTCTTGGTGCCCCATTATGAAAGCTGGGACTGAAGGGACAGGGGTTACTTTTTTTCCTTCTTCACCCACCAATTTTTGATGTTGGATTTTAAATTTTAATTTTTTGTTTGTTTTGTAACTTTATGTTAAAACTTAAACACATTCTTGGGCACCTGGTGGCTCAGTTAGTCAAGCATCTGCCTTCGGCTCAGGTCATGATCCCAGGGTCCTGGGGCCAAGTCCCACATCGGGCTCCCTGCTGAGCTTCTCCCTCTCTCTCTGCCCCTCCCCCTCCCCCCTATGCTCTCTCTCTCTCTCTCAAGTAAATAAATAAAAAAAAACTTAAATAAAAAAGCTTAAACACAGTCTTGACGTCATAAATTTAATAGAGTGACTCCACTTTATTCTTCAAGGTTGTTTGAGCTCTTCTAGGCCTTTTCATACAATTTTTTTAAAAGAGCTCTTTTGTGTCAAAAACCTTGTTGGGCTCTGAGACCAAATCCTGGCTACCTGGGCCCATATCCAGGTTCAGGGGATGCACATGGAAAGCAATCCAATCCCAGGTCCTGGTTGCCCTGAAGCCTGCCCTCATGGTAAGTCCTTAGCTTTGCCAGCCAAGAAGCCTCTTACTAATTACCTGATTGCTTGCTGAATGAGGAAGAATCTATATGATAGCTAACACCACTTGCTGCACCTGTATTCAAGTCCTCCTCAGAAACCACACTAACAAACCAACTAGCCGTCTCTTCAGAAGCTTGGAGTCAAGGTCAACTGATATGGTTCAAGCCTATGAACAAGCAAGGCCCTGCATTCCTTACCAGAGACAAAGAGCCTAAGACCCTGATTGTAGGAGGTTATATTAGGACAAGGAGAAGGGACTATGGGCATGCACTTATATAAGCTCTCCGTGCATGCCCATAGTGTCTTCTTCCTTTCCTAAGAAAACTTCCTGCCATTTTTTGGCAGGAAGGAATTTTGCCTCATTCTGATGTTAAGTCTTCACTAAGAAGTAAACATGCGATACATGTTACATATATACCTTTACTCAAGGCATATGCCCCATCTTTCCTCATGAATAATAATAAATTTTCCCACCCTTTTATTGAGATGTATGTAAAAGATTCTTTGGATTTTTCTCCTGTCTATTAAGTCTATTCCAATACCATATTTTTTCCTTCAAACTGTACTTACCGGAATTCTTTTATTGTTCATGTATGTTTGTAATAAATGCTTTACCAAATGCAAAATTAGTCAATCTAATCCAAGCACAAATACTATGTTTGCTCTTCAGTTGGACTTAATAGAGAACATATATCACTTTTAAGTTTCTTACCATTTACATTACAATAATTTCCCAATAACAAGGAAACCTAGGTTAAAAATATATATATATATATATACACACACATATATTTTATGTATTTTATGTATTATAAATGTTCACACCTAGCAATGAAGGACTCAATGGAATGGGCCCAAAACAGACCAACCAGTCACTTTGGTAAGAGGCACATAAAAAACATAAAGTTGATCATTAATACTTTGGGAATGATTATTGGTCAAAGGGGGAAATCATAAAAGAAATTTTCAACATGTAATGTTTGTGGGCCCTGTCCCTGGGCTACCAGGTGAGCTATACTTTAACATTTACCAAGGTTAAAATCACAAGGCAAAACCTCAAAGCATCAGCTCTATTTCTTCCCTGAGCACACACTGTGCATCTGCTTCATTAGCATAACATAATAAAATAAAATTAAAAAATAAATAATAAATAAATAATAAATAAAAAAAAACAAAAAGGAAAACTCCAAACATAAAGATAAGAAAAACAAAACAATCTCCATAGTCCCCATAAGATTAATGTCATACAGTCTTGCATATACTAAAAACTTAAGATAAGGTCTGTAATTTTCTGGAATGTCCTTTGTCATAATGATTTGTAACTCTTTAAGTAAGGAAAATAAACAAACTAAAACCAAACCAAAATAAAAACCTTGCTGGGATTTTTTTTTTTTTTTAAGATTTTACTCATTTATTTGAGAGAGAGTGAGCACGCAAGAGAGAGAGAACACAAGAGGGGAGAGGCAAAGAGAGAGGGAAAAGCAGACTCCCCACTGAATGGGGAGTCCAACATGGGGTTCAATCCTGGGACTCCAGGATCATGACTGAGCCACCCAGACACCCCTTTGCTGAGATTTTAAAAGGGATTGCATTAAACCTATAAGTTAATTTGGGGAAAATTGACGTCTTTACTATATTGAGACTTCCAATCTGTGACCACGGTACATCTCTCTATTTATTTAGGTCTTCTCTTATTTGTTTTGACCCTGAAAATTAGAAATAATTATTAATGTGTTATGAAATTAATTGTCATTTATATTTATCCAAATGTTTACCATTCTCTTGCGGTAATAATGATCACCTAAATGAGAACAAACCACAGCTATTTACTCAGAGTTTGCTGTGGCCAGGGAGTTCATCACTATCACTTAGATTTGGCAGATATTCAAAGGCAGGCAGGCAAGTGAGAAAGTGTTATAGTGAAAAAAAGTGAAGGCTTCGATTGTTCTCTGACTGGAAACTGTTGGCATAAGGAAGCTGGCGGTGGGATAGATAGAAGCCAGATATCTTATGTGATTGGTTTGGGGAGCAAATTTGGCTTTCTCTGTCTGGTCCTGAGTTGAAAGCCGGGATGGGGAGTACGTGGTCAGATTGGGTCTGGGACAATTTCTGCAGAGGTTGTTTGGTTTCTAGAAATTGTTCCTGCAGAGATTGTGGCTCCGAGCTCTAAAGGCATACATGGTCCAGGCATTGACTGCTTATATATTTACTCTGTTATTTTGTTCCCTACTTTTTTTTTGATTTTAGACCTTTCTTATAGAATCATTTTTTTCTTCTTCTTAAGAGCATTCTTTAATAGTTTATTTTGTAAAGCTCTCTCTATATGATACAAAACAGTATTTCTTGTCTGA
This sequence comes from Callorhinus ursinus, assembly GCF_003265705.2. Classification (NCBI taxonomy): domain Eukaryota; kingdom Metazoa; phylum Chordata; class Mammalia; order Carnivora; family Otariidae; genus Callorhinus; species Callorhinus ursinus. The sequence goes on from NW_027397067.1 coordinate 1,944,029, forward strand.
AAAATGTCATTATTTTATCCTAGCTCATGAAAGAATATGCATTACTCCTTTTTGCTTCTGTGTTAAATTTGCTCTTCTTTTCTTCTAGTTTCTTAAATTAAAAACTTATTTGATTGATTGGAAACCTTTCTTTTCTTCTAATATAAACATTTAATGCTTTAAATTTACCTCTTAGCACTGTTAAAACTGCATTTTATTTTTTTAAGATTTTATTTATTTATTTGAGAGAGAGAGAATGAGAGATAGCACGGGAGGGAAGAGGGTCAGAGGGAGAAGCAGACTCCCTGCTGAGCAGGGAGCCCGATGCGGGACTCGATCCTGGGACCTGATCATGACCTGAGCCGAAGGCAGTCGCTTAACCAACTGAGCCACCCAGGCGCCCCAAAACTGCATTTTAAACATTCTGACGTAATGTGTATTATCATTCAGATCAAAATGTTTTCTAATTTTTCTTGTGATTTCTTCTGTAACCCATTGGTTTATTCTCATGTTGCTTATTTTCCAATTATCCTTCCCTGCTTAATTTTTAGTTTAATCCTTCATGATCAGGTTTAAATCATCTGAACTTTTTTATGAAGTTTCCACATGCACTTGAAAAGAATTTGTATTCCATTGGCTATAAACATCTATAAATATCAATTTAAGTCAAGTGAACTGATTGTATTCTTCAAGCCTATTATACATCCTTACTGAATCTCTATTTTTTCTATCAATTACTAAAAAAGGAGTGTTGAAATTTTCAGTGATGATTGTAGATATGTCTGTTTCCTTTTACTTCTACACTTTTTGCTTCATGTATTTTGAAACACTATTATAATGTGCAGCATTTAGGGCTGTTAAGTGCTCATTCTGAATTGATGCCTTTATCATATTAAAAAGTCCCTTTTTATTCCTTTCTTTTGATTGGCATTTGTCTAATCTATCTTTTTTATTTTTTTTAAGATTTTATTTATTTATTTGAGAGAGAGAATGAGATAGAGAGAGCATGAGAGGGGGGAGGGTCAGAGGGAGAAGCAGACTCCCTGCTGAGCAGGAAGCCTGATGCAGGACTCGATCCCAGGACTCCAGGATCATGACCTGAGCCGAAGGCAGTCACTTAACCAACTGAGCCACACAGGCGCCCTGTCTAATCTATCTTTTTGCATCCTTTTCTTTTAACTTATATGTATCTTAATATTTAAAGTATCAATTAAGTTCTTGCTTTTTTAAAAATCCAATCTGACAATATCTACCTGTTAAATTAGGTTTTTAGGCCTTGCACATTTAACACAATTTGTGTTTATCACTTGAGTTTTAATGTGTCATATTGATATTTGCTTTCTACTCTTGTTCTTTGTTGAATTATCATAATTTTATTTCTAGATATGATACAAACCTCACAATACATTATTTCACCTTTTGTTAGATTACAACAATTTATTGAATGCCTACTATGTAGCAGACACTTTACTAAGGGTTTTCCATGTTATGTCAGTCAGTTTTTTTAAACTTTTTTTTTATTAATTTTTTTATTGTTATGTTAATCACCATATATTACATCATTAGTTTTTGGTGCAGTGTTCCATGATTCATTGTTTGTTCATAACACCCAGTGCTCCATGCAGAACGTGCCCTCCTCAATACCCATCACCAGGATAACCCATCCCCCTCCCCTCCTCCCCCCAGAACCCTCAGTTTGTTTTTCAGAGTCCATCATCTCTCATGGTTCGTCTCCCCCTCTGACATACTCCCCTTTTCTTCCTCTCCTGTTATCTTCTTCTTTTTCTTTTTTCTTAAAATATGTTGCGTTATTTGTTTCAGAAGTACAGATCTGTGATTCAACAGTCTTGCACAATTCACAGCGCTCACCGTAGCACATACCCTCCCCAATGTCTATCACCCAGCCACCCCATCCCTCCCACCCTCAAACACTCCAGTAACACTCAGTTTGTTTCCTGAGATTAAGAATTCCTCATATCAGTGAGGTCATGTGATACATGTCTTTCTCTGATTGACTTATTTCACTCAGCATAACACCCTCCAGTTCCATCCACGTCGTTGCAAATGGCAAGATCTCATTCATTTTGATGGCTGCATAATATTCCATTGTGTATATATACCACCTCTTCTTTATCCATTCATCTGTCGATGGGCATCTTGGCTCTTTCCACAGTTTGGCTATTGTGGACATTGCTGCTATAAACATTGGGGTACACGTACCCCTTTGGGTCCCTACATTTGATTCTTTGTGGTAAATACCCAGTAGTGCAATTGCTGGATCGAATGGTAGCTCTAATTTCAACTGTTTGAGGAACCTCCATGCTGTTTTCCAGAGTGGTTGCACCAGCTTGCATTCCCACCAACAGTGTAGAAGGGTTCCCCTTTCTCCACAACCCCACCAACATCTGTTGTTCCCTGACTTGTTAATTTTAGCCATTCTGACGGGTGTGAGGTGGTATCTCATTGAGGTTTTGATTTGGATTTCCCTGATGCCGAGCGATGTTGAGCACTTTTTCATGTGCCTGTTGGCCATTTGGATGTCTTCTTTGGAGAAATGTCTGTTCATGTCTTCTGCCCATTTCTTGATTGGATTATTTGTTCTTTGGGTGTTGAGTTTGATAAGTTCTTTATAGATTTTGGATACTAGCCCTTTATCTGATATGTCATTTGCAAATATTTTCTCCCATTCTGTCGGTTGTCTTTTGGTTTTGTGGACTGTTTCTTTCGCTGTGCAAAAGCTTTTTATCTTGATGAAATCCCAATAGTTCATTTTTGCCCGGGCTTCCCGTGCCTTTGGCGATGTTTCTAGGAAGAAGTTGCTGCGGCTAAGGTCGAAAAGGTTGCTACCTGTGTTCTCCTTTAGGATTTGGATGGACTCCTGTCTCACGTTTAGGTCTTTCAACCATTTGGAGTCTATTTTTGTGTGTGGTGTAAGGAAATGGTCCAGTTTCATTCTTCTGCATGTGGCTGTCCAATTTTCCCAACACCGTTTGTTGAAGAGACTGTCTTTTTTCCATTGGACATTCTTTCCTGCTTTGTTGAAGATTAGTTGACCATAGAGTTGAGGGTCCATTTCTGGGCTCTTGATTCTGTTCCATTGATCTATGTGTCTGTTTTTGTGCCAGTACCAAACTGTCTTGATGATGACAGCTTTGTAATAGAGCTGGAAGTCCGGAATTGTGATGCCGCCAGCTTTGCTTTTCTTTTTCAGTATTCCTCTGGCTATTCTGGGTCTCTTCTGGTTCCATACAAATTTTAAGATTATTTGTTCCATTTCTTTGAAAAAAGTGGATGGTATTTTGATGGGGATTGCACTGAATGTGTAGATTGCGCTAGGTAGCATTGACATCTTCACAATGTTGATTCTCCCAATCCATGAGCATGGAACGTTTTTCCATTTCTTTGTGTCTTCTTCAATTTCTTTCATGAGTATTTTATAGTTTTCTGAGTACAGATGCTTTGCCTCTTTGGTTAGATTTATTCCTAGGTATCTAATGGTTTTGGGTGCAATTGTAAATGGGATCGACTCCTTGATTTGTCTCTCTTCTGTCTTGTTGTTGGTGTATAGGAATGCCACTGATTTCTGTGCATTGATTTTATATCCTGCTACTTTACTGAATTCCTGTATGAGTTCTAGCAGTTTTGGGGTGGAGTCTTTTGGGTTTTCCACGTACAGTATCATATCATCTGCAAAGAGTGAGAGTTTGACTTCCTCTTTGCCGATTTGGATGCCTTTGATTTCTTTTTGTTGTCTGATTGCTGTGGCTAGGACTTCTAATACTATGTTGAAGAGCAGTGGTGAGAGTGGACATCCCTGCCGCATTCCTGACCTTAGGGGAAAAGCTCTCAGTCTTTCCCCATTGAGAATGATATTCGCTGTAGGTTTTTCATAGATGGCTTTTATGATATTGAGGTATGTACCCTCTATCCCTATACTCTGAAGAGTTTTGATCAAGAAAGGATGTTGTACTTTGTCAAATGCTTTTTCTGCATCTATTGAGAGGATCATATGATTCTTGCTCTTTCTTTTGTTAATGTATTGTATCACGTTGATTGATTTGCGGACGTTGAACCAGCCTTGCAGCCCAGGAATAAATCCCACTTGGTCATGGTGAATAATCCTTTTAATGTACTGTTGGATCCTATTGGCTAGTATTTTGGTGAGAATTTTTGCATCCATGTTCATCAAGGATATTGGTCTGTAATTCTCTTTTTTGATGGGGTCTTTGTCTGGTTTTGGGATCAAGGTAATGCTGGCCTCATAAAATGAGTTTGGAAGTTTCCCTTCCATTTCTATTTTTTGGAACAGTTTCAGGAGAATAGGTATTAATTCTTCTTTAAATGTCTGATAGAATTCCCCTGGGAAGCCGTCTGGCCCTGGGCTTTTGTTTCTTGGGAGATTTTTGATGACTGTTTCAATTTCCTTAGTGGTTATAGGTCTGTTCAGGTTTTCTATTTCTTCCTGGTTCAATTTTGGTAGTTGATACATCTCTAGGAATGCACCCATTTCTTCCAGGTTATCTAATTTGCTGGCATAGAGTTGCTCATAATATGTTCTTATAATTGTTTGTATTTCTTTGGTGTTGGTTGTGATCTCTCCTCTTTCATTCATGATTTTGTTGATTTGGGTCATTTCTCTTTTCTTTTTGATCAGTCTGGCCAGGGGTTTATCAATCTTGTTAATTCTTTCAAAGAACCAGCTCCTAGTTTCGTTGATCTGTTCTACTGTTCTTTTGGTTTCTAGTTCATTGATTTCTGCTCTGATCTTTATGATTTCTCTTCTCTTGCTGGGTTTAGGCTTTATTTGCTGTTCTTTCTCCAGCTCCTTTAGGTGTAGGGTTAGGTTGTGTATTTGAGACCTTTCTTGTTTCTTGAGAAAGGCTTGTATTGCTATATACTTTCCTCTCAGGACTGCCTTTGCTGTATCCCAAAGATTTTGAACAGTTGTGTTTTCATTTTCATTGGTTTCCATGAATTTTTTTAATTCTTCTTTAATTTCTTGGTTGACCCATTCATTCTTTAGTAGGATGCACTTTAGCCTCCATGTATTTGAGTTCTTTCCGACTTTCCTCTTGTGGTTGAGTTCTAGTTTCAAAGCATTGTGGTCTGAAAATATGCAGGGAATGATCCCAATCTTTTGGTACTGGTTGAGACCTGATTTGTGACCTAGAATGTGATCAATTCTGGAGAATGTTCCATGGGCACTAGAGAAGAATGTGTATTCCGTTGCTTTGGGATGGAATGTTCTGAATATGTCTGTGAAGTCCATTTGGTCCAGTGTGTCATTTAAAGTCTTTATTTCCTTGTTGATCTTTTGCTTAGATGATCTGTCCATTTCAGTCAGGGGGGTGTTAAAGTCCCCCACTATTATTGTATTGTTGTCCATGTGTTTCTTTGCTTTTGTTATTAATTGCCTTATATAATTGGCTGTTCCCATGTTCGGGGCATAGATATTTACAATTGTTAGATCTTCTTGTTGGATAGACCCTTTAAGTAGGATATAGTGTCCTTCCTCATCTCTTATTACAGTCTTTGTTTTAAAATCTAGTTTGTCTGATATAAGGATTGCCACCCCAGCTTTCTTTTGGTGTCCATTAGCATGGTAAATGGTTTTCCACCCCCTCACTTTCAATCTGGGGGTGTCTTTGGGTCTAAAATGAGTCTCTTGCAGACAGCATATTGATGGGTCTTGTTTTTTAATCCAATCTGATAGCCTGTGTCTTTTGATTGGGGCATTGAGCCCATTTACATTCAGGGTAACTATTGAAAGGTATGAATCTAGTGCCAATGTATTGCCTGTAAGGTGACTGTTACTGTATATTGTCCGTATTCCTTTCTGATCTAGGCTGCTTTTAGGCTTTCTCTTTGCTTAGAGGACCCCTTTCAATATTTCTTGGAGGGCTGGTTTCGTGTTTGCAAATTCCTTTAGTTTTTGTTTGTTCTGGAAGCTTTTTATCTCTCCTTCTATTTTCAATGACAACCTAGCTGGATATAGTATTCTTGGCTGCATATTTTTCTCGTTTACTGCTCTGAAGATATCATGCCAGTCCTTTCTGGCCTGCCAGGTCTCTGTGGATAGGTCTGTTGCCAATCTAATGTTTCTACCATTGTAGGTTACATATCTCTTGTCCCGAGCTGCTTTCAGGATTTTCTCTTTGTCTCTGAGACTCGTAAGTTTTACTATTAGATGTCGGGGTGTTGACCTATTATTATTGATTTTGACAGGGGTTCTCTGTGCCTCCTGGATTTTAATGCCTGTTTCCTTCCTCACATTAGGGAAGTTCTCTGCTATAATTTGCTCCAATATACCTTCTGCCCCTCTCTCTCTCTCTTCTTCTTCTGGGATCCCAATTATTCTAATGTTGTTTCGTCCTATCATATCTCTTATCTCTCAAATTCTGCTCTCGTGATCCTGTAATTGTTTCTCTCTCTTTTTCTCAGCCTCTTTATTTTCCATCATTTGGTCTTCTATATCGCTGATTCTCTCTTCTGCCTCATTTATCCTGGCAGTTAGTACCCCCATTTTGGATTGCACCTCATCAATAGCCTTTTTGATTTCGATTTGGTTAGATTTTAGTTCTTTTATTTCTCCAGAAAGGGTTTCTCTAATAACTTCCACGCTTTTTTCAAGCCCAGCTAGTATCTTTAAAGTCATGATTCTGAACTCTAGGTCCGACATCGTACTAATGTCCATATTGAGTAGGTCCCTGGCTGACGGTACTACCTCTTGTTCTTTTTGCCGAGGTGATTTCTTTCGTCTTGTCATTTTGTCCAGAGGAGAATAGATGAATGAGAGAACAAAATGCTAACAGGTTTACAACGTCCCCAGCAAATATACTGTATACAAATCAGAAAAGACTTGAAACCAGGGGAAAAGAAAGGGAAAGAAAGAAAAAAGAAAGAGAAAAAAAAAAGGAAAAAAAAAGGA
>NW_027397067.1:1951035-2016792 GCF_003265705.2 Callorhinus ursinus
TACAAAAAAAGCAGAATGTGATCAAATATGATCAGGCTAGTGCATAGATCAGTGCCACACACTAGATTTTTGGCGTATTTTGGTCTGTTAGAAAAAAAGTGCCTCCTAAAATTTTAAAGGAAGAAAGACATATGTACAAAATAAGGGTTGATACAATGAAGGGATGGAAGATGACTGTAAAGATGAAAATTATAAAAGATTTTATAAAAGGACTTGGTAAGATAAGTTGTTTGAAAAAAGAAAGAAGATTTAAGAAAAGAAAAAAAAAAGGAAAAAGGGAGAGAATGTGATCAGGCAGGAGACTAGAACAAAGCCATACACTAGTGATTTAGGGTATATTTTGATCTGTTAGAAGAAACTGTACCCCAAAATTTTAAAGAGAGAACAACTTATATATATATGCCAAAAATAAGGGTAACTACTATGAAGGGATAAAATATGACTCTAAAAATGAAAAATAAAAAATGTTTTTTTTTTTTTTTAAAAAAAGGCATTGATAAGATGTTGGTTGAAAAAGGGAAAAAGAAAAATAAAAAAAACAGTCAACAAAAATTAACTTTGATGAAATAATGGATCATGGTAAAAAAAAAAAAAAAAAGCCATGAATCTATGTGCAGTATTCCCCTAGCGCTGGAGTTCTCCCATTCTCCTTGATCGATCAACTTGGTCTTGGCTTGCTGGCTGTTTGTGCTGATCTTCTGGGGGAGGGGCCTGTTGCTGTGGTTTCCAAATGTCTTTGCCGGAGGCGGAATTGCCCCGCCCTTGTCGGTCCGGGCTAAGGAAGCTGCTCCGGTTTGTTCTCAGGAGCTTTTGTTCCCTGCAAGCTCTCGGTACAGCTTTGGAGGACCAGGGCAGAAATGGTGGCCTCCCAATCTCCACCCGGAGGAGCTGAGAACTCGGGGCCCCGCTCCTCAGTGTGTCCCCAGAGAAAAGCAGTCACTCCCGTGTCCCCGGTCTCCGGCCGCACTCCGTGCTCACCCGGCCTGTGATCGAGCGTTGCTATCTCTGGCACCCGACCCCGCACGGAGTCTCCAAACCCAGCAGATCCCTGCAGTGCGTTCCCGCACCGCTCCTCCCCGGGAAGGAAGGGGAGTCTCCCCGGATCTGCTGCTTGTTGGGTCCCTGCTGGGGGAGCCGTGCCCCGACTGGGCCGCAGATCACAGTTTATGGCAACCCCGAGCTGAGAGCCCGCGACTCTGCTCCGTCTCTGCAGCCGGCTTCCCCGCTCTGATACCTGGGAGCTCTGGCGCACTCAGGCACCCCCGGTCTCTCCGTGACCCCAAGGGTCCTGAGACCACACTGTCCCGGGAGGATTCCACCCCCCGCTTAGCCACTGGAGCGACGTCCGTCAGCGGAGCCAACTTCTAAAAGGTCTGATTTTGTGCTCCGCGGCTCTATCACTTGCCAGAAGCGGCCGGCGGAGGCCCCTCCCCCACCGTCTATCCTCCCGAATATCGCCTCGGATTCACTTCTCCGCACGCCCTACCTTCCAGTAAGTGGTCGCTTCTCTGTTCAGAGAGTTGTTGCTACTCTCCTGTTCGATCTCCTGTTGAGTTCGTAGGTGTTCAGAATGGTTTGATCCCTATTCAGCTGAATTCCTGAGACCAGACGAAATCTAGGTCTCCTACTCCTCCGCCATCTTGCTCCGCGAGTTTTTTTAAACTTACATATAATTGACATATAACACTGTATTAGTTTCTGGTGTACAACTAAATGATTTGACATTTATATATATTACAAAATGATCACTACAATGTCTAGTAAACATTGGTCACCATATATAGCTACAATTTTTTTTCTCATGATGAGTACTTTTAAGATCTACTCTCAGCAAATTTTGAATATGTAAAACAGTATTATTAACTATAGTCACTATGCTGTACATTACATCCCCACAACTAATTTCTTTTATTACTGAAAGTTTGTACCTTTGATTTCCTTCACCCATTTGGCTCCCACCCCCAGCCTCTGGTGACACCAGTCTGTTCTCTACATCTATAGGCTTGGTTATTTTTTGTTTCCACATGTAAGTGAGATTATAAATTCCACATATAACTGAGATCATTCAATATTTGTTTTTCTCTGTCTGACTTATTTCACTTAGCTTAATGACTTCAAGATCCATTCATGTTTTTGCAAATAGCAAGATTTCATTCTTTTTTATGACATACAAAATTTATCAATTCAATGTACGCTTACGTTGTTTCCATTCTTGGCTATTGTAAATTATACTGCAATGAATATGAGGGTACAGATATTTAGTATTTTTTATTTTTTTGGATAAATACCTAGAAGTGGAATTGCTGAAACTATGATAGTTCTATTTAAATATTTTGAGAAACCACCATACTGCTTTCCATAATGGCTGTATCAATCTATATTCCCACCAACAGGGCACAGGGACTCCCTTTTCTCCACATTCTCACCAGCAGGGGTTATTTCTTGTCTTTTTGATAATAGCCATTCTAACAGGTGTGAGGTGATATCTCATTGTGTTTTTTACTTGCATTTCCCTGATAAATAGTGATGTCAAATATCTTTTCATGTACCTGTTGGCCATTTGGATGTCTTCTTTGGAATAAAGTCTAGTCAGATCCTCTGCCTATTTTTCAATCAGATTGTTTGTTTTCTGTTATTGAGTTATATGAGTTCTTTACATATTTTGGAGATTAACCCCTTATAAAAATATGATTCGCAAATATTTTCTCCCATTTGATTCTCCCATCAAATATTTTCATGTGTTGTTGACTTTTGATTGTGTTAATGGTTTTCTTTGCCATACAGAAGCTTTCAGTTTGATATACTTTCACTTGTTTACTTTTGTTTTTGTCGCTTTTGCTTTTGAATTCAGATCCAAAAAATTATCTCCAAGACTTATGTCAAGGAGCTTACTGCTTATGTTTTCTTCCAGGAAATTTTTGGTTTCAGGCCTTACATTAATGTCTTCCATCCATTTTGAGTTGATTTTTGTGTATGGTGTAAGATAGTGGTCTAGTTTCATTCTTTTGCATGTAGCTGACCAGTTTTACCAGCAGCACTTATTGACAAGACTGTCCTTTCACATTATATATTTTTGGCTCCTTTGTCATAAATTAATTGACCATATATATTTGGCTTTATTTCTATTCTCTTCCACTGATCTGTCTGTTTTTATGCCAATAATGTACTATTTAGATTACTATGATTTTGTAGTTTGAAATCAGACGGTGTGATGCTTCTTGTTTTGTTCCTTCTCAGGATTGCTTTGGCTATTTGTCATCTCTTGTGGTTCCATATAAATTTTATGATTTTTGTTCTACTTCTATGGAAATTGCCATTGGAATTTTTATAGGAATTGCACTATAGATTGCTTTGGATAGTATGGACATTTTTACAATATTAATTCTTCTAATTTACAAGCATGGAATATCTTTCCATTTATTTGTGTCTTCTTCAATTTCTTTCATCATTGTCTTATAGTTTTCAGTGTACAGGTCTTTCACCTCTTTTATTAAATTTATCCCTAGACGTTTTATTCTTTTTGATGCAATTCACTTAACTTTTTTTTTTGAATGGCATTTGTGTTGTGCATGGAATTCTATGTTAACAGTGGTTTTCTCTCAGTTATTTAAATTTGTATTTTAACTAGTTAGAGAAAAATAAACATCTATCATTGTTGTTATTTGTATTTTTAATATATCAATCTAAACTTAATCTTAACTAGTACAGCAGATATATTATTGAAATAATGACTCATGACAGTTCAAGAGAAAAGAAATGAGTTGGTAGAAAAGAGAACTCAGAGGACTCAATAAATTGAAATCTTTTAAGATTTAAGAACAGAGCTAAGGAATCAGATAAGCAAACAAGTTGAAAGGATGGAGGTTTGTAATCAGAGAGTGGAATGGTGGAGTTGGTGATTTTGGAAGTGGGGCAATTTTGAGCAAAGTGGCCACTCCATGGGAGTGGTGCATGAACATTCCTTAGAGAAATAAGAGGCTGGTGTGTGGGTGGGTTTCACATGCAGCAATAAATAATGAATAAAAGAATGAAAAACAATTTGAAGATTTCAAAATTTTGATCTCTTGCTGTTTATTATTTTGTATAAAGAATTACAGTATAATCTACCAGGGAGACATTTTGATATATTTGAGTTTTATACATTACTTATTTTTCTCTTTCTTTTGTTAAGTTGGTTGTTTCGCTGATGGACTATTTAAAAAAAAATCTACCTGGGCGCCTGGGTGGCTCAGTTGGTTAAAGCAACTGCCTTCGGCTCAGGTCATGATCCTGGAGTCCCCGGATCGAGTCCCACATCGGGCTCCCTGCTCAGCAGGGAGTCTGCTTCTCCCTCTGACCCTCTTCCCTCTCGTGCTCTCTATCTCTCTCATTCTCTGTCTCTCAAATAAATAAATAAAATCTTAAAAAAAAATCTACCTTACCCATCATAATGTACTCAAGGGAATGGCTATAAACTAATTATTGCTGACAGAGCTACATTTTCATTTTTTTAAAAATATTTTTAGAGGGAGATACCTAGAAGTGACACTGTAGGTACTATCTCTCTTTTCATAAATATAGGTAGCTTTTTAAAAACAGCTTTATTGAGGTATATTTCACATTTTATAAAATTAATTACTTTAAAATGTACAATTCAATGATTTTTAGAAACTTTACTGAGTGCTACAACCATCACCATAAATCAGTTTTAGAACATTTTCATTCCCCCCCCCCCAATAAGATCTCTCATGCTAATGTACAGGTACTATCTCCTTGTACTCCTATCCCCAAGCAATCACTAATCTACTTTCAGTCTCTGTAAATCTTCATTTATGGACATTTCATATAAATGGTATCATACTGCATGTTGTCTCTTGTGTCTGGTTTCTGTCACTTTACCTAAATGATTTTGAAGTTCATCAAGCTTATAGCATGTATCAGTATTTTATTTCTTTTTATTGCCAAATAATATTTCATTGTAATGATATAACACAATTTATTTAGTCATTCATCAATATTCTAAAAGGGACAGCTTAGATTATTGATTTGAAATCATTCTTCATTTCTAATATAGACACTTAAAGCAGACTAGAAAAACTAATCCTGCTTCAGTCATATACCCTAAATGTTGATATGTTTTATTTTGCTTTCATTCAAATAAAAGTTTCTTATCTATCTGGCAAGTTGTTCTTTTACCCATGTGTGGTTTGTGTTGCTTAGAAAGCTACTGTTTAATTTCCAAATATTTTTGCTTTCCCCAAATTACCTTCTGTTATTGATTTCTAATTTAATTCTATTGTAGTCAGAGAATATACTTTGTATAATTTTAATCCTTTTACCTTTCTTAGGACTTGGTTTATGGCCTAGTCACACAGTCTATACTGGAACTATTCCATGTGTACTGGAAAACGTTATATATCTTGCTACTGGCTGGAGTGCCCTAAGGTGTTTGTGAGTTCAAGCTGGTTGATAATATTCTCCTTCTACATCTTTGCCAACTGCTACTTAATGCTGTCTGGAGGCCTAGTGTCCTATTTCTTTGTGTGTCTTAAAATATTTTGGTGAAGGGGGGGAAATTGGAGGGGAAGACAAACCATGAAAGACTATGGACTCTGAGAAACAAACTAAGGGTTCCAGAGGGGAGGTGGGTGGGGGGATGGGTTAGCCTGGTGATGGGTTTTAAAGAGGACACATACTGCATGGAGCACTGGGTGTTATACACAAACAATGAAACATGGAACACTACATCAAAAATTAATGGTGTAATGTATAGTGATTAACATAACATAATACAAAAATAATAAAGGAATAAAAAAATATTTTGGTGAAAACTGGACATATAGAAAACATAATGTTGTAACTCTGGAAATTAGATTCCCATATGCCCCTTCCCCCCAAACACACACACATACCCCTGCAGGATTTGTGGTTATTGCTATTTTATTATTTTTCCTTATTGACTTTCTTGGATTAATTCTGTGAAGTCTGTATTCCTTATCTTATGTGATCACTCATGTCTCTGCTCAGTTAGCTTTCAGTTAATGATTGGTGAATGATTTCCTTAGATGCCTTGGGCCGGTGAGTCTTCTACTTCTTTCCAAGGTGGGGTGTGTGTGTGTGTGTGTGTGTGTGTGTGTGTGTGTTTGAGAGAGAGAGAGATCTGACATTCAAGTATATTTAACAATTACTCCTTAACTTTCAAGTTTGCTTATACCAAGCCTCCAGGTCACCTAGAGGTGACTGGGGCCATTCAGGACTTTCTTGCATATGCACATGGCCTTCTATACCCCAGGAATATGTTTGCACTTTTAAAAGCCCTCCTCGAACATCTCTTTCCCCAGATCATCATTTAAAATTTTTGGCTATGCCCTTGTTTGCACAAACTGGTATTACAGACTAACCCAATGATAAACAATTGCAGCTGATTATTTTCAAAAATTGCCCCAGGGACAAAGCTTTTCAAAAGGGCAAAGCTCTGAGTCAGATCAAATAATGAAAACACTATGTGAATGTAGTTTTTCTAAGGAGCTTCAACAGATCAAATAGTGGCAATACTCTGGGGATAGAGATTTTCAAAAGGCTACAAGCCTGGCTTGTACCATCCTGTGCTACCAGGCTGCTAGTTATCAAGGCTGCTAAAGGAGCAGGGAGAGGGGGAATGGGAAGAGAACAATTAAAATGCTATAAACCTCCCTGTTCCTACTGAAGTTTGGTAGTTTTTCCTGAATAAATGCTCTTCAGATTGTTGTATACCTTTGGTTAATTTCCAGAGTTTTGTAAAAAATGATTTTGTTAATTAGCTTAGTATTTTTGTTGCTTTTATGTGAAAGCATATGCACTGAGGTTTTGATTCCTCCATGCCAGAAGTCCTGCCCACATGTAGTTTTTAAATACAATATAAACTTATTTTCTTGCCAGTGTATTTAATATTCATAAGCTTCTGCTAAGAATTTCTATTACATTTAGGATTCACATATGTTTAAAAATAAAGGTAATAGTTTTAAAGCCACAAAGACTGGAAACATAATTAATCTTAACCTTAGGAGACACCTTCTTTTAATATTGGACAAATATACTTTGCAACAGCTTCAGGGAGGACTAAGAAGAATGAAAATAAGATGAACATGAAGTGAAAAAAAAGGAGCAATTATAAGGCAAACAATGCAAATTGGCTGATTGTCAAGAAAATAAATCATTAAGAATTAGCTGATGGAAAATAAAAAAGAACGCTCTCAAAGTAATATATGATAGTTCTCAAAATGCATTCAATGAAACAATGGACAGGAAACAAGATGGAAAATTGAAGTAGAATTATTTCAAATTGAAAAGAATAATGATCGGGGGGGGCAGAGCAAGATGGCAGAGGAGTAGGAGACCTGGGTTTTGTCTGGTCTCAGGAATTCAGCTGAATAGGGATCAAACCATTCTGAACACCTACGAACTCAACAGGAGATCGAAGAAAAGAATAGCAACAATTCTCTGAACAGAACAGCGACCACTTCCTGGAAGGTAAGACGTGAGGAGAAGTGAATCTGAGGCGATATTCGGGAGGATAGACGGTGGGGGAGGGGGGCCTCCGTGGCTGCTTCAGGCAAATGATAGAGCCTCGGAGCACAAAATTGGAACTTCTAGAAGCCGACTCTGCTGAGGGATGTCGCTCCAGTGGCTAAGCTGGGCGTGGAACCCTAGCGGGACAGTGTGGTCTCAGGACCCTCGGGGCCACAGAAAGACCGGAGGTGCCTGAGTGCGGCAGAGCTCCCAGGTATAAGAGCGGGGAAGCTGGCTGCAGAGACGGAGCTGAGGCACGGGCTCTCAGCTCAGGGTTGCCATAAACTGTGATCCGCGGCCCATTCAGGCCACTGCTCCTCCAGCAGGGACCCAACAAGTGGCAGATCTGGGGAGACTCCCCTTCCTCGCCTGGGAAGAGTGCTGCAGGAGCACACCACAGGGATTTGCTGGGTTTGGAGACTCCACACGGGGATGGGTGCCAGAGATAGAAATGCTCCATCACAGGCCGGGTGAGCATGGAGTGCAGCCGGAGACCGGGGACACGGGAGTGACTGCTTTTCTCTGGGGGCGCACTGAGGAGCGGGGCCCTGAGTTCTAAGCTCCTCCAGGCGGAGATTGGAAGGCCACCATTTTCACTCTGGTCCTCCAAAGCTGTACCGAGAGCTTGCAGGGAACAAAAGCTCCTGAAAGCAAACCCAAGCAGATTGCTTAGCCTGGACCAACAAGGGTGGGGCAATTCCGCCTCCAGCAAACACTTTTGGGAACTACAGCAACAGGCCCCTCCCCCAGAAGATCAGCACGAACAGCCAGCAAGCCAAGACCAAGTTTACCAATCAAGGAGAACGGGAGAACTCCAGCACTAAGGGAATATTTCACATAGAATTCATGGCTTTTTTACCATGATTCATGTTTTTCAAAGTTAATTTTTTTAACTGTTTTCTTTTTTTTTGAATTTTTCCTTTTCCCTTTTTCAACCAACATCTTAGCAATCCCTTTTTTAAAAAAAACATTTTTTATTTTTCATTTTTAAAAAATTTATCCCTTCATAGTAGTTACCCTTATAAATACCTTATTTATAAGGGTAACATAGTAGTTACCCTTATATTTAAATAAGTATATACCCATATATATATATATATATATATATAAGTTGTTCTCTCTTTAAAATTTTGAGATACAGTTTCTTCTAACAGATCAAAATATACCCTAAATCACTAGTATATGGCCTTGTTCTAGTCTCCTGCCTGATCACATTCTCTCTCTTATTTTTTCTTTTATTTTTTTTTAAATCTTCTTCTTTTTTCAAACAACTTCTTATCTTATCAATTCCTTTTATAAAATCTTTTATAATTTTCATCTTTACAGTCATCTTCCATCCCTTCATTGTATCAACCCTTATTTTGTACATATATGTCTTACTTCCTTTAAAATTTTAGGAGGCACTTTCTTCTAACAGACCAAAATATGCCCAAAATCTAGTGTGTGGCACTGATCTATGCATTAGCCTGATCATATTTGATCATATTCTGTTTTTGTTTTTTGTTTTGTTTTGTTTTGTTTAGTTCTGTTTTTATCTTTTTTTTTCCCCTTTCTTTTTTCTTTCTTTCCCTTTCTTTTCCCCTGGTTTCAGGTCTCTTCTGATTTGTATAGAATATATTTGTGGGGATGTTGTTACCCTGTTAGCATTTTGTTCTCTCATTCATCTATTCTCCTCTCGACAAAATGACAAGACGAAAAAAATCACCTCGGCAAAAAGAACAAGAGGTAGTACCGTCTGCCAGGGACCTACTCAATACAGACATTAATACGATGTCGGACCTAGAGTTCAGAATCATGACTTTAAAGAGACTAGCTGGGCTTGAAAAAAGCATGGAAGTTATTAGAGAAACACTTTCTGGAGAAATAAAAGAACTAAAATCTAACCAAGTTGAAATCAAAAGGCTATTAATGAAGTGCAATAAAAAATGGGGGCAATAACTGCTAGGATAAATGAGTCAGAAGAGAGAATCAGCGATATAGAAGACCAAATGATGGAAAATAAAGAGGCTGAGAAAGAAAGAGAGAAACAACTACAGGATCACGAGGGCAGAACTCGAGAGATAAGCGATACGATAAGACGAAACAACATTAGAATAATTGGGATCCCAGAAGAAGAAGAAAGAGAGAGAGGGGCAGAAGGTATATTGGAGCAAATTATAGCAGAGAACTTCCCTAATGTGAGGAAGGAAACAGGCATCAAAATTCAGGAGGCAGAGAACCCCTGTCAAAATCAATAAAAATAGGTCAACACCCCGACATCTAATAGTAAAACTTACGAGTCTCAGAGACAAAGAGAAAATCCTGAAAGCAGCTCGGGACAAGAGATATGTAACCTACAATGGTAGAAACATTAGATTGGCAACAGACCTATCCACAGAGACCTGGCAGGCCAGAAAGGACTGGCAAGATATCTTCAGAGCACTAAACGAGAAAAATATGCAGCCAAGAATACTATATCCAGCTAGGCTATCATTGAAAATAGAAGGAGAGATAAAAAGCTTCCAGAACAAACAAAAACTAAAGGAATTTGCAAACACGAAACCAGCCCTCCAAGAAATATTGAAAGGGGTCCTCTAAGCAAAGAGAAAGCCTAAAAGCAGCCTAGATCAGAAAGGAATACGGACAATATACAGTAACAGTCACCTTACAGGCAATACATTGGCACTAGATTCATACCTTTCAATAGTTACCCTGAATGTAAATGGGCTCAATGCCCCAATCAAAAGACACAGGCTATCAGATTGGATTAAATAACAAGACCCATCAATATGCTGTCTGCAGGAGACTCATTTTAGACCCAAAGACACACCCACATTGAAAGTGAGGGGGTGGAAAACCATTTACCATGCTAATGGACACCAAAAGAAAGCTGGGGTGGCAATCCTTCTATCAGAAAAATTAGATTTTATTTATTTATTTATTTATTTATTTAAAGATTTTATTTATTTATTTGAGAGAGTGAGAATGGACAGAGAGCACATGAGAGGAGGAACGGTCAGAGGGAGAAGCAGACTCCCTGCCGAGCAGGGAGCCCGATGTGGGACTCAATCCTGGGACTCAATCCCGGACTCCTGGATCATGACCTGAGCCGAAGGCAGTCGCTTAACCAACTGAGCCACCCAGGCACCCCGAGACAAATTAGATTTTAAAACAAAGACTGTAAGAAGAGATGAGGAAGGACACTATATCCTACTTAAAAGGGTCTATCCAACAAGAAGATCTAAAAATTGTAAATATCTATGCGCCTAACATGGGAGCAGCCAATTATATAAGGAAATTAATAACAAAAGAAAGGAAACACATTGACAACAATACAATAATAGTGGGGGACTTTAACACCCTCCCTGACTGAAATGGACAGATCATCTAAGCAAAAGATCAACAAGGAAATAAAGACTTTAAATGACACACTGGACCAAATGGACTTCACAGACATATTCAGAACATTCCATCCCAAAGCAACAGAATACACATTCTTCTCTAGTGCCCATGGAACATTCTCCAGAATTGATCACATCCTAGGTCACAAATCAGGTCTCAACCGGTACCAAAAGATTGGGATTATTCTCTGCATATTTTCAGACCACAATGCTTTGAAACTAGAACTCAATCACAAGAGGAAAGTCGGAAAGAACTCAAAAACATGGAGGCTAAAGAGCATCCTACTAAAGAGTGAATGGGTCAACCAGGAAATTAAAGAAGAATTAAAAAAAATTCATGGAAACCAATGAAAATGAAAACACAACTGTTCCAAATCTTTGGAATACAGCAAAGGCAGTCCTGAGAGGAAAGTATATAGCAATACAAGCCTTTCTCAAGAAACAAGAAAGGTCTCAAATACACAACTTAACCTTACACCTAAGGGAGCTAGAAAAAAAAAACAGCAAATAAAGCCTAAACCCAGTAGGAGAAGAGAAATAATAAAGATCAGAGCAGAAATCAATGAACTAGAAACCAAAAGAACAGTAGAACAGATCAACAAAACTAGGAGCTGGTTCTTTGAAAGAATTAACAAGATTGATAAACCCCTGGCCGGACTTATCAAAAAAAAAAGAGAAATGACCCAAATCAACAAAATCATGAATGAAAGAGGAGAGATCACAACCAACACCAAAGAAATACAAACAATTATAAGAACATATTATGAGCAACTCTATGCCAGCAAATTAGATAACCTGGAAGAAATGCGTGCATTCCTAGAGATGTATCAACTACCAAAATTGAACAAGGAAGAAAGAGAAAACCTGAACAGACCTATAACCACTAAGGAAATTGAAGCAGTCATCAAAATCTCCCAACAAACAAAAGCCCAGGGCCAATGGCTTCCCAGGGGAATTCTACCAAACATTTAAAGAAGAATTAATACCTATTCTCCTGAAACTGTTCCAAAAAATAGAAATGGAAGGAAACTTCCAAACTCCTTTTATGAGGCCACCATTACCTTGATCCCCAAACCAGACAAAGACCCCATCAAAAAGGAGAATTACAGACCAATATCCTTGATGAACATGGATGCAAAAATCCTCACCAAAATACTAGCCAATAGGATCCAACAATACATTAAAAGCATTATTCACCATGACCAAGTGAGATTTATCCCTGGGCTGCAAGGTTGGTTCAACACCCACAAATCACTCAACGTGATACAATACATTAACAAAAGAAAGAACAAGAATCATATGATCTTTTCAATAGATGCAGAAAAAGCATTTGACAAAGTACAGCATCCTTTCTTGATCAAAACTCTTCAGAATATAGGAATAGAGGGTACATACCTCAATATCACAAAAGCCATCTATGAAAAACCTACAGTGAATATCATTCTCAATGGGGAAAAGCTGAGAGCTTTCCCCCTAAGGTCAGGAACGTGGCAGGGATATCCACTATCACCACTGCTATTCAACATAGTATTAGAAGTCCTAGCCACAGCAATCAGACAATAAAAAGAAATCAAAGGCATCCAAATCAGCAAAGAGGAAGTCGAACTCTCACTCTTTGCAGATGATATGATACTTTATGTGGAAAACCCAAAAGACTCCACCCCAAAACTGCTAGAACTCATACAGGAATCCAGTAAAGTGGCAGGATATAAAATCAATGCACAGAAATCAGTGGCATTCCTATACACCAACAACAAGACAGAAGAGAGACAAATCAAGGAGTCAATCCCATTTACAATTGCACCCAAAACCATAAGATACTTAGGAATAAATTTAACCAAAGAGGCAAAGGATCTGTACTCAGAAAACTATAAAATACTCATGAAAGAAATTGAAGAAGACACAAAGAAATGGAAAAACGTTCCATGCTCATGGATTGGAAGAACAAACATTGTGATGATGTCAATGCTACCTAGAGCAATCTACACATTCAATGCAATCCCCATCAAAATACCATCCACTTTTTTCAAAGAAATGGAACAAATAATCCTAAAATTTGTATGGAACCAGAAGAGACCCCGAATAGCCAGAGGAATATTGAAAAAGAAAAGCAAAGCTGCTGGCATCACAATTCCAGACTTCCAGCTCTATTACAAAGCTGTCATCATCAAGACAGTACAGTACTGGCATAAAAACAGACACATCGATCAATGGAACAGAATCCAGAGCCCAGAAATGGACCCTCAAGCCTATGGTCAAGTAATCTTTGACAAGCAGGAAAGAATGTCCAATGGCAAAAAGACAGTCTCTTCAACAAATGGTGTTGGGAAAATTGGACAGCCACATGCAGAAAAATGAAACTGGATCATTTCCTTACACCACACACAAAAATAGACTCCAAATGGTTGAAAGACCTAAATGTGAGACAGGAGTCCATCAAAATCCTAAAGGAGAACACAGGTAGCAACTTCTTCGACCTCAGCCGCAGCAACTTCTTTCTAGAAACATCGCCAAAGGCAAGGGAAACAAGGGCAAAAATGAACTATTGGGATTTCATCAAGATAAAAAGCTTTTGCACAGCAAAAGAAACAGTCCACAAAACCAAAAGACAACCGACAGAATGGGAAAAAATATTTGCAAATGACATATCAGATAAAGGGCTAGTATCCAAAATCTATCAAGAACTTATCCAACTCAACACCCAAAGAACAAATAATCCAATCAAGAAATGGGCAGAAGACATGAACAGACATTTTTCCAAAGAAGACATCCAAATGGCCCACAGACACATGAAAAAGTGCTCAACATCACTTGGCATCAGGGAAATCCAAATCAAAACCTCAATGAGATACCACCTCACACCAGTCAGAATGGCTAAAATTAACAAGTCAGGAAACGACAGATGTTGGTGGGGATGTGGAGAAAGGGGAAGCTTCCTACACTCTTGGTGGGAATGCAAGCTGGTACAACCACTCTGGAAACAGTATGGATGTTCCTCAAACAGTTGAAAATAGAGCTACCCTATGACCCAGCAATTGCAGTATTGGGTATTTACCACAAAGATACAAATGTAGGGATCCGAAGGGGTACGTGCACCCCAATGTTTATAGCAGCAATGTCCACAATAGCCAAACTGTTGAAAGAGCCAAGATGTCCATCGACAGATGAATGGATAAAGAAATGGTATATGTACATAATGGAATATTATGCAGCCATCAAAAGGAATGAGATCTTGCCATTTGCAATGAAGTGGATTGGACTGGAGGGTGTTATGCTGAGTGAAATAAGTCAATCAGAGAAAGACATGTATCATATGACCTCACTGATATGAGGAATTCTTAATCTCAGGAAACAAACTGAGTGTTGCTGGAGTGGTGGGGGATGGGAGGGATGGAGTGGCTAGGTGATAGACATTGGGGAGGGTATGTGCTATGGTGAGCACTGTGAATTGTGCAAGACTGTTGAATCACAGATCTGTACTTCTGAAACAATGCAATATATGTTAAGAAAAAAAAAGAAAAAGATAGCAGGAGGGAAGAATGAAGGGGAGTAAGTCGGAGGGGGAGACGAACTACTAGAGGTAATGGACTCTGAAAAACAAACTGAGGGTTCTAGAGGGGAGGAGGGTGGGGGGTTGGGTTAGCCTGGTGATGGGTATTAAAGAGGGCACATTCTGCATGGAGCACTGGGTGTTATGCACAAACAATGAATCATGGAACACTACATCAAAAACTAATGATGTAATGTATGGTGATTAACATAACAATAAAAAATTTAAAAAAAAGAAAAGAATGATGATCATGAAATACAACATGAATATGGAAAGAAAAAGATTTTAAGTATCTTTTTAGAGGTAAAAATTCTGAATTTAAATAGAAGGATAAATGAGGGAAGAAAATGCTTCTGCATAGCCCTAAAATATTAATTCGGGGATCAGACTAACTCATCTTCATCTGTTACCTGACTCATTTCAATCATCTTCTTACCCTTACCTATTCTCATTTCTCTTCATAATCTTGCATCTGAGACCAGGAGGGTAAGTAATCGGACACCCAACATCTGAAATCCCAGAAAGATTTTTAAAAGAATATGAAATCTACAAACAATGCAATTATTTTGGATTTCTGTGAGATCAGATACCTTAAATAGTTCTTAACATAGCTTACAATTGAAAGGCAGGGCTTTAGGTACCTCTTCTCTGTATCACCAGTCATATCCCACCATTGCGGAGGGAAGTGAGTGGTAGGTGGGGGAATAAGCTCATGAGTGGTGTGTCATCCACCTCCACAGGTCTCTGGTCAAGTACCCCATAACTGCACAGTCTTGCTCTTTTTTTTTTTTTTTGTATCCTCATTGTGTCCTCAGTTGACACTTGGCCCCTGCCTCCACCCTACTGTATGACTGATAGAGTGTGCAGTTGCAGGCCTGCTCCACTGGAATAAGCTCTCAACCCAGCCCTAACAGGTTCATGGGTGAGCATAGAAGTCTTTTGGGAACCAGAGTAAGGAAGAGTTTACACAAGACGTCTGTGCCTCACCAGGCTGAAATGATATTTCAGAAGGATGGAATAGTAACTCTAACTACACTTGGGGAAGTCAGAAAAACAAACTTCCCGAACAACAGTATGGCCATTCCCCACAGCAGAAACAGTGCACCTTAGTTCACATGCAACTGGGACCATGGCCCACAGCCACAGGAATGCCACTGTTGATTAGAACACCACTGCTGACATGTGCTTTTTATACCTATCAGTAGAAACATGAAAGAGCCAATATGAAGAACAAAGAACACACAGGGAATCTTTCACTCTGGCTCATTTACTCCTCACTTGGAAAAGGGACTGATGCCTTATTCACAACTGTGTAATTTCCACAGGACACAGCTTTAGGTGAACTTCCAAACACTGGGTCATATTTGGCTAATCTATTTTATAACTGTAGGGACAGTTTACAAATAATTTATTATTAACAACTTATTTACAACAATTTATTATGGCAACTTCTTTTGTTTCTCATCTAAACACCAATCCTTAGAAACTATGTTATAATTCTATAATAACTAGGGAACTTCAGTTATGACTGTTTTGTAATAGTAACTTGTCTGCATTAATGTGTGTGACAATACATTTCATTTTAATGTTTTGACTCCTGGAAGGTCATTGTCACATGTGGTCAAAGTAGAAAGACTGAAATTTTCTGCTAGTTATTAAAATGACAATTCTTTAGTGTAAGTACCAACAATACTGTTGCCCAATAGGAACTCATAAGGCTGTTGTGGAGTTAGTTGGCAAGTGAGCATGTAAAATAAGCTAAGGGAGGGTTTTTATCTCTAAGTGCATTGACTGCAAATGCTTAGATTTTTACTCTCTTTCTTTCATACAGCTTTTTGAGCTTCTTTTTAAAAAATATATTCAGGAGTGAGTACTTTGAGAATATGCTTAAATCTTTTTTTTCCAATTAACATAGACATGTAGCACAATTACTAATTAAGCAATTATATTTCTGAGTTAAATATTGTTAGAAATCATTTCACAAAGATAATGCTACTGCTCTACACAAGTGCTTCTTGAGCATAAAAATTTATAAAATTATTTTAAGTCTTGTTTCAACAGAATTCATGACTTTTATGAAAACACCCTACCTGATACTCTAAATCTTTAATCAGAGCACCCACAAGGTCATTCTGACCAATCCCTCCCCATTCCCTACCCAAGACTTCTTCTCTACTCTTCTCCACACCCAAGAAGCCTAGCCCATGTGGAACGTCTTTCCCAGACTCCTGGCTGGCTAGGTATGAGGCAGTAGGTACAGTAGCAGGAGAAAGAAATCTGGTGTCTCTTGTCTCCTCCCTTGCTTCAATCATGCCTCCTTCGGTAAGAGAGAGTCCCCAGGCAGCCTTCCTCTGGAGCATCAGCTCCTACCTGGTTTCAATATCTCTATTTCCTCCCCTTGTCCCTTCAACCCCAAGTGTGGTGATGGCTTCCTGCTCTCACTAGTCTCAGTGTACCTCATCATCTCTTGTTTGATCATTTACTCTGTGCATAGTCCCTACTACTCTGTGAGTAATCCCTACTTTTAAACATTTGGGGTGAAATCTATTTTCTTCTGGGGTCCTAACTCATACAACATCTATTCATTGGCATGTCTATCTTGCTACCCAGGTAAAAGGTCCTTGGAAGTGGAGGACTCATGTATCATTCAAGATTAAGTAAATTGGACTGCAGTAAGAAAAAAAAATGAAAAAAATACTAAATATTGGTAGTTTAAACACAGAGGTTAATTTCTTGCTATGTAAAATGTCCATTTTGAGGAGACCTCTGGAGGCCAGTGGATGGGGTGAAGGGGAGTTTTTACTCCTTATAGACATCCAGGGTCCAGTTGCCCATCATAGAGAAAAGAAAAACAAAAGTTCCAGGGAGATTGTAAGAGTAATTAAATGTCCTGGTCAGGAAGTGACACACATCAATACTCCTCCAAACCATCTGGCCATAGAATGAGTCACATGACCCTACCCAATCAAAAGGAAATCCAATCCTATCATTTTTCTCCAAGGGTTAAAAGCCAGAACTATTTGACAAATAACACTAATTATAACTAAATCTGTACTGTCACCACATGTTCAGCTCATTGTCCCTGCCAAAGGCAACATATTCTCACCTCCTCCTTAGGAACAGCCCAAGGATAATGTTTCTTGGGGCAGACATTTTGGAGGCCCCCACTCAAGAGGTGGAATTTTGCCTTGTTTAGGCTTTAATTTTTCTTCCTGGAGGGCCTTGATCTCCATAGTTCCAGCCTCACCATGGGAAATTCTTCCTTTTCCTTTATCCTCCTTGGCTGCGTCTGAAATAGGCATTAGGACATATTTCCTCCGTGGGGACTAAGCAGCTTTCCAGGCCTTATTTTTGCCGATAGAAGGCTGGGAACCAATGGTTCTTTCATTTCTTACATAGTCACATTCTCTTTTAGTCCCAGCTGATGGATTCTTTGGGCAAGAAAACTCTCAGAGACTTGGATAGTTTACCATATATTTGATTCCAATCAACTTTGCATATCAATAACCCTACCCACAGTTATTTTCTAGACAGGTTTCTTAAATTTGCTCTATTTCTCAGGTTTGAATGGTGGTTATTATCCTTATGGGACTAGAAGCCTGTCTGAAAATCATGATTCTCAGTTATCTCCTATCCCACTTAACAATGGTCAGGCTCCAAATGGCTTCCTAGATCCAGCGAGGTATGTTCCAAGTTCCCACAAGATCTGGTGTCAGGCAAATTGGCTATTCTGTTTTGGAGCTGGAAGAAACGGGCAGGCCCATTCCCAACAAGTCCCAAGCTGTTGCCCTAATTCATTCCATCGGGGCGCTGACCTATGGACTGTTCCCAGGGAGGCCTGCCTTCAGGGTCAGAGCAGCCAGCCCATGTGCACTTTGCTCCTGGGTACCTCCTGCCCTCAGGTTTCTAGCCCCTCCAGGCTGTGTGAACAGGAGCCTCTTCACACCAGCAGGCTCTTTTCCTGGAGCTAGGGGTGTCGACACTACACCCTTGATATGGAGAGGGAAAGATCATTTGAGTCAGACCTCTTGTGGCCCTGTGCCTGGGGGATTCTCAGTGCCTTTCTGGGCATCGCGTCCCCCAGGTGTCTCTCATCAGTGCACTTCCTGACTGTGGCAGGAAAGTGCCAAAGGGTGCCACCAAAGGGTGGCAAGGCTACAGGATTTTCATGAGATCTAGCTTCAAGAAAACAGCAAACATTGTTTTGGAGCAGGGCAGAATTTAGCATTGCTGTGAGACAGCCAGGAGTCCCCACCAGAAGCCTTGTCCATCCCCACCAATCCCAGGTCTTGGGATGGGTCCAGGGTGCCCGAATGCTGCATCACAGTGGCAGGAGGACTCACGGTTTGCCGCCCTGCAGCTGCCTGCAAGCATTGGGACTGCCCTAGCCTCCCCAGCAGTCTTTCTGGAGTGGCCTTTCTCCACACTGCTGTTCTGTCAGGGGGGTTTGAGTGGAGGCGGTTACTGTCGTGTATTGGTCTGATAGGATTTCAAATCCACTTGTTTATAATTTAGATGAAGTTGTTTTAATCCACTTAGTTATGACAAAGACAAAAGAAAAGGGTTGTTTTGATATAACAATGAAGTGCTTTGTGTCAGGATGTCATCATCTCATCTGTTCAGTTTAAAACTCAGTAGCTCAGCTGCTGAGGAGCCCTACTGGCACTTATCAATAAAAACATGAAGAAGCAACTGTGGCAAGGGGACATTTAGACTATAAATACAGAGAGTTGGTGAAGAACATCTGAGAGTGTTTGGTCTGGGCAGGGTGGCTCTTTGCTAATGGCAAATAGCTCTTGGAAGACCTGGGGGGGGTTCAGCACCCCTGTGCTAAAGGTGACTCCCTTACTGGCAGAGACGAAAACTGTACAGTGTGGCCCCTTGAGGAAGATCATTCCCCTGGTCAGAACCAGCACCCTAGTTCCCTAGCAATGTGCTCTAGCTACAGGGGCAGTACTTTGGCACTGGCAGCTAGACACAGCCCTTGGGTGGCTAAGCCATATCTCCCAAGGACCAACTCATATAAAGGTAAACCTCAGCTAAATTTGGACTTTATTCTTTTCATCAACACTTGCCTGGAACAACAGTGTGATTAATCTATCATTGACCTGGAATGTTATTTATTTATTGGCTTATTTTTTAAAAAAATATTTTTTTATTCATTTGAGACACAGAGACACACACACACACAGAGATAGAGAGAGAGAGAGACAGGATGAGCAGGGGAGAGAGACAGAGGGAGAAGGAGAAGTAGACTCCTCGCTGGGCGGGGATTCTGAAGCAGGGCTCGATCTCAGGACCCTGGTATCATGACCTGAGCTGAAGGCAGATGTTTAACCAACTGATTCACCCAGGCGCCCCTTATTTATTGTCTTATTAACTGACATTATCCTCCTGTATGTTATTGACTTCTGAAATCCCGCAGCAAACCTGTGTTAAATAAATTGTAAAGACAAACTCAGTCTCTGAGCACAAATTTGCTGCCCAAAACAAGTTACTTAGTAACTTGGCCCTGTGGTCCTTATGGGACTAAGGGCTTGTCTGGCAGTTGTAACTCCCAGATGTCTTCCATCCCACGTTGCTTAGGGACCACGGTTAGGCCTGGAATAGCTTCCAAGATCCCACAAGATTATTGGTCTGAAAATTTACAAGATCTGGCAATAGGCATTAGCTACTGTTTGGAGCAGGATGGACTGTTCGCTGCAGTCCATTTGTCCTCCATGACTCCTCATGTTGCGCGGCCTCACACGGGGACTGATTCCAAGTTACCTTGCTGACAGGCTGGAGCGGCTGGCACGTGCACACTTTGCTTCACAGGTACCACAGGTTTGAATGGTGGTTACTGTCATACCCCAAAAGGGCCTGTCCAGCAATCACGATTCCCAGGTATCTCCCATCCCACCTAACAATGGTCAGGCTTGCAATGGCTTCCATGATCCTGTAAGTTTTGTTCAGATATCCTGAGAGATTTGCTGCCAGGGAAATTAACCACTCTGTTTTGGAGCCAGAGAGACCCCAGCAGCCCCTTGTTTTCCCTACAGGTTCCTGATTGTCACCCCAACTCTCCTGACACAGCCCTGACCTGGGGACCAACCCATCCTGGGGAGCCTGCCTTTGGGTTTGCCATCAGCTAACTCATACACACTTGCTTTTCACTTACTCTCCTGCCCTCAAGTTCCCCATACCTCTAGGTCTGTATGAAGAGGGGTCACCCCAGCCCATCAGTCCATCCCGTTATTTCCAGGGGTGCCCCACACCCCACTTCCAAAGACAAGAAGGGCAGGGCTTTTGAGTGAGATCCCTCATAGTCCTGTGCCTGGGGATTGATGCAAAGGCCACCTGTAGGAATCAGATCCCCTGGGGGTCGCTCATCAGTGAACTTCTCTGCCAGCCAGGAATGGCAAGGCTAAGCAGTCGCCATGAAACCTGGCTTCAGGGGAACTGGTAACTCTTTTTGGAGAGAGTGCACCTGGGCATTCCTGTGAGTCCCATACAAGTCCCCAGGGGGGGACCTGTCTATCCTCACAATCCCTGGACCCAGGAACTGGTCGGTGCCAGGATGCCTGGATGCTGAGTCACAGTGGCTCTTGCACTGCAGTTCACTCTGTGCACCTGCCCCAGGCTTCAGGCCCACACCAGGTGTTAGA
This sequence comes from Callorhinus ursinus, assembly GCF_003265705.2. Lineage (NCBI taxonomy): Eukaryota > Metazoa > Chordata > Mammalia > Carnivora > Otariidae > Callorhinus > Callorhinus ursinus. Next base: position 1,972,140 of record NW_027397067.1, read on the forward strand.
TAGAGTGCACTCTTACTCACCAGACATCTTTCCCAAGGCAGCTTTTCCCTACACTAATACACTAGAAAAGAGATTAGAATAATGGTTATGGTCAGACTCCATATGGACATCTTGTCCTGGCTGGGCTAGAGGGCCTATCAGGCAATCACGATTCCCAGGTTCTCACATCTCAGCCCTACTTAGGCCCAGAATGGCTACTAAGATACCAGGAGATCTGGTGTCAGAAGAACGAGCCACTGTGTTTAGGAACAGAAGGGGCCCTTTTGGCCCCATGTGTACCCCACAAGTTCCCACTTATCTCCGAGACATGTACTGAACATGCCCCTGAGGCGGGAGCCAAGCCCAGGGATCCCACTGTGGCTTTGGAGCACCCAGGCCTGCACACTTTGCTCCTGCCACCCCCTGCTGTCAGGTCCCCCATAGAATTCTAGGCCTGTGTGTACTGGGGGTGCCCAGCCTAGCAGTCCACTTTGCTGGAGCTAGGGGCTCCTTGTGCTGCGCCTGTGATGTGGAGAGGGAAAGGTCATTTGGGGCAAACCCTTGAGGCCTTGCGTGGGTGAGTCTCAAGCCCTTCTGGGAGTCATTTCTGCCAGCTCCCTCTCATCAGTCAACTTTTGGCATGCCCATGATGGCCAGGCTAAGGAGTTTCTGTGAGACCAGGTTTCAGGAAAGCAGATAGCTGGGTTTGGGAGTGGGATGGAACTGTGTATTGCTGGAAGTATCCCAGAATTCCCCACTGGGGTGCTTCAATCTCTCCACAATTCCTGGACAGGGGGGCTGAGTCATAGTAGCTATCATACATACAGTTAGCTCCTGTCAGCCAGTCCCTCTTGGCCTTTGGAGAGGGCCTGTATTGGCCCACCCTATTGTCTTCCTGGAGCACTGTTTCTCATGCTGCTGCTTTGATGACAAAGTGTGAATATTTGGTACTGTCAGACCCAGATGTCCTTGGTTTCCTCTCTGGTGACTGTGATTCCCTGGTGTTCACTGTCCTACCTAGCCCTGGTCAAGCTCAGAATGGCTTCCAAGATCCCATGAGACCTGGTAACAGGGGAATTAGCTCTTTGTGTTGGAGCAGGATAGATCCTGTGGTCCTTAGCTGTCTCCCACGAGTACTCGTGTGTTGCCCTGACTATCTGTACATTGCAGACCCAGGTACCGATTGCAAGGTGCCTGACTGCTGGATTAGAGTGGCCATAGTATGCACATTTTGCTCCTAGGTACCTCGTGCCCTCAGGTTTCCAAGACCTCTAGGCCTATGTGAACAGGTGTTGCTTGAGCCCAGCAGGCCATCTTCCTAGAGTTAGGGGTGCCCCACAGTTCTCCTATTTCAGAGAGGGAAAACCCTTTGAGTCAAACCCCTTATGGCCCTGTGCCTGTGTGATACTCAGCACCTCTGTGGGAGTCATGTCTCCCAGGTGTCTCTCATCAGTGGCCTTCCCAGCCCTGTGCTGATTGGCAAGGCTAAGTTGTTTGATGAGGTCTGGCTTTAGGGGAAGATTGATGTGTGTTATGGTGTAGGGTGGAAGCTGGCATTGCTGTGAGTCCCATGGAAGACCCCACTGAAAGTTGGTTTATCCCTACAAGTCCCAGACCTGTGGACAGAACTTAGGGTGCCTGGCTGCTGAGTGACAGCGGCTCACCCAAAAGCATTTGCTCTCCTGTACTTGCCAGCAAGCATCAGGTTCTCTTGGCCTGCTAGATAAGTCCTGCTCTAGTTCAGACAGCCATCTTTCTAAAGCAGCATTTCTCTGCATTGCTTCATTGATGAGGAAGTTTGAACTGTTGTTACTATTAGACCCCATTTAGCCCCCATGAGACTATGGGCCTGTCCAGCAATCATGATTCCCAGGTGTCTTGCTTCCCACACAGCAAAGGTGGGAATGGGTCCCAAGATCCTGGGCAATCTGGTCGATGTCCCAAGAGATCTGGTGTCAGGGGAATTATCTACTCTGTTTTGGAGCAGGGTGGACCCTTCTTCCCTTTACCTTTCTAGGTTCAATGGCTCAGTTCTTCCAATCAAACTGATAAAAGACATGTTAATAATAGAGGGGAAATGCAGTTTTAATTAGGTATGTTTGCAGAAGCAGGGATTGCCAAAGAAAAAACATGGCTTCACAAGGCAGGCAGTTATAGAGGGGCTTATAAACCGTCTTAGGCCAGCCAGACAAAGGAAAAGGAATTTTGGACTTCTGTTAGAAGAGGAGGAGGTAAATTATGGGAAGATGATCAGAAAATATGTGGTAAACCTGAAATTTTTCGTAAGGTTTTGTAACTGAACCAACATGAATTTGCTCCCTGGTGAGTCAGAGATAGAAACTACACCAGGTTAGCTTTCTTTCCAAGGAAACTTTATTTGCAGCAAATAAGGAGATTACGGGTGATATCTTCCAAAGCCGAGACTCTCTGAGCAAGGATGAATGGATTCCTTTTATCTGGGGTTTGGATGAATATTTAGATAGGGAAGCTTTGTCATTGTATGCATAAGGCCACCCGTGCACCTTAAGGAAACACGCCTATACATACATTGTGCGTTACATAAATGAGGCTTGTGCTCCTCCTTGAGCAGAAAATTTAGTATTATAATGAGGTAAAGGTAATTGTTGGTCATGCCACTGGTCACTCCATGGTCCATCTGAGAAGGCATGAGTCAGGGATTTGGCTCAAACTGGTCTGGGTGATCTGGACCATCAGAGCTATTCCTCCGGGTAGCCCTTACTGCTTGAGTAAAATACTTGGGAATAAATTGAACAAAAAATGTACAAAACTTTACTCTGAAAACTATAAAACATTGTTAAAAAAAATAAAAGCCCTCAATAAATGGACAGGCATTTCATGTACAACAATTGAAAGAAATATCTATTTGTATGTTTTGCCCAGGCAAATATCTAGAAACAAAAAATAATGTGGTGGTTGCCTAGGGCTGGAGGAGTTAGGAGGAAGTGGGGAGTAAGTGCTAATGAGAATAGTGTTTGTTTTTTGGATGATCTAAAATTGGCTATAGTGATGATTGCACAACTCTGTCAATGTACTAAAAACCATTACATGGTATACTTTCAATGGATGAATTATATTATATATGAATTATATCTCTGTAAAGTTACTATATATTTCTTCTATATTATAAAAAATTGATCACTAAAAATTTTAGTAAGGGAATTTTATATATAGATAAAAGCACCATTGACTATTTATATATAGGGTTAAAAACTTATGGTAGGAAAATATGTATTTTATTTAAACCTGTTGAAAATTTGGAAAATATAGGAAATTTGAAATAAAGGTGATAAATATTAATTGCTATTTCTCTTATTCTCTGCACTTCCCAGAATAAACTACTTTCCAAGCTTAGGAATGTTATTCTGTCTCAGGAAGTCAATGTTTGAATTATTTTTTATTATTCTATTATTTTATTTTATTTTATTTATTTATTTGTCAGAGAGAGAAAGTGAGCACAAGCAGAGGGAGAAGCAGGCTCCCTGCTGAACAAGGAGCCAGATGTGGGACTCAATGCCAGGACCCTGGGATCATGACCTGAGCCAAAGGCAGATGCTTAACCGACTGAGCCACCCAGGCATCCCTGAATTACTTTTTCTTAACAAATGACTTTAAAAACAAATGGAAAGAGGTATTTGAAAGTGAGATAATACTCCAAATTACAGCTATGTTGGCATTACAGGAAATGATGAAAATAATGGAAAAATGACATTTCAACAGATCTTTCAAGGATATCTACCATTATGACAATAATAAATAATATCAGGTAATATTTATTGATAGTGTATTATATGATAGGTACTCAGATACAAGCACCACATATGTTATCAAACAATTCTTATATATATATACATATGTACACACACATTTTTTTATTGCACATCACTCTTTTATTATACTGATCTGGAAAAAAGATTTAGTACAGTTACACTCAAAATCAGTATTGGGCCCAAGTGGCAGGGCCAAGCAACTGGAACATGATCAGAAACAGATAGAGTGAAAGACACACTTGGACATGATCAACAGGCATTTCACTGCCATAGGAGACAAACCATGAGAGACGATGGACTCTGAGAAATAAACAGGGTTTTCGAGGGGAGAGGGTGGGGGGATGGGTTAGCCCGGTGATGGGTATTAAGGAGGGCACGTACTGCATGGAGCACTGGGTGTTATATGCAAACAATGGATCATGGATCACCACATCAAAAACTAATGATGTATTGTATGGTGATTAACATAACATAATAATAATTAAAAAAAAAACATTAAGGTGGGGGAGAGGGATTCTAAAACACAGTAGGATGAACCTAGGCCTAGAAGTCAAATTGCTTATCCCACATTGGTGTGAGGAGTAACTTATTTTGGGATGATCACATGTGGGAATATTTCAACAGCCACTAGAAACTCCAGACAGGTTTTTGTTTTGTGTGTGTGTGTGTGTGTGTGTGTGTGTGTGTGTACACTTTTTTTTTTTTTTTTGTAAAAGTAAATGCAACACATAAAATATTCAGACTGATCCCAATATTCTAGAGCCAGTTCTTCTGGGGTCAGAGGTGAAATAATCATTTCAGTCACCATGCACGTTACTTTCATCTTCAAGCTAACTCCTGTCCTACCGTCTTGGCCGCACGGAGGCGTTGGCACTTTTCCAGGGCCTGAACACTGCCTCTGGGCCTCCCCCAAGACCATGCTCACTGGTGGCTTCTTTGTTGCTGTGCTTGAAAGGGTAGAGGTGCCAAGCTCAGTCTTCCAGGCTGAAGCATCGGCACCAGAACTTATACCAAGCCCAGCCCCAGGGAGAAAGAAGAGACAGTGCAAAGCAGCAGCTCCTGGCATGATGCCCTGCGCAGAGCAGGAAGGAAAACGGGAACTCTGATTCTCCAGCTATAAACAGAATGCGATTTCCTTGTCCTTTGGGTCCCTTCCCTGGGCTCTATTCTTGCTGGTGAGAGAATCCTGCCCACAAAGAGAAAAGGCAGGACATGGTCTACAAAAGGAAAAAAAAAAGAGCCACCCCCAGACAGTCACTTGACTACAGAAACTACAAAGTGGTAGAGGACTGGCTCCTGGGAACACAAAGAGGCTCTCTTGTGTCTCACTGGTCACACCTAGCCTGGTTCCTCCCTATCCCCAACTCAAGCAGGTCCTTAGTAACAGAGCAAGAGCAAAAACCCCAGAGTTACTAACTCTCTACTCTTGGATAAGAGTCTTCACTCAGTTTGGACCGAGGCCCATGCCCCAGAAGTGCCATTCTGATTAGATTATATGAAGGGAGTGGATGCAAGAGACAAAATGGCTAAATGAAATTAGGAGCCACCAGTCCCAATCTGCAGCTAAAACTTAAGATGCCTACAGATGTGGTTAGTGTGACATGTGCAGGGAAGAAGTGCAGAGGAATGGGATGGGCAGGGAGGGGGTCCTTGGGCAAGTAGTCTGCCTGTTCTTCACCTTTTGGCCTTGCTCTGGGCAGCCCCCGAAGCTTCCATGGCTTTACCCCCCTTCTCTTCAACCCCAGGAACTGCATGGGCTTGATGGGCTTCCAGTTCTTGACCAATTCATAGAGCATGGGAATACCAGTTGGCAGGTGTTGCTCCGTGATAGTATCTTTGGAAAGATCCTCCAGACACTTGACAATGCCCAGCAGGCTGTTGCCATGGCTGCAGTCTGTACCTTTTTGCCCTCCTTGGTCTGGGGTATTTCTTCATTCCAAAAGGGCAGAGTTCTGTCAGTGGTAGACTTCAGACTCACAGGAGGGTAGCTGGTATTCAGTGAGCTCCGCACACCTGTGATCCATACTATGTTGCTGTGGCAGGGATGGTCAGGCTCTATCCCAAGTGGTGGGACATCATAAGAGCACCTCCAGATCTTTGCCTGGGCTTTGCCGTGCTTGGCAGCAGTTTTGGCTGAGGTCAGTCAGAGCCCCATAGTGCTGCTCACTGGGGCATCAAGCCCTCACTACCACAGCCACATTTGGTCAATGGCATCCAGCCCTGTCCGAATTGCTCTCTTCTGCGCTGAGGTAAAGCAGATGTCAAACTCCTAGCCAGCATCTCACAGCACCTGGCCATCATGCTTTGTCTCCTCATGCCAGCCGGGCTCAGGTCACATTGTACCAGCTGCTGAAGCAGTGCTCCCGGTCCTAAGTGCTCTCGCTCTGCCGGATCAGCACCAGTTTGTAGGTGGCCATGGCGGCAGCTTGGTGCAAAGAGAGTGTAACTAGCAGAGATTCTGGAGCGGCTGTCTAGTCCCAGCTACGCCTGCACATTCGCCTAACTTAATTCTTATTTTAACACAAGATGGTTTTTATGAGGTTATCCTTTATGTAGATGAGGAAATTGGAGCTCAGAGATGGTGCAAATGTTAACTGTAGGATAAAATCCCATTGTGCCACAAATAAATGAGGGTTTTTTAATGGCCAAAAGTCATTTAGGAAAAAATATGGGTAATTTTGTCAAGTGTTTTTACTCCATTTTGGGGTTATTTGTAGAGCTAGAATCTCAAGATATAGGATTGTCTACCTCTGTATCTATCTGTATCTATCTATATCCATATATCTGTCTACTTTCATTCCTAAATTCATAGATATTTAAAATATAAATTTTATTAAATTATCCAGGGTGTATAACATATATAGCTCCATTTTTTTTTTTTTTTGAAAAAGACTTTGTAGTATGAAACTCAAACTCAGGGTAACATCTTATCTGTGAAAAATTAAAGTTGAGTAAAGTTCTAACCAAGAACATTTGTTTTTCCAGACAGATATAAGAAAGTAAGAAAGATGGGGTAGGGCGCCTGGGTGGCTTAGCTGGTTAAGCGACTGCCTTCGGCTCAGGTCATGATCCTGGAGTCCCGTGATCGAGTCCCACATCAGGCTCCCTGCTTGGCAGGGAGTCTGCTTCCCCCTCTGACCCTCTTCCCTCTCGTGCTCTCTATCTCGCATTCTCTCTCTCTCAAATAAATAAATAAAATCTTTAAAAAAAAAAGATGGGGTAGGTGGGTGGCTCAGTTAGTTAAGTGTGGGACTCTTAGTTTCTGTTCAGGTGGTAGTCTCATGAGTGGTGCTCAGTGGGGAGTCTACTTCTCTCTCTTTCCCTCTACCTCTGTCCCCCATCTCTCACATGGCTCTCTAGAATAAATAAATAAATCTTTTTTTAAAAAATTAAGAAAGATTACTGATTAAACAATTACCATTCGCTTTCTTTGGGCCATAATAGGGCATGTGTTTCTGTGAAATAATTTTTAAAATGGGAAAAGAAACTAAGTTACATATTTTTGCTCTTAGAAGAGAGATCTTCTAGGAAGAACCAGCTATTTAGTCATCTGTGAAATTCATGGGTTTGAGCTTTGAAAAAAAAAATCTGGTACTGGAAGATTATATGCTATGTTTGTCTTATTGTCTAAAATTGGTACTGTGCCAACTAAACCTTGATATAAAGCCACTCTCACATATGCTTAATAAAAATTTGCAATAGGTCAGACCTCTGTTTGGCATATGAGATTCAGAGAGATTCACAAAGGATCCTATCTTTAGAAAAAGCACCGGGTAAATAAACAGCCAGGTATGTCAGAATTAACTTACCCCAATATCTTTGATAGGCCAAATTCTAGAATATGAAAATGTTTTATAGGATACACACTTTCTCTTAATATTTATGATAGTGATGTGTTACCTATGCACATTATAATATGTTAAATAACCAAGTTTTATTTCTCATATGAGGGCCACATTTTGCAAAGAAACAGTTTTTGTTTATTTCATTTGTCACCTTAGAAAAATAGATAACTAGAGTACAATAAAACTCCCTTGGATGAAAATGTTAGGTGACTGCTTTCTCAGAAACTTACCCATTCCTGAGCATTAACGTCCAAGTCTTTGAGTTTCAAATTTGAAGTTAAGCAGAATTACAAATGACTGTATCTTCAGTCTGTGTTTCTCAGCAAATGGTTAATCTGTGAGAACCAGTGTTCTACTGAAAAATTTTAACACAAATGCATATTTATCTTTGTCTTTGGTAAAAATAGAGTGGGTTCTGATAAAATTTCCCTTGCTCTACTAGAGGCATAACAGAGCGCTTGAGGGGACACTGTGCAAGAAATAATCCAAGAGGATAGCCAGAAACAAACAAACAAAAAAAGCTTCACATAGAATGAAAAGAAAATGAATCTTTCATCTTCCAAAAGATGACTGAGGATTCCCACAGACCATCTTTCTAGTCAAACAACCATAATTAGTGAAAATGATAGGAAAAAAAAAAACACTAATATCTCTGTACATTGTCTTAAGGGCATTCAGCAAGTGGAGAAACATTTATTCAAATCTACTAAATCTCAGTAAGAACAGTGAGAGAATGTGGCATTTGAGCCCTGACCTACCCAACTCTGCCCATCAGTTCAGCATGACAGAAGCTCTACTCCTAGACAGTCAGCTTAGAACACAGGGCTCCCTCTCCTAAGACTGGTTGAGAGATCCTTCCTTCACATAGCCCCCACAGAGGACGGAAACTCTATTCCAGGAACAGTAGGGTGAGAACAGTGGCCCCATCCACCTCTCCACATTCTGCTCATAAGGTAGAGGTTCCACACCAGTACAGACAAACCAAGACCAACAGAGGCCAATACCCTGCCCAGAGCTCTGCTCAAAAAGACAGGCATCACTTAGAAGTGGGCTACCGTACCCATGCTCTAGAGCCGTGACTCACAGACTTTGCCCAGGGTGGGAGGCAGGCTGTGAGAACAGAGAGCTCTGAAGCTCTCCCCAAGGGAACCAACTTAATTTGGAAAAGTACATAGGGAAGCTCATACCTAAGGATGATGTTGAAAACAGTAGAGAGGAGAGCAATTAAGAGGACGCTGGTAGCTCTGCAAAAGCAACAAATCAAACCATAGTCAGTTAGTAGTTACCAGAGAAATCCAGGGAAGGAGATAAGCAAGAAAAGCCATCCTGGGGTAGGAATGAGCTTCAGAAACTGGCCTAAAATCTACCACTGCAAAGAAACTTGAATTAAATTGGATCAGACCGTGGAGAGATTTATGTTCCAGGACATTGCTGAAAACAGTTAGGGCAACTAGCCAGCAGTTAGTGGAAGCTAACAACCGGTGTGATTACATCAGAGGCTGCCAATTTAACAAGAGAGATTAGGGAAAGAGTCAAAGAGAAAGCAAAAACACTATCATGCCAAGGTGACCGTGCCCATGTGCAGAGCTGGGCATTCTGGGGAGTGACATTGGATGTTATGTGGAAATAGAACCCAGTGAACAGTCAGTCCAGCTAAGGCACTAACCAAATAACAAACCAAAAAACAAGCAGATAAACCAAATAAACAAGTGATGAAAAGCAACAAAAATCCCCGCACATAACAACACAAGAAAAACTACAGACCAGTATCTGTCTATGAATATAGACAGAAAATCTTCAACATATTAGAAAGACAAGTCCAGCAACATATAAAGTATGATACATTCTGACTAAGTGAGATTTATCCCAGGAAAGCAAGGTGGTTTAAAATCAAAGAATCAATTTAGGTAATATATTGTATCAAAGAATATAAAGAACAAAAAACACATGATCATCTCAATTGGTGCCAAAAAAAACCTTTTGACAAAATTCAACACCTTATTATGATAGAAACACAGGACAAACTACAAGCCTCCTAACCTCATAAAGAACATCTACGGAAAGCTCACAGCTAGCATTCTTAATGGTGAGTGACTAAAAAAAAATCTGTATTCTTAGTAAGCATCCAAAATGATTCTAATGTAACTGGTCCATAGATCTGCATTTGGCAATCTCTGTAAGATGAGAAAAAGTAGGGTTTCTTTTCTGATGCAGTTAGAACTAGGAATTAGCATTGGCTCCAGAGGACAATCACTAAATGATATACACAGACCTTAACCCTTTCATAAATGTGACTTATCTCAGGATACATCAAAAGTAACAAGGCTTTTGGTGCAAGTAGTTTATTTAGAGACTGGAGGTGATTCTAAGAAGCAGAAGTGAGGAACAGGAAGACCAAAGCACCTACACAGAAAGAGTAAAATGAATACCTTGCTACGTAAGTTGAGGACCCTATTCATCCAGGGCCTAGATGAGTCTGTCCTTCGCCCCTGTGCCTGAGATCAGAAGTGGGCAGAGAAATGTGAATTGGAGTCCTAATGAAATCTACAAACATTGACCCTGTTCCATAACATAATATTTTATCTTAAGTCATACCAACATTTATTCATTCCTCAATCTTTCAGTATTGGATAAGAACCATACAGCTTGGCTTAAATGCGATTTCTTTTGGGGGTCCTTTGCGACTAACTTAACTTCTCTTTGCTAAAGCAAAGTTTTTTTATATTAACATTAGGATATAACATAATATTAATAAAGTTTCTTTATATTAACATTAGGATAATTCTAGTAACACTTGTATTATAAGGAATAAATAATTATTACCTATGAAGCTAAGGAACAATTTGTGACACAATTTGAGTTCTCAATAGATATTATCCTTTTGTATTATAAGACTAACTGCATTTACCTATGGTTATTGCATTAAACACAGCCATAATGATTTGCACTTTTACTTATTTTAAAGTGGATCAAATTTTAAATGACTCATGGAGCAATGAAAATCAGAATGTGCCTTGGTTTTTATGATTTTTCTTCAATCCTTTATGTTTGTCTATACCACAATTTAATATTAGTGATTTGCCTTCACTGAGTCTTTCTAGAACATTCAATGCAATTTTTTAATTACTATATATATTTATATTTTTGAAAGCACAATATACATAATGTACATTATTCAAAAAGCACAGTGACTGGGCTCTCCCCTTCCCTGTCCCTGGGCCTCTCAGGTTAATCCCCAGACTTAGCAGCTTTTCTGATTTTCTCACATTTCGTAGTCCATGCTTCAGAAGCATTTTATTTTGTTTTTTGTTTGTTTTGTTTTTCTCCATATAAGTAAAACTTCAAATTTGTGTCTTTTTATACCAAAGGTAGTATAGTATGAATAAATTTGTTCATTCATTCCGTTTTTCTCTCAGAACTTGAAATTTTATCTTTTTCTTGGCTTAATATAATTTTTATTGAGATATAAAGCACTGACCTGTACACAGTTGAATACATTTGGAGAAATATATTTACCTGACAGAGAAACCACTATCACACAGATCAGTCTTTCCTGTTCTTAAGCTTTCTACACATGCAAGAACATACGATGTTCTCTTGGTTTATTTTGTTCAGCAAATTGGTGGAGAGTCATCTCTCTTATGGTTGCATATGGCAACAATCTATTCCTTTTTATTGCTGTATATTCTTGTGCTGTTTGAATATATGATAATTTGCTTATCCATTCACCTACTGATGAATATTTTTTAAATCAACTTTAATGAGATATAGGTTTTAAATAATAAATGCCCCCCTTTAAGGGCATGAGTCTATAATTCTATAAGTTTGACGGTTCATATGTGTGTGGATGTGTGTACAATCTACATACAGAACAGTTCCAGTTCCAGAACCCAAGAAAGTTCCTTTATTTTGGTCCACAGTCCCAGCCCCTCAGTGGGCAATCACTGTTTTGATTTCCATAACTATAAAATTGTTTTGCTTCTTCTCACATTTCATTTACCTGTATCCACTCTTTTGTGTGACTTCTTTTGCTCAGTATATTTTTTAAGATTTATCCATGTTGTATGTTCATGTCTATTTACCAATGAGTAGTATTTTATTGTTGGCTATACCCCAAAATGTTCACCTGTTAATAGACATTTGGATTATTTTTAGGTTGGGGCTATTATAAATAAAGCTGCTATGAATATTTGTGTACAAATCTATTTGTGGATATATGCATTTAGTTATTTTGCATAAATAGTTAGTCATGGAATTGCTACATCATTGTGTAGATGACAGTATATGTTTACTACATTTGTAGATACAGAAAGGCAGGTGTTAGTGTGAGTATTATGGATATAGAATCAGATTATTAAATGAATAATAAAAGTGGAAAACTAAACTGAAAATTATAAGATGGAATTTTCTAGGTAAAAATGTAGAGGTTAAATATACTTAGGGAAAAATTAACTGCACACAGAGAGATGGAGATGTCCATTTATGTGAATACATATATGAGTTTTGTTGCCACAAAAAGCCAAACCATACTTTCTCTTGGGAGAAATTTCTTGTTAGCCTTGCTATTTTTATAAATCAAGTAAAGTTCATGTACCACTAAGTCATAGCCAAACTTAATTGCTCTTTCTTAGTATATTGTTACCTGGTACAAATGAGTCTCTGGGAAGAAGTGTTTTAATTTATGAATTAGTTTGAGGCAGAGGATTAAAATTGGTAAGAGATGAAGCAAATAATACATTTTATGTTAAAAAAAAAAGAAGAAGAAGATAGCAGGAGGGGAAGAATGAAAGGGGGGAAATCAGAGGGGGAGACAAACCATGAGAGATTATGGACTCTGAAAAACAAACTGAAGGTTCTAGAGGGGAGGGAGGTGGGAGGATGGGTTAGCCTGGTGATGGATATTAAAGAGGGCATGTTCTGCATGGAGCACTGGGTGTTATACACAAACAATGACTCATGGAACACTACATCAAAAACTAATGATGTAATGTATGGTGATTAACATAACATAATAAAAAAATAAATAAAATAAAATAAAATTGGTAAGAGAAGGCATGGGCACAAATCACTTTTCATATATCATTTAATTTTTAGGAAACTCTTCAAAGTAGTATAATTATTAATAGTTCTCAGATGAGAGAGCTTATCATATAAGATGTTAAGTAACTTCCCCAAGATCATAAAGCCAAATTTGGACATTCAAATCTGGTTTCATTTTTACCCTTTTCCCCATATAACTTCCCAAATATACAGCAGTTCCTAGTCAGTGGGAATGTCATTAATGAGTCGCATATTGATTCTGATTGTAATTTATTCACATTCTTCTAAATCCCATCAGGATTTAAATGATTTCTTGAGAAAGTCAGATATATTCAGATGAATACATTTATACATTTGTTTCTGTAGTATATTAAATGGGTCCCTTGCAACCTGAACTTGAATTCCTCATTCATATTGTCTAACTTCCCTTTGCAGAAAGGCTGGCTGACACATATTTAAACTACTGGTCTTTACCAAAAGGAATCAATTCCAATCATATTCTTTTCCATGGTTAAAGTAAGGTTTATTTTGAGCTATTTTGAATTAAAAAAAATCTTTCTACAAGAATAAGGCCATGTTACAAACACAAATATTATACCCTGATATGTGTTTCAAAATTGGTGTCAAGAGAGTTAAAACAGTTTAAATTTAAATTGCATAAAACCTCACCCTTCCTATTGTTAGACCTAATACTAATACATTGTTGGCTTTGATGGTTTTTCAAGGAGAACTGAAAGAATGATTAATTCTTTGTATATATCTCATCAGAAGGGATATAAGTTTTATGTAGAAAGGATGGGCTCCCCAAACTCTTTTCCAAATTATTTTCAGCTTATCAGTTGAATGCATGGTAGGGTTTAACAAATCACTAGCACTGAGTTTCCCTACTTGCCTTTTAAACAAATAAGTAAACTACCAAGTGGGTTTCAGCCAGAAGTTACTTCATCTGTGACTAAAGGCTGTCTGTCCCAAGTGTTTAATATGAAATAATTTATCCTTCAAAAAGGCTGGAAAACAGTAAAATTTTTAAAATAACAATTTTTGTTTTTTACATTTTATTTTATTTATTCTTTCACTTTGTTTTAATCTTTTGATGTATTAAAAAATTATAAATTATTTGATTGCCATATTAAGCAGCCCAGTCATGTTTTCTGTGTCCACTTTTTATGGTTTTTCATTTATTAGAAGCTTTGTTAAAGGCCAAAAATATACTATTTTTTAAATACACCAATTACGTTTTCCCCTAAAGCTTGTAGTTTCACTAGGGATTCTTTAGATACATGAAAAACTTATAGTTCATGCTTTAATTTTTTATTTATTGGATTCCCAGAAAAGTTGAAGCCTTTTTTCCCATATGTTAAATTACTAGGCACTATCTCTCACTAATAAAATGCTTGTTTATGTCCTTTTGGCCATCTATTTATTAGGATCATGAGTTCTTATTAACTTATATGAACTCCATATGGAAATATTAATACTTTTTATATAACATTTTGTATAAAAGTTTTCCCATTTATATATAAAATATTTTTTGAGCTATAGAAGATGATTAGTGGGGTGGGTTTAATGATTAAAGATATATGTTTGGACCTTCTTATGTTTAGATTCAAATCTTGGTTCAATTTATGATAAACTTTGTGACTTTAGGAAAATTACCCAATGATAAAAATAATATACAAAAATATGTGATTTTACTATGTGTATGAATTATGAGAGATGAAAAACTCAAAGAATTCAAGTTGTTCATGGCCAACAGCTAGTGGTATAGTCAGGGATAGAAACCAGGTATTTCTTTCTTTCTTTTTTTTTTTCTTTAATTTATTTGACAGAGAGTGCCCAAGAGAGCACAAGCAGGGGGAGCATCAAGCAAGGGGAGCAACAGAGGGAGAGAGAGAAACAGGCTCTCCGCTGAGTAGGGAGCCCGATGCGGGGCTCAATCCCAGGACTCCGGGATCATGACCCGAGCCAAAGGCAGACCCTTAATTGACTGAGCCACTCAGATGCCCAAAAGCAGGTATTTCTTATCTCTGGGCTTATGCTATTAAAAACCATATTATATTGCTTCTATGATTATACATACTATCATGGAAGAAATTGAAATAATAAGACATCACTACATTATAAGATGATTAGGTAATATTTATGGATTTTTAGGAAGTGTGTAGCATATAGTAACTCCTCAAACAGTGACATTGATTATTACATTTGTGTGTGGTCCACTCTTACGAATATGTATCCATATCTATCTTATCTCTCTATCTATGTCTATTTCATATTCTCTATTGCTTCCAAAGATTAAGAAGGCTTTTGTTATATATCTTTTTTTAAATTCAAATTATCTATGTAATTAGAAAACACTTATTGAATATCTACACAGTGATGCTCCCCTGGAGACCCTCACTGTTTCGAGAATGCTCCTTCTCTAACCCTATTGTCAGTGCCCACTTATTTTTCTCTCCCACACCTTCCTTCCAAGTGTTATTCCCACTTTTAGGCCTTCATGGTCTACCCATCTGGTATTGACTACAAACCAGCATGTTCATTATGGTTCTTTCCACTGAGTTGCAAATCCATGCCTCCAACCTGCTAATGTTTCTCAAACACACCATATCCTAAACTGAACTCACCACATTGTCGTCTACCCCAAGCCTGCCTCCCCTTCAGTGCTCTTATCCCCTGGAAAACATCAACCATGGTTTCCCATGTGGAACATTCCTTCTACCTGTCCATTCCCTCCACCCTGTTTTTATCTGACTAAATCATATACCTAAGTTTCAACTCACATATCCCTTCTGTGAGCTGTCCTTTCTTAGCCCATAGTTGTACTTGTCTCTGCTTTACATTTCCTCCCATACCTAGATCAGAGAACTCTTAGGGTCAGCCATGATGTTATGTTCATCCTTGTATCTCCAGCACCTATTCAATGCCTGGTACATAGCATAGTCTGAATAAGTGCCCCATGTAGGAAGAATGATTTCACTGCCAAAGTGCAATAAAACTTTCCAACTGGGATAGCACCTCAAGGGCCTTAATAATGAGTGTTCCTGATTTCTTTGTGAGTTGCTTCTTCTTACATTTCAAGTATATCATTATAAACTGATGTTGATCAATATAGTAAATGACAGATGCTAATAATAGCAGTTTCATGTGATAAACAGAAGCTGCATATCTCTTACTGTAGAAGCAAGGGGAGTGATTGTCTATGGTGCCCAATAGAGCACATTATTCACACTGTACATCTAAAGTCTGACCCATATATGTACAAGGTCTTGTGTTAGACTCATGAGGACAAAGACAACTAAAATAGGTCCCCTGTACTTGGAGGCAGTCACTGTTTAAGGAAAACTGAAAATGGAAATGAAAGAAACTCTATAGGATAGACCTGAAGATAATTTGCTGATATGTACCAATCTTGCTAAAGTGTGGATTTTGGATATAAATATATATTTATTCTCCATGCCCCTTATTCTTTTTTAAAAAGATTTATTTAGTTATTTGAGAGAAAGAGAGAGAGAGCACACAAGTGGGGGGTGGGCAGAGGAGCAGAGAGAGAGAGAGAGAGAATCTGAAGTAGACTCCCTGCTTAGCACAGAGACTAACTCGGGGCTCCATCTCACAACCCCAAGATTATGACCTGAACCAAAATCAAGAGTTGGAAGCTTAGGAGCTTAGTCCATTAAGCATCTGACTCTTGGTTTTGGCTCAGGTCATGATCTCCGGTCATGAAATTGAGCCCCATGTCAGGCTCTGAGCTCAGCGCAAAGTCTACTTCAGATTCTCTCTCCCTCTCCCACCTGCTCACACACACTCTCTCTCTCTCAAATAAATAAATAAAATCTTTTTTTTAAAAAAAAGAAGAGTTGGAAACTTAACCAACTGAGCCACCCAGGCACCCCTCCTTGTCCGTTTTTCTTGAGTAGTCTCCATATTTCTGAGTCAAGGAAATAGAAGTAATAGAAGTAACTGGGATAAACACATAAAAATCTCACCTTCCAAACTAGTTTCTCTGGAAACCAAACAAAGAATAGGAAAAGATGTGTTATATATTCAACTGCTTTCAGGAACAATGACATAAATCCATAGTTTTAAAATTTTGTTTCAGTTAGAACTCCTTTAATATGTTGAATGTGAAAGCATTTGGGCTAGAACCAGACCCAGAAATATGCTGAAATTTTCCCACTTGCAACCATCATTTGTAAAATTATTCATTCATTTAACAATATTATTGAGTTCCTAATATATGTCAATTTTTGAAGGTATATTCTGTGAGAACTGTTGCTCAAAGAGAAGGAAGATGAAGGAACTGACAGTTGGTGAGCATTTACTTTATTCCAGAAAATTCTGGATGATCCATGTGTACATCATCTCATTCTGTAAAATATACGTTATTATACACATTTTGTAATGGTTCTGTAAATATTATGCATACTTTCAAGATGAGGAAATTGAAACTGATTTACAGTAAATGTTTGCCGACGGTCATTTTTTTTTTTTAAGATTTTATTTATTTATTTGACAGAGAGAGACACAGCAAGAGAGGGAACACAAGCAGGGGGAGAGGGAGAGGGAGAAGCAGGCTTCCCACTGAGCAGGGAGCCCGATGGATGCGGGGCTCAGTCCCAGGACTCTGGGATCATGACCTGAGCCAAAGGCAGATGCTTAACGACTGGGCCATCCAGGCACCCCCCAAAGTCATGTTTTTAGAAAGCAAACTAACCCATGATTTTCAAATCTAGGCAGCCTATTCTTCAAAGTACTTTCTCTTTGAATTTTTCTGTAATGTCTTTATCAAATTCTAAATAGGTGAGTTAAATCTCCATCATTTTGGTGGAAGCAATGCATCATAAGGATTGGTGGACTATATTGTACATCTTGGTGATATGCTTTATTTTATAATTCTATAAAATATATAAAATATTTCATATATGGAAAAATATTAACTGGAAAATAAAAGTATAATGAAAGGGTTAAGAATGAGCCTCTCAACAATATGCCACTTTGGCATGTGGATTACTTTGAGCTGATGTCAATCAAGGCTTAAAAGACTCAGAAAAACTTTTACCTCCCCCTTAATTGCCTGAAAGAAACTAAATAGAGTTCTGGTCCAGGAAGAGAGCTCTCACTAGAGATAACTATTGAGTCTGAGCTAGGTGTGGTAAGCTGGGGGGAGGGGGAGCTGCGCAGGTCCAGAGGATCAATTCCTCTCTCTCTGTGTCCCACTCTCTGCATGACATGGCAAAAATCTGGTTACCAAACATTTGCTCTTCCTATCTCCTTATGAATTATTTTCCTCCCATTTGAAGTCCAAGACCTCTACCCCTTCTCCTTAGCTCAGAATGACATATAAGCCTCAGTTGTCTGAGTGCCTGAGGGTCTCATATTCTTATGGAGCTCCTGCACCTATCTAATTAGATATTTTTTCTCCTGTTTATCTGTCAAAGAAACTAGAAAGGTAGAAAAAAAAGTTTCCTCCTCCACATATGAAATGGAAAAAATGTCTTAAAACATATATATTTTAAATTACATGTGTATATAATACATATATATTAAATTATATATAACATATAAATTATTTTACGTATATATAATTTAAGAACAGTTCTTCCATTTCACGTTTTATTATCTTAACTATATATCAGTGATATTTTGAGAAAAATATCCTAAGACACATACCGAAGATTACTTTTAAGTAAGTAGCCCTACTTAAAAATTAAACAAATAAAAAGATGCTAAAATTTGAAAGCTTTGTTTATTGGAAGAAAGTATTCTGAAAGATTGACATTAACTTGGGGAAAAAAGTTTCCACCAGAGGGCAGTATGGATTTATAATCATTCTAAATCAATAAAGACTGTTCTTACATTCTTAATCCAAAAATCCATGTTGTGGTAGATAAAATCTTTAAAAATGTTTGTATAATATCTATTGGAACACATGATATTTGATTACCCACCTATTATGACAGTGTATAGCAGTCAGATATTTTTTTTTAAACATGGATAATCTGCTTTTTAGGGAAAAAAAGAAATGAGTGAGCTTGAAGCAACTACTGTCTTTGATTTGTGCAAGCCAAAATTCACTCTTAGCTGGCTTTCAGGGCTTTAGAATTGCTATACTCATTCATGACTGTATTTCTAATAATATATACTTCTGTGAACAAAACAAAGTGGCAGTAATTTCTGTATTTTATGATTTTAAAATAAGCAAGTGTGTAGAGAATCGTAGAAAAAAAACTGTCAGAAAGTCATTTTATTTTTGAAGAATGAAGAAAAGAAGGAAGAAAACAGCAAATATTCACTAGGCAATAATTCCAACATCAAATGCTTATCTTTGCTGAGGCAAGTGAATGAAATAACTTGTTTTTTAAGGCTCTTAATTGCGAACAAGTTGAAAGTTGGCAAAGGGTGGGGTAGGGAGTAGGTATTTATTTATAACAATTTCTAGACAAATCAACTATATCTAGGCAGCTTCTCTACACTTAGATGCTGGTAAAACTCCTATCATCAAATTTTGGAACTACTCACATGAAACCAAATGGCAAACACTTTATGAAAGTTACTAATAGCAAGAGCACATTACAGTTTATACTCTTGCAAACATTCTCTCATTAAGTGCTCACACAGCAAATTTTACGGATGAATAAACAAGCTTAGATTAAATAATAAGCTTGAGGTCATATGGCTTGTGCATGATGTGAGTTCCCAAGGGAACAGTTACTGTTTAGGACTAAATCCTACATTTCCTAATCCTTAATTGGTTAACTGCAGTGGTTGCAATTAGGATAAAATAAATCTAGGCACAGGAGATCAATTTTATTACGAGCTAAAGCCTCAGGCTCAAACCACATGCCTAGTCTTTTATCCTGATGAACTAGACTAAACACCATGCTGTTTGTTTTAGGAAAGATCCTCAATCTTACCTGGACACCAACGTCGGTGGCTGAATATACTCCAAAGAGAAGGTCGTTAGGAATAAAGAAAGTGTCTTTAATTCCCAACCTTGAAGGTATACTAGAAGTAAGAAGCAGGGATCAGTAAAGATTTTGCTCCAGGAGAGGCTGCTTTTCTAATCATTGCCTCTGTGTCTCCATCTGGGAACCATGAGTTGAATAGTTCCTCTGCACACACACTCCAATTCAGAAGTGAATAAAATCAATTGTGCCATTAATTCAGTTGAGTTTCTGCAAGAAGTCATCCCCACCCCTCCACTTTCCTTGTCAGGTTAGATCCCCATAGGCTTGTCCAACCGAGTTTCTTAGATAAGCTAGTGAGAACAGTTTTATTGCCAGACCATATGAAACAATATAACCAAACATTTTATTGTCATAAGTATCCTCTTCGGGCGCCTGGGTGGCTCAGTTGGTTAAGCGACTGCCTTCAGCTCAGGTCATGATCCTGGAGTCCTGGGAGTGAGTACCGCGTCCGGCTCCCTGCTGAACGGGGAGTCTGCTTCTCCCTCTGACCCTCCCCCTCTCATGCTCTCTCTATCTCATTCTCTACCTCAAATAAATGGATAAAATCTGTGAAAAAAGAATAAGTATCCTCTTCAAAATTGCACATGCCATGAAAGACTAGAAAGAGCACATCTTTATTTACAGAGATTAAGTCTTAAAAAGTAGGAAATTTCTTGCACCTGAATCCCCACAGGTGAGAAAAGAACAATTTGGTTCTAAAATATGCTCAAGACTATTCAGTTTGCCCAGTTCCTTTTCAGCTTGGTGATCTGAGGAAAGATCATTACCTGGTTGGGGCTGGAGGTTCTACTTGATCAAGTACGATCTGGGACACCTTTCATCAGCACACATGAAATGCCTGCAATCAGTCCAATCATTCAGTAAATATGTATTGAACTCTAGATAGGTGACAGGCAGAGTGCCAGGAATTCAACAATAAAAAAAAATAGACATTCCAACACTGGATTACTCCATCCTCAAGTCTCTCCAAGTATCACTTTTCCAAATATGCAAGGCTAATACAGCTCATAAGGAAACTACCACAGGCCCCCCATTTGGCAACGATAAGTACACAGCTAAATCCCCAACCCAAAGCACAAATCATGCCAGCAGCTTACAATTTAAATATTCTTCCAAAAGAGTAAAACAAACAAACAAAAGGTCAAAATACAGTGTTCTCACAGGCTTATACATAAATTAGAATTTGGGAGGCAGCATAGTGTAATCATTAGCACATGAGTTCTGGACTATGTTGAGATGGCTCTGGTGTTTGGCTTTGTCTCATACCAGTTGTGTGACTTTGGAAAGTTCTTTCATCAGTCTATTCTGACTTCCATCCTGCGTAAGACGATAGTAAAAGTATCTGCATTGTAGGATTGTTGTGAGGATTACATTTATCTAAAGCATTGTGGACTTTTTACATTTGATTGGTATTTGCAAATGTTCAATGGATATAAACTATTATAATTAACAATATCATCCCTGTTTTCAGCCATAGGTCACATATTTGGGTAAAAGTTTAAACAGAAGAAACAGATCACCTTCCTTTTCCAGGTTACCAACCAATCTACACCAGTGGTTCTATGAAATTGAGTGATTTTGAAAACACAAATTCCATAAATTAGTAAATCCTAACAAGTCTTATGCCAATGCATTTTTTTTTTCTACTCAGAGAGTGGTATCCAGAAAGCTCCTCTTTGCTGGCTAAAATGACAAGTTTATGACATCAGGTCTTTTCTGAGGATCCTTTCTTCCCTGTAGAGTATATACTGAATTTAATGTCTCTCAAATCACCTTCCCACTTGTTCCTATCACTAGTGGTCCTAGTGTTGGAATACTGGACCAAGGCTGTATTCTGGGTGGGACACAGTTTACTCTCTCTGAGGATAGGATAACCTGTACTTATAAAACACAACTGTACAAAGTTGAGGGTCTGGCATTTCCTGCAACCTGAGTCTCCTGATATGGTCTCTCTTTCTTTAGAACCAGCAAGATCCTTCCCCAGGCTTTAAGATGACAGTGCTACCATCTACATTTGATACCCAACCTGCTACCCCCTGTGCCCTCTGCCTGCCCTTCCTTAAGTCTACAATTTCTCCTTTATTCTCAATTTACTTCAATGGGAGAATTACCTTAAAACATTTCTGGAATGGACCTGCTGCTCTGGAAACTCGCTCAGCCTATGCCTTTATGATCCAGGGGAGGTGACTGTGTCCTCTGCCCCGTGATTCTCTTTCCTAAAATTTTGCTTTGTCTCAGCTGGTACATTTTCTGGGCAGCATCATCTCTGCAGCAACCATCAAACATCCCTTCCCTCTTTCTTCCTGCTTCCATAAGGTTCGCCTCTATTTCCTCAGGCTTTCATGCCCATGTTTTCCTGATATTCATTCACTTATTCACTAAGTGAAAACACATGGATGGCGTGCCTACTGTGCCTAGACATGGGTAAAGTCCTAAGGACATAGTAGTAAGCAAGAAGTTTCCTGTCCCCAAGAGCCTGACATTTGCAGTTGATGTAAAGGGCTATTAGAGTATAGTGAGCATGGATGAGCCTGCCCAACTTTGGGGGCAGGCAGTCAGGGAAAGCTTCTTGGAGGAAATGGCATTGCCACAGCAAAACCTTGAAGGGGGAATTGTAGTCATCCAGGCCAAGGGGCACCTCCCACGATGAAGAGCTGTGAGTTGTTCCGGATGACCATGAGATGTGTGGACAGACATGAACTACCAACCTGGTAGGACAAGCAAGTCACAAGGACCACATTCCATTCTGGGGTGGAGGCTTTGTTCTGACAGCACCAAGAAGCCAGGCCAAGGCTACAGTGATCATATTTGTATTATAGAAATCACCCTATTCCTTTCAGACAGAGTCAATTATTTTTCTGAACACTTCAGCTCGTTTGTAAAGCCTTCCTGGCAAAAACCTAAGAAGCACAACTGAATATCTTTCTTTTTCAATTCACAGATTATATATTGACTATAAGAATAAAACTGATCTCTTTTTAAGTAATTATGTTCCTCTGAATTTCTGATATGCTCCTTTTATAGGCATGTCTGCACACATACATACACACAAATGGTACAGTTCATGAAAACAATTTCTGGCTGCTCCTTCATGTAGTGGAAAATTTAAAACCCAATAAAGCTATCTTAGTCCTGCCTGGACCTTGAGCATTTTGACAACCGCACATGAAAGCTGCCTGGAAAATGCTCCAAATCAGGCCATATGACCCGGACATTCCGTAGCTCCCTATTACCTAATCTGAATAGTAACAGTTAAAATTCTGAAGTTGAATAATTCATACTATAATGCAGCTTTCTGAAAAAAAGATTCATTATATTATATAATTTTCTATTGTTATATTTATATGTTTATAAAACAACATAAATTATATTTATATATTATGATTATATAATTTCCAAACTCTGAGCCAGTTCCCTTGACAATGGAACTGGCTCAGAAAAACCACATGCAAAATACACACAATAAATCTCTTACCTAGATCCTAAAAGATAAAAATACTAAAATATATCAATAGAAATCAGATTTTCCAATCCACACTAAATAAACAAAGACCATCTTTTAAAGGGGGCATACCTTGGGTCCCTTGGCTGTCAGAAACCCCACTTGAGGGGCGCCTGGGTGGCTCAGTCGTTAAGTGTCTGCCTTCTGCTCAAGTCATGATCCCAGGGTCCTGGGATCGAGCCCCACATCGGGCTCCCTGCTCCGCGGGAAGCCTGCTTCTCCCTCTCCCACTCCCCCTGCTTGTGTTCCCTCTCTCGCTGTGTCTCTCCCTGTCAAATAAATAAATAAAATCTTTTATTAAAAAAAAAAAAAGAAACCCCACTTGGCCTAACTTCTCAGGCAGGTTGTTCCATATTTCTCTATCATCTCCTCTGTCCAAACTCACCTATGTCCTATTCATTCAGCATGGAGCTTCTCCAGAAACAGTTCATATTAATTTATTTTAAAAGAGGTATTGTTGGTTGATTGAACTCAGTGCTTATGCTATTTCCAGAAAGAATAGTTCTCTAAGAATGGGTCCTTCATGGTGAGATTTATGGTATTGTTAGAAAACCTGTGGTGAGAGATTTGCTTGACAGGAGGGGAGGGACTTTTCTAATGCTTTTTAGGCCAGACCTTGTTGGCTACCTGTTCCTTTGCTGACTCGTAGGAGGGCCCAGGGCCAAAGGCAGTCCCTCCTCTCTCGCTGACACCACTACTCCCAGGTTGGGCCAGGACCTAGTCTGGACGTCAGCAATACATTAATCACGCCTGCAGAGTGCAGGCTCTGAGGCCTTCTTCACAGCCTGCCCTGGTCAGCGAACCCTGGAATTTCAAAAGTTTGGATTCTTTGGAAGGAAGATGCATCTTCATCATTTCCAGATCCTGACCTAGGGCCAGACTAAGGGTTGTGCTTCAAAGGCATGAGAAGATATGGACATTTAATCAAACAACATGCTCTGAACAAATGAACATGATATAAATGTATCAAATTATCTAAGTCTTGAGTAAAGAAAGCACTTAAAAAAAAAAAGCACTTGAAGGTATGTACAATTTGATGCCATTTAAGTAAATTTTAAAAAACATAGCAATGGTATACTGATGTATAATTTTATGGATACATGCATACTTAGTGCAGTTATAAAAACTTCCAAGAAAAAATCACACACAAACATTACGTCAGAAGTGCTTGAGATGGACAAAGTTGGCAAGGGTGTGAGTTGAATTGTTGTTTGTGTGAAGATAATAACTTGTGACATATTTTGGAGATGGGACATAAGTGTTTTTAGATATTTTCTCTATGCTTAAAGTATTTCACAATTTAAAACCATAATAAAACACAAAAAGAACAAAGACAATACTTTTGTAATTTATAATTTTTTGCATATTAAAAATACCACTTTTAAAATTCCTTATAAATTACTCCCTAAATGTATTCCAAATGTTATATTTATTTATTTATTTATTTGTTTGTTTGTTTGTTTGTTTGTTTATTTGAGTGTGTGTGAGAGGGAGGGAGAGAAAGAGAATGAGCATGAGCAGAGGGGAGGGGCAGAGGGAGAAGTAGACTCCCCGCTGAGTAGGGAGCTTGCCCATGCTTAACCAACTGAGCTATTCAAGCACCCCCAAATGTCATATATTTTTATTTCATTTTTTCAAAACGGTTATTTGATTTCCAAGAAGAGTAAAAAGAGGTACAAGCTAGTTGAAGGTGAAAAAGACTGAGGAAAGAATCCTCCAAAGAATACTGTGCTCACAATGTATGTGACTTTAACTTACTTTGAAACCTAACTAGGTCTAGCAGGTAATAATAATAGTAGTAATAATAATAATAATAATGATGATGATGGCAATAGTAGCTACCATTTATTGGGGCTTCCAATATAACAGGTTATGCATATTCTGCTCAGTCTCTACATAGCCAGTGCACTGGGATTACATTCATATTTATGCTCATCAGTTGCTCCAAATCATGCCTTTCAGTAGTTTGCTTTACGTTTGGACTATCAGTTTCTTTTTTTTTTTAAGATTTCATTTACTTTATTTATTTATTTGACACAGAGAGAGAGATCACAAGTAGGCAGAGAGGCAGGCAGAGAGAGAGGGGGAAGCAGGCTCCCTGCTGAGCCAGGAGCTGATGTAGGGCTTGATCCCAGGACCCTGAGATCATGACCTGAGCTGAAGGCAGACGCTTAACCGACTGAGCCACCCAGGCATCCCAGGACTCTCAATTTCTTGATCAGCTGTTTTTCCTGGAGTTTTCATCTCTTTTTCTGATTCACCCAGGATAACATACCGTCGCTGTATTCTAAAAATTATCTCAATTCTTTCAACTGTGGGCATCCACACTTTCCTGGAGACAGATATGCCTAACTCCCACTTCTTGCCCCAGTTAGAATTGATTGCAAATCTGTCCTCCTGGGATATTCTGAACTGCACTTACAGGTTAGACTTTGTCTTCTGAAACTCATTCCTTCCTCTTTCTTTGTTGTCATGCTCATTTTTCTGGAACACTTATTCAAGTTATTTCTGCAGGGAGGAGGGATGGGAGGTAAATTTCTGAGTCCTTGATGGGTGAAATGTCTTTATTTTTGCCCTCATGCAAGATTAATAGTTTGGTGGATAAAGAACATTAAGTTCAAATCAATTCTTTATAACCTTGCAAACACTGTTTCATTGCCTTTCAGAATCCATTCTGACAAATGAGAAGTCTCAGAGCAGTGTGATTTGAATTCCTTTGTAGGAGAGCTGTTTTGTGTTCTTTTATATCTCTGGATCTCAGGATCTAAGGATTTTTGCTTCTCTAAAATTTAATAAAGATAACTTTAGTTTTTTACCACTTTTTTCATCGTTCCTATTTATCATTCATCCCCTTCGATCTAAATGTTTATCCTTTTTTTTGAAAACTGAACTTTTCGTGGCTGTTATTTCTTTTCTTCCATCTTCTCTGCTGGAAACTCCTATTAGTCCGAGTTTGACCCATCCATATAGATCTTTTATATATTTTTTTCTCATATTTTTTAATGTCTTTGCCTCTTAGGGGCCTTTTTAAATCTTGATTTCATATTCTGCCCTTCTTATTGGCACTTTTATTTTAGCAATCCTACCTTTATACACAAATTCCCTTTCTTGTTCTCTTAGTTAATAAATGCAAGCACTTTTTGAATCTTATTGAGGACGGCAGTTATACTTTTTCAATGCTTTCTTTTGTATCCTCCGTTATTTCTGTTTCTATTTACCTAGGACAATTATTTTTAGGCTGTCAATTGTCTGCAAATTAGATCTTTGACCTTCTACTCTGTTATGATTTTGTTAAATTCACACTTGTTAAGTGGAGAACAGGGTGCCATGGTAAGCCATAGTTCAACAACAGAGCACAGAGAAATTAAAATACAGGAATGTGCTATTCACAGGTCCTGGAGGAAGGACACTGCATGCGTCAAGGGAGCTACACAGGGAGGTCAAGGCAGAGCGCAGACAGAGGGAGAAACAGGACCCGGCGTGCATGTCTTTATTAGGGTCTGTGGGTGGAGTGCTTTGGAGCTTCTGGTCTAGAGCTGGATTGGTGAATTGAAACCAAAAGAATAGAGTTGTAAGTAAGACCAACTGTGGTCTTATCTAAAGGACACACGAGGTATATAAGCATTGGGAGGCAGAGACTACTTGGGGAGTCATATCAGG
Organism: Callorhinus ursinus; assembly: GCF_003265705.2. Lineage (NCBI taxonomy): Eukaryota > Metazoa > Chordata > Mammalia > Carnivora > Otariidae > Callorhinus > Callorhinus ursinus. The sequence goes on from NW_027397067.1 coordinate 1,998,925, forward strand.
AACTTACAAGTTTGTGATTCTGTGGGCTGTACTTGCACGAGGGAGGCTAATGTCAATTTAAGGTCCTTGAGGGCCACTTGGCCAAACTAAATGGATGCTGGGACAGTAATACCATGGAGTAGCTTAGCTCAGCTGCTGATACATTCACATTCAATAGCTGTGGACTCTGAGGGCACACACACAGCACATTTGCAAAGTCAAGATAGTGGCAGTATCTGCCTCATTGGCTGGTTCTAAGAGCAGAGGTATCCTCCAGTGCTGCACAGATGCACCGGTTTCCCAAACAACTGTTTCCTGAATGGACATCCTGGGCATGGTGGGATAGACAGATAAGAAGCTGTCCATTTAGATGGGATCTCCTAATTGCTACTATGTGGAGGGAGGGCTTTATTCTCAGATGCCAGATCTTCACTTGGCTACAAAGCCATTCCTAGCTAATGTTTTAAGAAATGATTGTCCACTTTATTCTGTGGCAATGCAGTTTCCAGGAGCTCTTTGCATAGTGGTGGGGGAAGTGGCTAAGATTGTTAGTGGGAACTGTTTGGGCTACTCCATAAGCAAACATAAATCCTCTTGTTTTCAGATTTACTTTTCACACCTGTGTTCTGATCTGTCTAGGGCTTCCTGGCAAATCAAACTTCCGCCTTCACTCCAGGGCAGCCATTTCTGTGTTATGGCACCCTAAGCTCCAATTCATCTGGCAGTGTTCTCCTTTGTCCCTAAATTAGTTCAAGACTACCATCTACTGATTAAAACTTTTCTTCTTCTGTTCATTTCTCTTTGTTATTTTGGGACTATTTTTGTTATTCACTATCATTTCCAGGAGGTGTTGCATGAATTAGGAGACAAATACACCCCCACTGCTCCTCTTCATAGGCTATAGGTTTCACTCCCCACATACTCTTCGTCTGCCATCCCTAGTTTTACTCTCCATGTATCGGTTTCATTTTTGCTTTTCTTGGAACACAGCTACCTCCACCCTTCACTTTTGTTTCTCTATGGAGCACAGCTTTTATTCCACACAGGAATCTTGAATTATTGATTTAATTTATCTTTTTGATGTTCTAATACCTGGAAATGTAGCTCTGTTATCTACTCGTTGCTCTTGATTCATTTAGGAATTAATTTTTCATCCTTAATGTCGCAGTACTCATGTATATGGAAGGACTGTATCTTGTTAACAGTAGTCAGCAGCAGTGAGAAACAAAACCAGATTTTGATTGCACTCCTACGTGTGAGGGTTTTTTTGTTTGTTTGTTTAGATTTTGCTTATTTATTTGAGAGAGAAAGAGAGAGCTCAAAGGGGAGAAGGGGCAGATGGGAAGGGACAAGCAGACTCCTCACTGAGCAGGGAGTCCCACCCAGGGCTGGATCCCAGGACCCTGAGATCATGACCTGAGCCAAAGTCAGAGCTTAACTGACTGAGCCATCCAGGTGTCACATGAGTTGTTTTTTATTTAGGTTGCAGTACTGTAACACTAGAATCCTTTCTCTGTTCCCTATCACCTGCCAGCATAAACACAAAGTTTCTCATGTGTATTCCTTACCATAGGCTCCTTACATAATTTACAACTATGCTTTCACCCTCTCTTTAAGGGTATCATAGAATTCAGCAGAATTGAACTATTTACTTTCATTGACCAGACCAGTGCTTTTAAACTTTTATGTTTTCTAACGTTAGTGCTGATTCTTGGAATACCTTTTCTTAAAGTGAAACTTTGCTGAACTCTTAGCCAGTACATTAAAGTGATTTAGAGAGGGCGCCGGGTAGCTCAGATGGTTAAGCATCTGCCTTCGGCTCAGGTCATGGTCCCAGGGTCCTGGGATCGAGTTCCGCATCGGGCTCCCTGCTCCTTGGGAGCTTGCTTCTCCCTCTGCTTCTCTCCCTCTCTCTCTCTCCCTCTGTCTCTCATGAATAAATAAATAAAATATTAAAAAAAAAGAATTTTAAAGTGGTTTAGAGAGACTCAGATTTAGGCTGAGTTTGAATCCTAATATTAGCTATGTGATGTTGGGTGAGCTACTCTACTTTTCTAGACCTGTTTCTCATTTGTAAATGGGGATAATGAGAGTACTTATTGATTAGGTGGTTATTAATATTCTATGATATAATCTGTAGAAGGCAATTAGCTCAGTGCCTAGCAAGAAATATACTGACTATAAATGTTAGTTATTATTAACTACCATCATACTTCACTGCCCATCTAAATAGCCCTCCCCTTCTTTCCCTAAACATATGGATTAAGCTGTCATTCAAACTCCGCTAGCTCCTTTCTCTGGAGTGTGTGTGTGTGTGTGTGTGTGTGTGTGTATTATAGTCATAATCTTACTTTATTTTGCACAATATTTGTTTACTTATCATATGTTCTAGTAACTATACTAAACCTTAGTGTACTCACACATATAAAAAACAGGGAGGAACCAGCTCAAACTTTGTATTCAATTTCCAATAGTATGTATTTCTAAACTGTATGAATATTAACAGACTTCTGTTTTTCTACAGTGCCTAGCTAATAATATATATCTTGTGGAATTGATTTTAATAGTTTTCTAATCAATTTTAAAATGCTAACTAAAAAGAAAACACCCAACAATCTTCCAACAAGAGGAATGGTTGGAAAACTATTAGTAGTACAATAGTTTTTGGTTAGGGAACTCCCCACATAAGGAGACTGGAAAGGACATAAGTGTTAATGTATCATCTCTATCCACATTTAGTGCTATACCATACAAAGTTTATGATTTAAAACTGCTTCAAGTGAAGAGCATTTCTCTTCCTTCTTCCCTCCAATCTTATTGCCTTTTTTCTCTTCTTTCTGCCCCTCCTCCTTCTCTTTTTTCTCTTATTTTATTTTATTTTTTTTAGTAATCTCTACACCCAACATGGGGCTTGAGTTCACACCCCCAGGTCAAGAGTCACATGCTCTTCTGACTGAGCCAGCCAGATGCCCCATCCTTTTTCTCTTTTTTTAAAAAAAAATTCTGGCTGCTAATAATTAATATCATCATCTAAAGACAATCTATGTGGATTTACTAGTTCCCAGCTGAATTTTAATATAATTGTCCTTTGTGTAATGAAAAAATATGTGTCTCTTTAACAAGAGAATATCTTCAAATATAAATATATAAATATACTTGCAGAATCTTGTGTTAAGTACAAATAAAAAAAGAGCTTTCTATTGAAAAAATAATATTCATGAGAATCAGCAAAACTCTTGATCTGTTTTTATTCACTGAATGACACCTCTTTTCACATCTGTGTTCCCAGTAGCACTGCTACCCATGGACCTGTGGTTCATTTTCATGACAAAACTTTTGAATATAATTTGAATAGAACTTATCATCAAATATGCTTCCCATTATTTCTTCTTTCTAACATTTTGGACAAATCACCCAACTGTTCCAGCATTAGATTCCTCATCGGAATATGCAAGTATTGAAATACTTTGTCTCTTCAATCTCTTGCAAATCTGTATAATTTACCGGGCTGTTTGGTGTGTTCTCATTAAAGCCTGGATAGGAGACACAGAAATCACAGAGCATGCCACTCTTTCATAGCTACTTCAACTTGTATTCTCTTCTGAAGCTGTTCTTTCATGGTCTAAGGGTCCAGTAGTGAAATGAAGGTCTTTATCTAGCAATCCTACTGAGAAACATTAATTAAAATAATATATTCCCCCCTTTGAGGTATAACATGGAACAGTTCCTTGACCCAGCCAAGCTTCTGACAGGGAAATAGTAATGCAAAACATGTGAACACTTTTCTAGACTCTTGGTGGTGAATGTAATTTTTGTGGTGCAGATTTTTTCCAACTTTCACTCCTGTATGTTATACATTTCCCTATTTAATGAAACAAATTAAGATGACACAATTTCATACTCTCTTCCTTGCTCTTTTTTTTTTTTTTGAGAGAGAGAGAGAGCGCATGCACTCACCTGCAAGCTTGTGGGTGGGGTGGGCAGAGGAAGAGGGAGAGAGTGAATCTTAAGCAGGCTCCACACTCAATTCAGAGCCTGACTCGGGGCTTGATCTTACCACCCTGAGGTCATGACCTCAGTTGAAATCTAAAGTCAGACGCTTAACAACAGAACCACCCAGGCACCTCTCTTCTTTGCTCTTATAATCATTTACTCCTTTCTCAATTACAGTCCTTAAATTGTATTTTTAAATGACAATTTCAATTTAACAATTGTAGATTTATGTGCAGTTATATGAAATAAGAGAGTGATCTTTCATACACTTTATCCAGTTTCCTCAATGGCAACATTTTGTAAAACTGTTATATAACATCTCATTTGGGATATTGATACAATCCGCTAAGCTTATTAAGACTTTCCCAGTTTTACTTGTATTTATTTATGTGTGTGTATTAAGTTCTACACAGTATTATGAGCCTGTGGGTTCATATATCAAACACCAATGTCAAGCACTAAATGGTTCCAATACCACAAGATTCTTTATATTGCCCTTATATGACCATACCCAATTCTTTAGCTCCCACTACATCTAACATTGACAACCACTAATCTGTCACCCATTTCTATAATTTTGTCATGTATGTAAGCAGAATCACACAGTAAATAACCTCTTTGACTTTTTCAAACTTTTCATCCTCTTGACAGATTTTTACACAAAGTTTTGCATTTTGATGAAGTCCATTTATCAGTTTCCTTTTATGAATTATATTCTTTATACAAACGTGTGTTGTGTGTGTGTGTGTGTGTGTGTGTGTGTGTGTGTGTGTGTGACTTACAGGAGTCAATATTTTATCATTTTATGTGAACTGTGAAAACCTCACTTCCATTCCATTTAGGTCCTTTTAACTTACTTAAATGTGAGTGTCTCAAGTATCAGGTTGTATTGTAATTTGTTGCAGTCATAAAATATCTTTGTGAAACACATGAGAAATATTATAGTCTATTGTATATGCCTGTATTTCTGCTTTTACTATTGGTCCTTAATTCTCTTGTTACTATAAAATTACTTATTTTATCATTTACTATTGGCTTGAACTTCCTTTGGTCAATCTTTAAGTCTATCAGCGACAAACTAGTTAAGTTTTTTTCTGTCTGAGATTGTTTTCATTCCACTCCATTCCTGATGGATAGTTTTACTGGGTATAGATTCTGAGGTTGACAATTTTCTTTCAGCACTATTTCTTACACCCATCTTTTGTATGAGATATTCACCCTCACTCAAATTGATATTTTCTTATAGATGATATGTCATTTCTTTCTGTCTGCTATCAGTAACCTTTTCCTTATCTTCTGTTTTTGGAAGTTTAATTATTATTTGTTGTGGTTTGGTTTTTCATTTTTGTTTTTGTTTTGAGGAGGGGGTTCATCCAATCTGTGGTTTGCTCAGCTTCTTGGATCGTCAGGTTTGAGTTTTTTTCAAATTTGTACATGTTCAGGCATTATTTCTTTATATTTTCTCTCAGCTTCATTATCTTTCTCCTATCCTTTAGGGACTCTAATGATGAGTGTTGGATGTTTTGTGATTTTTCTCTAGGTGTCTTACGCTCTCTTCATTTTATTTTTCAGTAATTTTTTCTCTTATTCAGATTAAGTAACTTCTATTATTTTGTTCTCAGGGTCACTGATTCTATCGTCTGTCATTTCCACTCTGTCACTGAAGAATTGTGATTTTTAAATTTCTCTTTATTATTTTACAATTCTATAATATCCATTTGGTACTTTTTAATTGCTTCTATTTCTTTTTTTTTAATTAAAATTAAAAAAAAATTAATTCCAGTGTAGTTAATATCCAGTGTTATATTAGTTTCAGGTGTACATTTTTTTGAGGTTTTATTTATTTTAGAGAAAGAGAGCACATGAGCAGGGGGAGGGGCAGAGTGAGAGGGAGAGAGAGAATCTCAAGGAGACTCCCCCCCTCCCGAGTGCAGAGTTTGACATGGGGCTTGATCCCATGACCCTGAGATCATGATCTGAGCTGAAATCAATAGTCAGACATTTAACTGACTGAGCCACCCAGGTGCCCCTCAGGTGTACGTGTTTTTTGTTTTTACCTTTGCTTCTTTTTCTTTGCTGAGATTTTAAAATTTTTATTTGTTTCAGTAGATTTTAATTGATTAATGAGATATTTTTATGATACCTGCTGTAAAATCCTTATTAGACAAGTCCAACATCTGATCCATCTTGGTGTTGGGGTTAGTTAATTATTTTCTCTTTCGAGTTATGGTTTTCTTGGTTCCTGTTGTGACAGGTGACTTTTTATTGAATTCTGGACACTTTGTCTATTAGGCACCTAAATTTCAGCAGATTAGTCGTATTGTTTAGGTTTAGCACATGGCTTTTTTTAAAAGATTTTATTTATTTATTCATGAAAGACAGAGAGAGCGAGAGAGAGAGGCAGAGGGAGAAGCAGGCTCCCAAGGAGCAGAGAGCCCGATGTGGGACTCGATCCCAGGACCCTGGGATCATGACCTGAGGCAAAGGCAGATGTTTAACCATCTGAGCCACCCAGGCACCCTAGCACATGGCTTTTAGCCTACATTTTGTACTTTAATTTTCAGAGACTTTGCAGGATTTTGTTGGTTTGTTTGAGTTATATGCTGCTATTGGGCTTGCCAATGGTCCCTACTTGACCTCCCCAATAGGACAGATAGGACTTTTTAATGCTCAGCTCATAATATCTCTCTATGGGGGAGGTGTGTGATACCCTGATGAGTTTGAGAAGGGGAAGAGGGTCTTAGGGCTGTGGGAACAGAGAGCCTTCCCAGATTAAGACACTTGCTGTGACCTGATTCCTTTCTCCTGTTTTGTCTGCCTGCCTCAGGGACTGTGTATAGGAAGGGAGACTCCTAGGTCTGCAGAGACAAAAAGCTTCCTAATCTAAACTTTTTACCAAGGTCTTTCTTGTAGGTTCTTTTAATCTGGAGGAGAAGGGGATTCTCAGCCTTGATGGCGAAGGGAGGCGAGTATTCCCTTGATCACTCTTTCTTCTGGGTCTCCTAATCAGATCCTTTGTCCTAGTGTCTTGCTCACCTGAGATTGTCAGAAGGACTCTCATTTCTATTCAAGGGATGCATGAGCCTGCCTGAGCTGCCGTCTGTTGCTAGTTCAGGGGTCAGAAGTTTATGCCTTGGGTGACCTTTCTCTGTGGGATGGGAAGAAGAGGGTCACAAGATACCCTGACACTGTGCTGTTTCTCTAGTCCTGGGGTCCAGAACCAGTTCACCTTCCTCTTAGCACATTTCAGAGCTTTCCATTAGCTGCTGCCTCATGCTCCATTTTTAAGGTTTATAGTTGAACTTGGGACAAGTTGGGAAAAAGTTTGAACCATCTTGTCCAGTGGGACATCCCTTTATATCACATTTTACTTTCTTGATTATTTTCATGTATCCTTCCCTGGCCTGGCAGCCTCTCAAAGCTGGAATCATATCCTTCTGTTTTTTGTTTCTGATGTGAGACTAAATGAGTGTTCACCAGCCATTCACCAATCACCTTGTGTGTGAATGGGTAAGGTGATCAAAGGCCTCACTAACTTCAAACGTCAAAGCTGGAAACAAGATGATTATTAAAAAGACCTTGAATTAAATCTGCCAATGAGTTTGATTTGACTACTATGGAATTTCACTAAAAATTGAATTGAATACCTTTAAAAAGGACAAGACTCATTATGCCCCACAGGTTCCAGAGTCCTCATGCAACATATGCAATGCTAGAATTTTGCTACTACAGGTGAAACGAGTATTGTGACTAGTGTCACAATGGATAGAATAAAACATTCACTCCTTAAAATTCATATGTTAAAGCCTAATTCCAAAGATGGTATTAGGAGGTGTAGCCTTTGGGAGGTGATTAGACCATGAGGGTGGAGCTCTCATGAAAAGGATTAGTGCTGTTTAATAGAGACCCCAGAGAGCTCTCCACCCTTCCCCCCATGTGAAAACACAGCCAGAAATCAGCCTGTAAATCAAGAAGTAGTCTCTCACATGTAGAAAAATGAATGAAATATTTGTTCTACATAGATATTTTAGACTTACTTTATATATATATATATATATATATATATTTTAAAGATTTTATTTATTTGAGAGAGAGAGAGAGCTAGAGAAAGCATGAGAGGGGTAGGGGAGGGGCAGAGGGAGAGAGATAAGCCGACTCCCTGCTGAGCAGGGAGCCTGATGCAGGGCTCTGTCTCAGGACCCTGGGATCATGACCTCAGTCAAAGGCAGATGTTTAACCGACTGAGCCACCCAGGCACCATGGGCTTAATTTATATTTTTAATTCAGATAACATTATGATGATACATTCTACATTTCTTCAGAGATTTTTTTCAGTTTTTGAGTAAATTCTCTAACATTCTGCACACCTCTAAAACAAGAAATGGTGCAGTTTTGTGTTTATCTGATTGTTTTTAACATTGGCCATTTAAAAATAGAAGTCACACATGTGATCTTACAAGATTTGTCTTTGACTTTTGTATCAAAATAGAGACTAAGTCAAGTTTTGTATGTATTTTCTTATGAAAACAACTGTTGATGTCATTAAGCCATGACTTGTGATCCTCCATGTTCTTTATATGCAATCAGCCCACTTCCAACCCTCTGCCTCTGGCAACCAAGGTTCTGTTATCTTTCTCTGTAAGGTTAGTTTTCTTTTTCTTTTCTTTTTTTTTCTTTTTAGACTCCACATATAAGTGAAATCATACAATATTTGTGTTTCTCCGTCTGACTTATTTCACTTAGCACAATGCCCTCAGGGGTGACCCATGTGGTTACAAATGACAAAATTTTATTCTTTTTTTATGGCCAAATAGTATTTGATTTTATATGTTTATACAACATTTTCTTTATCCATTTATCTGTTGATGGACACTTAGGTTGTTTCCATATCTTGGCTATTGTAAATAATGCTACAATAAACATGGGGTTGCATGTTGCTTATTAATATAGGCATTTGTACCTATAAATTTCCCCTAGCACTGTTCTGTCCACTCTTAGCTGTTAAATTTTGTTAATTCCTCACTGATTCTCTATTGTTTTCAACAATGAACTAGAGCATCCATGCTCTTCAATGTAGTGTAATCAATTGTCGCTAATTTGAAGGCATTAGTTCTGAGGCCAGTGTATTATGTTTGTTTTGACTCAAAGAGGGATTTCCCAGCTGTCTTATTACCACCTTCTCTTCTGCAAACTAGTTGACTTCCCAATTACCTTCACCAAAACCTCCAATATTTTTGAGAGTGTGCTTAGGTTTGAACTCTCCATTCTCTGTTATAAAGGAGGCTAGTGCCTTTTGGAAGAGATTAGAATTTTCTGTTTCATGGCCTGCTTCTATCTAGGAAAAATACCTGAACCAGGGCTCTGGAGCTGGGTATGGAACAATGGCAAACTTCTCTCTGAGTGATACTCCCACAGCAGTAATTGATCACTCCTTGGAGATGGGGCAAAAACTCGAGGTCCTCTCAGCTCATCTTTTCTGTCATGGGAACCAGCATGTTCCATGGCAAAGTCAGGGCACAAGCCAAGGATAAGTTATGAAGGGTTGCAGTATTTTAAATGTACTTCTCTCAAAGTAAAACTTCTGGGTTTTTTTGAGTGGGAGCTGGATGGAAGAAAGGAGACCCTACTTCTTGACTGCACTCACCTGGGACTTGGACTTAGCAGCAGGCAGCTAGAGAAAAACTAAGAAATGCTGAAGTTCTACCCCACCTTTGAAGATAGCCCTCTGTCTGGGAGCTAGATGGAGAGGGACCCTTGTGTTCTTGACTGTAGCAGTCTGGAGTTGAGTCTCTACCTTGCTAAGCTAGGAGGAGGAAGGAGAGACCAATCATAGTTTCAATACCGTAGACTCACTTTTCTTAACTAATTTTCCTATATTTTATTGAATAGATGTTTTTAATTTGCTCTTTTCCCTTAGGAATATTTCCAGAGGCAGTCAATTATTGTTTTTAAATAATTTTCAGTACTTTTACTGATGAGCAGATTAGTGGAGTTTCTTGAGCTGTCAAGTGGAAGCTGATCTCTAGCTGTATAATTTTTTTTTAAAGATTTTATTTATTTATTCATGAGAGACGGGGGGGGGAGAGAGAGAGAGAGAGAGAAGCAGAGGGAGAAGCAGGCTCCCAAGGAGCAGGGAGCCCGATGTGGGACTCGATCCCAGGACCCCGGGACCATGACCTGAGCCGAAGGCAGATGCTTAACCATCTGAGCCACCCAGGCGCCCTAGCTGTATAATTTTTTGATAAAAACATTTTGACCACATACAAATCAACCTTAGAATACTATGAATATGAAAACAATGTATGGCACCAAAAAAAAAAAAAAAAAAAGCTTGTTACAGATATGAGGCAGAAAGTCAATGAAAGTCACTACCACATTAATTGGAAGGTAAATTAATACCTTAGGATTTGTTTTTGTTTTTCTTGTTTTGTTTTTTACTTTCTTCTATTTATAACAGATTTTCTCACATTTGATAGTTTAGAAATATTCCTAGGAGGAAAGATGACATAGTTGGTAGCTTTTCCAAAATTATAAATTAGGAAAAAAAATAGAATAAATTAGTGACATATCCAAGATCATGTAGCAAGATGGGTCAAACTTCTGCTACAATTAAAGTTTATTGAAGTATATTTAACTGCATTCCCGCACAAGCTTCTGTGCCTAAGAGGCAAGAGGAGTCTTTTAGCCATATTGGAATATATTTTCAGAGAAGGGCCCAATTTTTATCATAATTGTTCTTTGCCAGGGAAGCACCTAATTCTCTTAATAGCTCCATGAAATAAAAATGTGAGGCCAGAGAAGAAATCTAATAAAAGTGCTCCACAGATACACTTAATTTTAGACATGAGCCAGGTGTGTTGCTGGGATGGAGCCACCTGGGAACTTCCTCCTCCCAGAGTCCCACATCCCTGCCTCTCTCTGATTTCTACTTTCCTGCAGCATCGCTCTTTTTGCTCATTGTCCAGTTCTCATTCAATGGAGAGTGAGAGTCAAATGAAGTTTAAAAAGCAGTAAGCTACAGAGACTAGAGGTTATTCTAGCATATGTTTCACTTTCTCACACTCACACACACATACAACTATTGGAGAATAGTAATGTTATGGTTCTGGATATAAAAATGTGTTATATTTGGGGGTGCCTCAGTGGCTCAGTTGGTTGAGCATCCAACTCTTGATTTTAGCTCAGGTCATGATCTCAGCAGTGTGAGATCAAGCCCAATCAGGCTCTGTGTACAGCATGGAGTCTGTTTGAGACTCTCTCTCTCTCTCCCTTTCCATCTGCCCCTACCCCTGCTCACATGTGCACTCTCTAAATAAATAAATAAATAAATAAATAAATAAATAAATAAATGTATTATATATGAAACATATACTTTCTATTATTAGCTTTATTTTTATTTTTCCATTATCATCAGTGACCACACTTTACATTATTTCAATTATTTGAAATATATATTGCATATATATACACATGTGTGTATATATATTGAATATATATTGTATATATACACACAATATATATATATAAATGTATATATTTAATTTTACGAATTTTTTCTTCACATATTTTGCAGCTTTGTTGTTTGGTTTATAAACATTTTGGATTACAGTGTGCTCTTGGTGAACTGACCCTTTTATATTCATGTAAAAGAATTGTCTGCCTGGTGATAGTTCTGATTTTGAAGTTTACCTTATCTGATATTAGTATAATCACTATTACCTTCATTTGATTAATATTTGCTGTAGTTTTCATTCATTTTACTTTCAAGTTATCTATATTGTTATATTTGAGAAGATTTTTTGTGCCAGTATATAGTTGTTCATGTGTTTTAACTGCTGTGCTGTCTCTGTCATTTAGTTGGTGTATTTGGACCATTTATATTTAATGTAATTATTGGTATGTTTGTAGCTTGTGACTACTAATTTATTTTTCGTTTTCTCGTTGTTCTCTGTTTTCATGTTTGGGTTTCATTTTCCTGCCTAGTTATGGGTTAGCAAAAGAATTATAATTCAATTTTGATTCATCTATAGTATTTTTGAGTATATCTCTTTGCATGGCTTTTTAGTGATTGCTCTGGGCATTATATTATATTTAAATAACTTACTGCAGTATACTGGTGTCATCATTTTAAAAATTGGAGTGAAGTATAGAAAACTTACCTTCCTTTATACTCCTTAACATCCTTCCATTTATAATATAATTGCTTTAAATGCTTCCTTTAAATACAGTTAGAGCTACATCACATAGTGTTATAGTTTTCTTCAATTTAGCATAATTTTGGAAACTCATTAAGAGAAGGAAATCCAGAGAAATGGTATAAAGTAATAAAAAGATGGCGGAGGAGTAGGGGACACTATTCCAAATGGTCCCTGGGATTGAGCTGGATATCTACCAGACCACTCTGAACAACCATGAAATCAGCCTGAGATGTAAGAAGATAGACCTGGATCTCTACAAACAGAATATTGCAGGTGGTTGGTTTTGAGATATGAAGAGGGGAGCCATGATTCCACAGGATGATATTGGAAGATAAACAGCAGGGGGAGGGAGCCATGGGGATCCTGCACTGCTGGTGAGCAATAGCCTCCCACACAGGCTATGGGGCTCAGACTTGCAGACCAGTGGCGACAGAGAAAGGACTTTAGGGCAGCCCCCTGGATGGAAACCTGGAGGGGCGGGGCTGCACATGTTAACTGGGGGCAGCTGGCCGTTTTAGAAGCACAAAGTGCAGAGATGGCCCTGACCTAGAAGTGAGGACTGGGAGTGTGGCTGAGGGGTGCACAACCCAGGATGCTGCAGTTTATAGCAGCACAGACAGAAATGGAAATAGTGTGGCCTGAAGAGCTCACTGAGCTGCCAGGGAAAGCGATCAGAGAACAAAAGCCCCCCCAAAAACCTGTTTTCACTGAGCCCATCCCCCACCACAGGGGGCAGGACAACTGTGCCCAAACAGGGTTGCCTGAGTAACAGCACAACAGGCCCCTTCCCCAGAAAACAGGCTGGGAAAACAAGAGGCCAGCAACAGTAAGGTACCTAGAAAACAGGTGCATCTTACTTGGGTTGTGGTCAATAATTTGGACTCTATACATTCCCTCAACCACCCCTCAACAGAAAGACTAAAAGGAGGAGCCCCCAAAATAGGAAAGCTCAGAGACTATGACTTATGCCAGATTTACAAATGGATTCAGATATAACCAAGATGTCAGAGATGGAATTCAGGGTAACAATTGTGAAGATGATAGATAGAATGGAGAAATCAATTAATGGCAACATAGAGTCTCTAAGGGTAGAAATGAAAGCAAAATTGGCAGAACTTAAAAATGTTATCAATGAGATACAACCTAATCTAGATACTCTAACAGCTAGGGTAAGTGAGACAGAAGAATGAATTAGTGATCTAGAAGACCAATTAAGAGACAAGAAGGGAAAAGATGAGGCCAGAGAAAAACAACTCAAAATCCATGAAAATAGAATCAGAGAACTAAGTAACACCATGAAACGTTCCAATATCAGAATGATTGGGATCCCTGAGGGGGTGGAGAGAGAGAGAGGACTAGAAGATATATTTGAGCAAATCATAGCTGAGAACTCCCCTAATCTGGGGAATGAAACACATGTCATGTCCTAGAGCAGAGAGGACCCCTCCCGAGATCAAGGAAAACAGGCGAATACCCTGGCATGTAATAGTAAAACTTGCAAATCTTAAAACCAAGGAAACAATCTTAAGGGCAGCTGGGGGAAGTGATTCCTTACGTACAGAGAGAGGAACATCAGAATAATGTCAGACCTAACTACAGAGACCTGGCAGGCCAGACAGGCCTGGCAAGACATATTCAGGGTACTGAACGAGAAGAACATGCACCGAATACTTTATCTGCCAAGGCTGTCATTTAGAATGGATAGAGAGATGTGGAGCCTCCAAGACCAGCAAAAACTGAAAGAATATGTGACCACAAAGCCGGCCCTGCAAGAAATATTAAGGGGGGGTTCTATAAAACGAGAAAGACCCCAAGAGTGATATAGAACAGAAATTTATAGGGACAATCTATAAAAACAACATCTTCACAGGCAACATGATGACAACAAATTCAGACTTTTCAATAATCACTCTCAACGTGAACAACCTAAATGCTCCCATAAAACGGCACAGGGTTGCAGGTTGGATAAAAAGACAGGACACATCCATATGCTGTCTACAAGAGACTCATTTTGAACCTAAAGATACATCCAGACTGAAAATTAAGGGATAGAGATCCATTTACCATGCCAGCGGACCTCAAAAGAAAGCTGGGATAGCAATTTTTATTTCAGAAAAATTAGATTTTAAACTAAAGTCTGTAGTTAGAGAAACAGAAGGACACTATATCATTCTTAAAGGGTCTATCCAACAAGAAGATCTAACAATTGTAAATATCTACACCCCAACATGGGAGCAGCCAACTACATAAGCCAACTGTTAATGAGAATAAAATTGATAACAATACTTTAATTGTAGGAGACCTCAATACTCCACTCTCAGCAATGGACAGATCATCTAAGCAGAAAATCAACAAAGAAACAAGAGCTTTGAATGACACACTGGACCAGATGGACCTCATAGATACATACAGAACATTTCATCCTTAAACATCAGAATACTCATTCTTCTTGAGTACACATAGAACAGTCTCCAGAATAGGCCACATACTGGGTCACAATCAGGTCTCAACTGACACCAAAAGTTTGAGATTATTCCCTACATATTCTCAGACCATAATGCTTTAAAACTGGAACTCAATCACAAGAAAAAAATTGGCAGAAATTCAAACACTTGGAAGTTAAAGACCACTCTGCTCAAGAATGTTTGGGTCAACCAGGAAATCAAAAAAGAACTTAAACAATTCATGGAAACCAATGAAATGAGTATGAAAACACATCAGTCCAAAACCTATGGGATACTGCAAAGGCGGTCCTAAGGGGGAAATACATAGCCATCCAAGCCTCACTCAAAAAAAGAGAAAAATCCCAAATTCACCAACTAACTCTACACCTTAAAGAACTAGAGAAAAATCAACAAACGATGTCTAAGGCACGCATTAGAGAGAAATAATTAAGATTAGAGCAGAGATCAATGAATTAGAAACCAGAAACACAGTAGATCAGATCAATGAAACTGGAAGTTGGTTCTTTGAAAGAATTAATAAGATCGATAAACCACTGGCCAGACTTATCCAAAAGAAAAGAGAAAGGAACCAAATTAATAAAATTATGAGTGAAAGGGGAGAGATCACTACTAACACCAAGGAAATAGAAACAATGATTAGAAATTATTTTCAACAACAAATGCCAATAAATTGGGCAGCATGGATGAAATGGATGCCTTCTTGGAAGCCTATAAACTCCCAAGACTGAAACAGGAAGAAATTGACAACCTGAATAGGCCAATAACCAGTAACGAGATTGAAGTGGTGATCAAAAACCTCCCACAAAACAAGAGTCCCGGGCCTGGTGGATTCCCTGGGGAATTCTACCAAACATTCAAAGAAGAAATAATACCTATTCTACTGAAGCTGTTTAAAAAAAATAGAAACAGAAGGAAAGCTTCCAGACTCATTCTATGAGGCCAGCATTACCTTAATCCAAACCAGGCAAAGACGCCATCAAAAAGGAGAATTTCAGACGATATCCCTGATGGATATTGATTCCAAAATCCTAGCTAATAGGATTCAACAATACATTAAAAGGTCATCTACCACGATCAACTGGGATTTATCCCCGGAAGCAAGGGTGGTTCAACATTCACAAATCAATCACTGTGATAGAACACATTAATGAGGAGAGAGAAGAACTACATGGTCCTCTCAATCGATGTAGAAAAACATTTGACAAAATACAGCATTAAAATTCTTCAGAGTATAGGGATAGAGGGAACATTCCTCAAGTTCATAAAATCCAGCTATGAAAAACCCACAGCGAATATCATCCTCAATGGGGAAAAGCTGAAAGCCTTTCTCTTAAGACCAAGAACACAACAAGGATCCCCACTCTCACCACTATTGCTCAACATAGTACTAGAAGTCCTAGCAATAGCAATCAGACAACAAAAAGAAATAAAAAGGTGTTCAAATTGGCAAAGAAGTCAAACTCTCTCTCTTCACAGCTGACATGATATTTTATGTGGAAAATCCAAAACTCCACCCCCAAATTACTAGAACTCATACAGCAATTCAGGAATGTGGCAGGGTACAAAATCAATGCACAGAAATCAGTTGCTTTCTTATACACTAACAATGCAACTCTAGAAAGAGAAATTAGAGAAACGATTCCATTTACAATAGCACCAAAAACCATAAGATACCTCAGAATAAACCTAACCAAAGAAGTAAAGGATCTATACTCTAGGAACTACAGAACACTCATGAAAGAAATTGAAGAACACACAAAAAGATGGAGAAACATTCCATGCTCATGGATCAGAAGAATAAACATTGTTAAAATGTTTATGCTACCCAGAACAATCTATACCTTCAATGCCATCCCAATCAAAATTCCAATGACATTTTTCAAAGTGCTGGAACAAACAATCCTAAAATTTTATGGAACAGAAAAGACCCCGAATCGCCAAGGGAATGTTGAAAAAGAAAAACAAAGCTGGGGGCATCACATTGCCTGATTTCAAGCTATATTACAAAGCAGTGATCACCAGACAGCATGGTACTTGCAAAAAAAACAGACATATAGACCAATGGAACAGAATAGAGAGCCCAGATATGGACCCTCAACTCTATGGTCAAATAATCTTCAAGAAAGCAGGAAAAAATATGCAATGGAGAAAAGACAGTCTGTTCAATAAATTGTGCTGGGAAAATTGAACAGCTATATACAGAAGAATGAAACTCGACCATTCTCTAACACCATACACAAAGATAAACTCAAAATGGATGAAAGACCTCAATGTGAGACAGGAATCCATCAAAATCCTAGAGGAGAACATAGGCAGTAACCTCTTTGACATTGGCCACAGCAACTTCTTTCAAGATACATCTCCAAAGGCTAGTGAAACAAAAGCAAAAATGAACTTTTGGACTTCATCAAGATTAAAAGCTTCTGCACAGCAAAGGAAACACTCAAAAAAACAAAGAGGCAACCCACAGAATGGGAGAAGATTTTTGCAAATGACACTACAGATAAAGGGCTGGTATCCAAGATCTATAAAGAACTTCTCAAACTCAACACCCAAAATACAAATAATCAAGTCAAAAAATGGGCAGAAGATGTGAAAAGACACTTCTCTGAAGAAGACATACAAATGGCTAACAGACACATGAAAAATATTCATCATCATTAGCCATCAGGGAAATTCAAATCAAAACCACATTGAGATACCACCTTACACCAGTTAGAATGGCAAAAATGGACAGGGAAAGAAACAACAAATGTTGGAGAGGTTGTGGAAAAAGGGGAACCCTCTTACACTGTTGGTGAAAATGCAAGTTGGTACAGCCACTTGGGAAAACAGTGTGAAGGTGCCTCAAAAAATAAAAAATTGAGCTACCCTATGACCCAGCAATTGCACTCCTGGGTATTTACCCTAAAGACACAGATATAGTGAAAATAAGGGCCTTATACACCCCAATGTTCATAGCAGCAATGTTCGCAATAGCCAATCTGTGGAAGGGGTTGAGATGCCCTTCAACGGATGAATGGATAAAGATGTGGTCCATATATACAATGGAATATTACTCAACCCTCAGAAAGGATGAATACCCAACTTTTACATCAACATGGATGGGATGGGAGGAGATTATGCTAAGTGAAATAAGTCAAGCAGAGAAAGTCAATTATCATATGGTTTCACTTATTTGGGGAACATAAGGAATAGCATGGAGGACATTAGGAGAAGGAAGGGAAAAACAA
>NW_027397067.1:2016892-2049993 GCF_003265705.2 Callorhinus ursinus
GACTATGGACTCTGAGAAACAAACAGGGTTCTAGAGGGGAGGGGGGTGGGGGGATGGGTTATCCCAGTGATGGGTATTAAGGAGGGAACGTATTTCATGGAGCACTGGGTGTTATATGAAAAGAATGGATCATGGATCACTACATCAAAAACTAATGATGTATTGTATGGTGACTAACATAACACAATAAAATTTAAAAAAAAAAATAAATAAATCTGGTTATTTATTTTTTGTTACTAAGTTGTAAGTTTTTCTTATATATTTTGGGGTATTACCCCTTATCAGATATATGATTCACAAATATTTTCTTCCATTTGATAGATATATATCTCTCTTTGTAATATTATTATTGTTTAGCTTTTATATTATATAATTATATATAATTTTTTAATATATATAATTTTTTTCTGTGCAGACATTTTTTAGTTTAATTTAGTCCCATTTCTTATTTTTTTCTTTTTTGCTTGTACTTTTGGGGTCAAACACAAAAATATAATTGCCAGGAATGTCAAGGAGATGTCCCCCTATATTTTATTCTAGGATTTTTACTATTATAGGTTTTATATTTAAATCTAATCAATTTTGAGCTAATTTTTTGTGAGTGGTGTAGGATAGAGTTCTAATTTAATTTTTGTTTTTTTTACATGTGTACATACAGTTATCTCAACACCATTTATTGAAGAAATTATCCTTTCCCCACTATGGGTTCTTGGAGTCCTTGTCAAAAATTAGTTGTCTGTATGTATTAGTTGATTGGGTATTAGTTGACTATATAAACACAGGTTTATTTCTGGGTTCTCTATTCTACTTTACTATATAGTGACCTCATAGTTTCTTCTCCTTTATTTTGGTTTCCATTTGCATGGAATATCTTTTAAATATCATGGAAAAGTAATGATGGCTGTTGATGTGGATTCCTTTGCTTTTATCTGATTTGGGTTCATTCATCTTCAAATTGTTTGTGTCTTTCAGAAAATTTAGGACATTCAGCCATGATTACTTCTAATGTACTTTCATTCCCCTTTCTTTCTCTTTTTCCTGGAGACTGCATTGATATGAATGTTGGATATTTTATTATTATCTCACAGGACCCTGACACTCCATGCAATTTTCCGTCATCTGTTGTTCATATTGGGTAATTTCCATTGTTCATCTTCAAGTTCACTAGTTCCTTCCTCTGTTGCCTCCATTTTTCTTTTGAGCCCGTATGTTGAGATTTTTGTTTTTGTTTTGACTTGTTATTGTATTTTTTGTTCTATAATTTCCATTTGATTCTTTTTTATAATTTTAATTTCTTTGGTAAGACATAATCTTTTCATTTGTTTCAAGAGAATTTGTGACTGTTGAAACTTTTTGTGATGACTGCTTTTTAAATCCTTCAGATTATCCCCACCACCTGATTTATTGAGATGTTGTTGATTATTTTCTCATTTCAAATCATGATTTTCCTGATTTTTAGTATGTTGGGTGATTTTCTACTGTAACCTATACACTTGATTATTATTTTAGGTGTTTCTTGGTACTATTTAAATATTTTATTTTAGTAGATAGTCATCCTCTTCAGGTTTAGCACATGGATCTTGGACTATTTTGTGGGCTTTGGTTATAAAGGTAGTTTAATTTTCAGAGTCTTTGCAAAGCAATTTTAGTCTTTTTTATTTATTCCCTTCAAGTTGCCTCCATAAACCTAGGTTGGAGAGAGGAGTCAGGCCCATTTCCAGAGCTCATAGATGTAATTTAGCAGGGAGGAGAGGAAAGAAATGGGTATAACCTCTTGTCAGGATCAGGAGTTAGGGACCACATCTTAAACAAAGTACAATATAACTCTTCTTTTTCCTCTTTTTTATTTTTAATATTTTATTTATTTGTTTGATATATATATAGAGAGAACACAAGCAAAGGGAGTGGCAGAGGAGATGGAGAAGCAGATACCCCACTGAGCAGGAAGTCCAATGCGGGGTTCAATCCCAGGACTGTGGGATCATGACCTGAGCCAAAGGCAGATGCTTAACTGACTGAGGCACCCAGGCACACTATAGCTCTTCTTCTAAAGAACAGATTAGCGGCACAAATTCTCAAAGTGTTGTCTAAGAACTCATAGGGGTCCATCCTTGTGCCACTTTCAAGAGGTCTGCCAAGGCTTTCTTTTTTCCAACTACATGTATATGTGAAGCCAATTTTTTTTTCACTTTCTTCAATAAAAACATGACACAACACAACAGATTGAATGAAGAAACAGATATGAGAATCCAGCTGTCTTCCATTAAGTCCATCAGTAAGGAGTTTGTAAATATGAAAAACTGCCACTCATATCATTAAATGCTTATTTCTGTTTGGGAATTTTTTGTATAAATATGTTACATTAATGCATAGTGAATTTATGATTGTTAGTTTAAATGGATAAGTACATCTATATTTTAAAATTTTGTTTTAAATATTGAATATGGTAAGTATTAAAGATATAAACTACAGAAACATAAGCTATTAAGGAAATTCAAATTTTAAGAGAATAATGTATCCAGATAATGCAATGGCTGAGAACAGCCAATATGATCAAGGCAAACATAGACCTAGTTAATTCAAGTCAGTGCCATAAAGACTGACATAGAAATTGTTACTTCTAAAATCACTACAATACTTACATAAGGGTATAGATTTTGATAAAATACTATCTTATAAAAATGTTCAGTTAAAAAACTTCTTTTAAATATTTAATAGTAGAGCAAAAGATTCTGGAACAAACAAACAGTAAACTGTTCTTCTAACTGTATTTAATTTGATTCAGTTGAATTCAATTAATCAAACATTGTGCACCTACTATGAACTGATATTGAAATCTGTGGACCATAAGATGAATTAAAAAATAGTCTTTTTTTTCCCTCAAATTGCTCATAAAGTACCAAGGAAGATAACACTGAATAAACACACTGTAGAGAATAACCAGTGTTCTAGCAGAGGAGGACAGTTTCTAAGCCTGGAAGAGCACAGGTTCTTCTGAGAGCAAGCTATATCTGAAATACCAATGGATGCCATTCCTTGTTCTCTAAATATAGGGTTGACCTACCACCCAACCACCCCTTCCACATCTGGGACACATTTCTTCAAAACCTAGAGGTATGAGACAGAGTACATGATTGAGTGTCTTCAAATGGTTAGGAATGACTGAAACATGGCTTTAAGGGGAGAGGAAAAAGGGGTGAGATCATGCAGAACGTTGCATAATTTAGTCCCAGGAAGGTAAGGTTGCAGCAGAACATTCTAAGCAGCAAAGTAAAAGGATCAGAATTATATTCTAAAAAAGTAACTCTGATGGTGTGTGTAAGCATTTGACTAAATTAGAACCATATGCAGAAGACACTTTGGGTGAATACATTAATCCACTGTGAAAAGATATGTGCCTGAATTAAGATACTGTCAGTGAGCACTTACTTTAAGCCCTCTAGAGATAATGTAATTTCCTGAAATGTCCTTCTTTCCATCACATTCTTGTTCCTACCATCATACTCACATATTGATAGAAATAGCATCCTGTTTTCCTTTCTTCTGGATTGATTGTGATTTTCTTTTCCTTTTTCTTTCTTTCTTGTTTTTCTTTTTTTTCCAAATCTGCTACCATGTTTTTTTTGTTTTGTTTTGTTGTTTTGTCTGAAAACATTTCATGCCCCCTCAAAAAAAATTTAAAGTCTCTTCAGTACCAGTGGGAATATGGCAGTTAAGAACCTCATGATTTTGCTCCAAGTACATTCACAGGCTTATTTCTCATGATGATGGAGACACAAGCTTCTGTTGTGTCCCAAAATCATCATGGCAAAAACTGAGTGATCTCAAAATTGCGTGTGAAAACAAATTGTATCACATAGAAAGTAAGGAATATATGATTTTGTTTATGATAATTTTTATGCAAAATAAAGTTTGAGAACTACTGAACTAGGAAAAAAACAAAAAAAATGTTCTTAGGTAGATATCATTCTGCTTTTAAGGTAACTATAAATATATAAAAAGTAAAGGGAGAATGGGTAGAGAATTCTGATTTTCTTGCTTATTTATAAGGTTTATTCCACTTTTCTTAAAGATTTTTATTTATTTATTTAACAGAGAGAGAGAGCACAAGTAGACAGAGCAGCAGGCAGAGGGAGAAGGAGACGCAGGCTCCCTGCTGAGCAAGGAGCCCCATGTGGGGCTCTATTCCAGGACCCTGGGATCATGACCTGAGCTGAAAGCAGACGCATAACCAACTGAGCCACCCAGGCGCCCCAACCACTTTTATTAAATATTAAAGATCTCTAACTTGAAGTGATGGTGACAAATGTTGTTTATGTCAGCATTCAAGTAGACAGTATGTATTAGTCACCTAATCCAGGGCCAGACACACATAGTAGGTACTTTCATCTGTGTTACTAGCAGATTTTTTTGCTGGATTCATATCTGAATTTGCTTGAGGCTCTCAATTGTATGCAGTTTTCTAAATGGTGAATGAAACATGGCTCTAGGTTTTTGTCCTTCCAAGCTGTCTTTCTGGGGCAGCCCCACTGATCAGTAGGCTCTAAGTTGAGCTGACACCAGACTCTGAGGTCATGCAAGTTAAATGGGGCACTGATCTCTCATTTACTTCTTTCAAACCTGCATCTGCAAGGTTGCCTCCTTCTCGTTGTGTGCTGTGGTCTCTGATGTGCTTTCCAAGCCCCATTTACTACAACCCTTCTCCTAACAAAATTCCCTCCTTCTCTTCTAAAGATGTTTTTCTTCTCAAAGCAATGCTTCTCTTCCCAAAGGAATCAGCCCCTCCAAACTTTTTTACTAAATATAAGAAATATAGTTCTTTTGTCAATTAATACAGACTACATTTTAATTTTTCTTATATTCTTTTTTGAACTCTCTTTCAAAACTATTTAAAGTTTTTAATCCATCCCTCAACTATATTGTAGTTCTGATGGTCTGTAAACAGCAGGTGATCATTTATTATTGATGGGTTAAAGGAAAGTGACAGGTTAGGGAATTCACCCAGGAAATCTCAGACCTGCCATACCAAATTAATGTTTTCAAAACACAGTGCTAGGTGCACTTGGTTGGCTCAGTTGGTTGAGCACTTGCCTTTGGCTCAGGTCATGATCTCAGGGTCCTGCTGTTGAGCCCTCTGTCAGGCTCCCTGCTCAGCGTGGATCCCACTTCTCCCTCTCCCTCTGTGCACTCCCGTTCTCTCTCTCACTCTTGTTCTCTCTCAAATAAATAAAATCTTTAAAAAAAACCCCACAGTGCTAAATAATTTTTGGTACATCCAATAAATACTTGTTGAAATGGGATAAAATTGGGATAAAATAATATCAAAGGTAAAATTAAAACCAATTTCCTTTTTCCAAATTGTCAGGAAAGCTTTTCTGCTTCATAAGAGTTGTAGGATTTCCCAGTAAGAAGAATTTGCTTTAAAATGTTTTAAATTTCTGTAAGGATAAATCCTCAGACTTCTTGTTATTATTTCAATATATAGTCATATTGCAATTGCTTATAAATATAGCAAGGCATTAATTATTTTAAGCTCAAGAAGTATAGTAATTAAAAGGTTCATATTTTTCTTAAGCACCTAAACTTAAATTAACTCTGACTTGCAAGCAATAAAATGTAGAGGAAATAATGTAGAATACCGAATGAATGACATATTATAAAATATAGACATGTTGGGCTTAATTTACATTTTCAATTTGGATAACATTATGATGATACATTCTATATTCAGAGATTTATTTTTTTAGTTTTTTAGTAAATCCTGTAATGTTCTGCACACTTCTGAAATAAGAAATGGTGTGAATTTGTATTTATGTGATTGTTCTTAATCTTTACCAAATGAAATCGTTAAAAATGTGGTCCTTACAGGATTTGTTTTTGAACTTTGTATGCAGGTAGAGAACAAGTCAAGACCTGTGTAATTTACTTATGAAAACAACTGTTGATGCCATTCAGTAGTGACTTGAGAGCCTCCATGCTATCTATGTGTAATTCGCCCTTCTTTTTTTTTTTTGATAAATGAATACCTATTTAAAAGTTTATTAACTTGCATGTTTATAGAAACTAACTTCTCACTAAAAATGGAAGTTTTATTGTTTGACACTTTTTTTTACTTCATGAAAGAATTAGACTAGAATATGCAGTACATTTGACTCTTTTTTGTTGTTGTTAACGTTTTTATTTATTTATTTTTATTTAAATTCAGTTAACATATAATGTATTATTGGTTTCAGGGGTAGAGGTTAATGGTTCATCAGTCTTATACAATACCCAGTGCTCATTACATCACATGCCCTCCTTAATGTCCATCACCCAGGTACCCCATCCCCCCACCCCTCTCCCCTACAGCAATCCTCAGTTT
Source organism: Callorhinus ursinus (assembly GCF_003265705.2). NCBI lineage: Eukaryota > Metazoa > Chordata > Mammalia > Carnivora > Otariidae > Callorhinus > Callorhinus ursinus. The sequence continues at coordinate 2,023,254 of NW_027397067.1, forward strand.
GTTTCCTAGGCTTAAGAGTCTCTTATGGTTTGTCTCCTTCTCTGATTTTGTCTTGTTTTATTTTTTCCTCTCTCCCCCTATGATCCTCTGTTTTGTTTCTTAAATTTGACTTATCAGCGAGATCATATGATAATTGTCTTTCTCTGATTGACTTATTTCACTTAGCATAACACCCTCTATCTAGTTCCATCCACATCATCGCAAATGGCAAGATTTCTTTTTTTGATGTATGAGTAGTATTCTATTGTGTGTGTGTGTTACACACACATATATATGTGTGTGTGTATATATATATATACACACACACACACACACATATATATATATATGCCACATTTTTATCCATTCATCTGTCGATGGACATCTGGGCTTTCTCCATAATTTAGCTATTGTGGACATTGCTGCTATAAACACTGGGGTGCAGGTTCCCCTTCAGATCACTACATTTATATCTTTAGGGTAAATACCTAGTAGTGCAATTCCTGGGTCGTAGCATAGCTTTATTTTCAACCTTTTGAGGAACCTCCACACTGTTTTCCAGAGCAGCTGCACCAGCTTGCCTTCCCACAAAGAGTGGAAAAGAGTTCCCCTTTCTCCTTACCAACATCTGTCATTTCCTGAGTGGTTAATTTTAGCCATTCTTACTGGTGTGAGGTGGTATCTCATTGAGGTTTTGATTTGTATTTCCCTGATGCCAAGTGATGTTGAGCATTTTTTCATGTTTGCTGGCCATTTGTATGTCTTCTTTGGAGAAATGTTTTTTCATGTCTTCTGCCATTTCTTGACTGGATTATTTGTTTTTTGGATGTTGAGTTGGATAAGTTCTTTATAGATCTTGGATACTAGTCCTTTATCTGCTATGTTATTTGCAAGTATCTTCTCCCATTCTGTAGGTTGCCTTTTAGTTTTGTTGACTGTTTCCTTTGCTGTGCAGAAGCTTTTTATCTTGATGAAGTCCCAATAGTCCATTTTTGCTTTTGTTTCCCTTGACTTTGGAGACATCTCTAGCAAGATGTTGCTGTGGCCAAGGTCAAAGAGGTTGCTGCCCGTGTTCTCTTCTAGGATTTAGATGGATTCCGTCTCACATTTAGGCTTTTCATCCATTTTGAGTCTATTTTTGTGTATGGTGTAAAGAAATAATCTGGTTTTATTCTTCTGCATGTGACTATCCAGTACCATTTATTGAAGAGATTGTTCTTTTTCTATAGGATATTCTTTCCTTCTTTGTCAAAGATTAGTTGACCATAAAGTTGAAAGTCCATTTCTGGGTTCTGTTCCATTGATCTATGGGTCTGTTTTTGTGCCAGTACCATACTGTCATCGTAATTACAGCTTTGTAATAGAGCTTGAAGTCAGGCATTGTGATGCCACCAGTTTTGGTTTTCTTTTTCAACATTCTTTTGGTTATTCAGGGTATTTTTTGGTTCCACACAAATTTTAGGATTTTTTTTTTCCAGCTCTGTGAAAAAGAGTTGATGGTAGTTTGATAGGGATTATATTGAATGTATAGATTGCTCTAGGGACCATAGCCATTTTAACAGCATTTGTTCTTTCATCCATAAGCATGGAAAGTTTTTCCATTTCTTTGTGACTTCCTCAATTTCTTTCATGAATGTTCTATCATTTTCTGGGTACAGATCCTTTGCCTCTTTGGTTAGGTTTATTCCTAGGTTATCTTATGGTTTTTGGTGCACTTATAAATGGGATCGACTCCTTAATTTCTCTTTCTTCTGTCTCATTGTTAGTGTATAGAAATGTGACTGATTTCTGTGCATTGATTTTATTTTTTTATTTTTTTTTAAAGATTTTATTTATTTGACAGAGAGAGACACAGTAAGAGAGGGAACACAAGCAGGGGGAGTGGGAGAGGGAGAAGCAGGCTTCCCGCAGAGCAGGGAACCCAATACGGGACTTATCCCAGGTACCTGGGATTATGACATGAGCCGAAGACAGATGCTTAATGACTGAGCCCCCAGGTGCCCCTGGGCATTGATTTTACATCCTGCCACTTCGCTGAATTCCTGTATGAGTTACAGCAATTTTGGGGTGGAGTCTTTGGGTTTTCTGCATAGAGTATCATATCGTCTGCGAAAAGTGAGAGCTTGTTCTCTTCTTTGCCTATTCAGATGCCTTTTATTTCATTTTGTTTTCTGATTGCTGAGGCTAGGACCTCTAATACTATGTTGAACAACAGTGGTGAGAGTGGACATCCCTGTCTGTTCCTGACATTAGAGGAAATGCTCTCAGTTTTCCCCCATTGAGAATGATATTCGTTGTGGCTTTTTGTTCATCAGGGATTTTGGTCTGTTATTTTAAAATAACCAAAGTATTCATTGTCATATTGCTATTGATAATGATCAAGTGAGTTCATTATCAGTAGAAATCACAAATAAAATTGAAAAGTAATCACAAAGGTAAATTATTATAGATAGGTTTTCTTTTCTGGTGAAGAACGTGACATTTTGAAGTTTTGTTTGGGTAAATTTGTGAATAACCAAGAAATTCTAGCTCCTGAATTGGTCTTCATGTAAGTAGCTTCTACATCGAAAAAGCCCTGTCTATACCCAAAACAATTCCATTCTCTTTCTTGCAAGGACTAAGAATGATAACTCTTTCAAAAATAATAAATAATATTTTAACATATTTATTAAATAATAAATCTGAAACAAATAATACATTATATGTTTAAAAAAAAGAAGAAGAAGATAGCAGGAGGGGAAGAATGAAGGGGGGATTCGGAGGGGGAGATAAACTATGAGAGACTATGGACTCTGAAAAACAAACTGAGGGTTCTAGAGGGGAGGGGTTTCGGGGAATGGGTTAGCCTGGTGATGGGTATTAAAGAGGGCATGTTCTGGGCACCTGGGTGGCTCAGTTGGTTAAGCAACTGCCTTCGGCTCAGGTCATGATCCTGGAGTCCCAGGATTGAGTCCCACATCGGGCTCCCTGCTCAGCAGGGAGTCTGCTTCTCCCTCTGACCCTCTTCCCTCTCGTGCTCTCTATCTCTCATTCTCTCTCTCTCAAATAAATAAATAAAAAATCTTAAAAAAAAAGAGGGCACGTTCTGCATGGAGCACTGGGTGTTATATGCAAACAATGAATCATGGAACACTACATCAAAAACTAATGATGTAATGTATGGTGATTAACATAATAAAAAAATAAAAAAATATATGTGTTAAAAACAAAATTCAACTGAGTAAATTTTAAAGATCTTATTGGTTTTATTCAATGATTCATAAAATGTGCAGCATCCAATTTAGCATAGAGAAAGGAGTCCAGAGAAGTTGTAGACAATGAGTCTTTTATAGGCAGAAGGGAGTGAAAAAAAGGAAGTTATACCAGGTGAAAGAGTGTATTGGTTATGACAAGGTCACTTTCCTCTAAGGAATGGCAGAAATCTATCAGGAAGATTTTTAAAATTACTGCTGATCAGGCGACTTCTGACTAACTGGATTAAGATTCCATATCTGGCACAGCCAAAACTGTAATTAAGTCTTAATTTGGTGACATGGAGCTTAGCATAAGTGACTCCATTTTGGGCCTGTTGTCTTGTATTTAACATACGTAATAAATAAGACAAATGTATTTATTCATGTGTATGTGTATGTGGACATTATGCCTATCAGTATTCAGCTAATGCCATATTAGTAATTAGTTTTCACACATTTATATATTATTGACCAGTCTAAAATACACTCTGTCATATTTGGTTCTTGTAGCAATACAACAAGGTGGGTATTTTCACCCCCATTTAACAGTGTGGAAACTGAGAACCAGGGAGCTAAGCATGTTGGAGGAATTCTTTAAGACCCCATTCATATGTGTAGAACATTCATTTATGTCTAAAGGGAATTTGAGATAATTACCTAACTCATTTGTTTTCAATTTTTTTGGCATGTTAACACTTTATTCAACATCTTGCATGAAGTTCCTACATAGAAATGTACAAATAGAGTTGCTCTGATTAAAAAATGAAGTGAGATCTGGGGTGTCTGGGTGGTTAAGTTGGGTAAGCTAAGGTCATGATCTCAGGGTCAGAGATCAAGCCCCAGGCCTGCTTAAGATTCTCTCTCTCTCCCTCTCCCTCTGTCCCTCCCTCCCCTGCTCACATGGGTGTGTGTACTCTCTAAAAAAAAAAAAATGAAGTGAGAGAAACCAGGCTTTGTCACCTTCAAGGTAATTTCTGAGTCATTCTGAGACTCTGGGGCTTCATGAAACACAATTTAGCAGTTTCTAGATCATAAAACCATATTATTTTATGAAAAGAGTCCTCAGATCTTGGGAGACAAAAATGACTCATGCAAAAAAGGTGGTTAGTAGAAGCAGAACAAAAACTAGATTTCCAAGAATGCTGTCTTTTAGATAATTGCCTCTCTCAGACACCAAATTGATTGTCTATTTGTTTTTTTAAAAAGATATATTTAATTTAAAGATATTGATATAAAACCCTGCACAAATTTAAGGTGTGCAGCATGTACATTTGGTATATTTATATATTGTAATATGATTGCCATCCTAGTTATAGTTAGCACCCCTTGATAATGTCATAATTATCATTTCTTTTTAGTTGTTGGAATAATTAAGTTCTAGTCTTTTGGCTAGTTTGATGATTATATTAACAATAGGGATATTCCTCAAAAATTTAAAAAGAGATCTGCCATATGATCCAGCAATTCCACTTCCGGGTATATTCCCAAAGGAAATGAAAACAGGGCATTGAAGAGATGTATGCACTGCCATGTTCCCTTGCTTACAAGAACCAAGATATGGAAATGACCCAATTACCCATCAATGGGATGAATGGATAAAGAAGATGTGGTACATATATTTAATGGAATATTATTATGCCATGAGGAAAAAGGGAATCCTGCCATTTGTAATAACATGGATGGAACTTGAGAACATTATGTTAAGTGAAATAAATCAAACAGAGAAAAACAAGTACTATATGATATTGTTGATGTGTGGAATCTAAAAAAGCCAAATTCATAAAAACAAATAAAATGATGGTTACAAGGGAGTTGGAGGGATAAGGACAGATGTTGTTAAAGTATACAAACTTATTATGAGTTATAAATGAGCCCTAAAGATGTAATATGCATGGTACAGTGAATATAAACAACAATATTGTGTTCCATTTGCTTTTATAAGGATTTGGAGTTCTGAAAGTTGTCCTCATATATAAGGGCTTCATTCCTCAAAACTACAGTAAAGTATAACCTGGCAAAGCAGATAATTATTTTCTTAGGGGACAAAAATCTAGACATAGTTTCTAACCACATGTATTTTATTGTCTAGTAAGGAAAATAAGATATTTACAAAGGGGAAATTGAATAAAAACACGCAGCATGGCTTATAGGGGTTGGTTGTGAATAGCTGCAGTGTGTTTTGGGGATTGACTGAAGAGAGGGATCACATTTTTGGGGATATGGTAAATTCAGGAAAGTTTCATCATGGAGGAGTCAATTTTTATTTTCAAACTTTAGAGGTTACTAGGATTTCAGAAGATAGAGAAGGAATGTGGAAGAAAAGGTTCTAGACAAAGATGACCTAGCACTGCCAATTCCTTATCTAGTTTTGCTCATTTTATTCCATTCTAGCATATCACATCATGTATATTGTTTATTATCTGTCTCTTGCCCCCATGAGCACAGGGAGTTTTTTGTTTTGTTTTGTTTTTTTAAAGATTTTATTTATTTGACAGAGAGAGACACAGTGAGAGAGGGAACACAAGCAGGGGGAGTAGGAGAGGGAGAAGCAGGTCTCCTGTGGAGCAGGGAGCCCGATGCGGGGCTCGATCCCAGCATCCTGGGATCATGACCTGAGCCGAAGGCAGACACTTAATGACTGAGCCACCCAGGCGCCCCGAGCACAGGGAGTTTTGCTTGCTATACTACAATATCCTAATTGGCTGCAATAGTGCCTGGCTTAGGGCATTCAATGCCATGTTGATGAGTAAATGGATGAGCAATCCGGTGGTTTAGCACATCCCCAGAAAAGTGGCCAGTGTTAAGTGGGGAGTCACTTGGAAGCGGGTTAGGAAGTATCATTGGATTTCTGGTGATTTCTGTGGGTAAGCCATGAATGTGGGCACAGACATATGAGTGGACTCTATCTTTGCCCAGTGATATACCTGCTTTCCTGTAACTGTGGAGGAACTACTTCCCCTCTTAGGCCAGAACAAATGCCTCACTTGTGCACTAGATCCCAACCCTTCCTTCCTGCTTATCAGTGTATCTTTAGTCATCCCCACTCATTCCCCTGCATGATCAGCTTTTCCCTCTTTATCAGATCATTCTTATCACCATAACAATATACTGTAATTTCTCTCATCTCAAAAGAACCACCTTTTCCCTGTAGGTGCCACCCCATTTGTTTTTTTCACTTTATGGAAACACTTCTGAGATGAGTTGTACATACTTATGGTCCCCAATTTCTTATAAAACCCACTCCAGTAGAGCCTCTGGAAATTGTTCTTATGAAGTTCAGTAATGGCCTGTACATCATTAAATCAATCCTTAATTCCCAGTCCCCATCCTGGTGACCAATAAGTAACATTTGGCAAAGTGGTCACTTCCATCTCCCCTCCTTTGTTTAAAGAGGTGGGGAGGGGCAGAGGGAGATGAAGAGAGAATCCTAAGCAGGCTCTACACCCAGCACAGAGCATTGGTGGGGTTCGATCTCACAACTCTAAGATCATGACCTGAGCTGAAATCAAGAGTGGAATGCTTAACCAACTGAACCACCCAAGTGTTCCTTCTTGAAAAACCTTTTCCACTTGGCTCCCGGAGTATCACATTTGCCCGTTTCTTTGTTCGCTTTTATTTTTGGTTTTGTTTTGGGATTATCTTTTATTTTATCTTATTTTGTTTTATTATTCCCCTTCTTTTCCTAACCCTTCTCTTCTCTTCCCTCCCCTCCCCTTCCTTGCATTTCTTCTCCTCCCCCAACCTCCCCTCACATCCCCTCTGTGACCTCCCTTTCTCTTTCCCTCCCTTCACCTCCACCCCTTCCTCTAGCCTCTCTGGCCCCTCTCTGGATCTCTGATGGCTCCTAACCTCTAAGCCCTGCACTGCCTCTGATCTCAGTCCTTGATTCTCTGCTCTGTTTTATCCTTATCCCTGCTCACGCCTAAGAGACTCACCCAGTCTTCAGGATTGAAATGCCTCCTACACACTGATGACTTCCAGATTTGTATCACCATTCAGAATCTCTTCCTTAACTTCTAGACTGCCCTACCCAACTGCCTTATTTATAGATTCAATTGGATATCCTACAGGCATTGCAAACTTAGGCCACATCTGAGACTCTGGAACTGCTCCCTAAGCCTCCTTGTCTTGTATTCCTCTCCATCTCACTTTAGGGGAAATTTTGTCTGACCACTCTGGTACAAGCCACTGTCAGTTTCCACTGGGATTATTGCAACTGGCTTCTAACTGTTCTTGCTTCTTTTCAGCCAGGGTGATCCTGGTGAAGTGAAAAGTTGGGTCAAAATCATTTAGCTTCTGCCTCACTCAGAGGAAATATTCAAGTCTTTCTTTAATTTGCAGGCCGAGTGCCATGTAACTGCACTCTTCATTCTCTGACCACTCACCGCACTCCCCTGTCTCCTCTCCCTGCATGCTCTGCTCAGCCTACTGCTGTTCTGCTCTTTAAGAACATTGTACTGTCCAGCCTCAAGCCCCTTGCACACACTATTTCTTCTGGAAAGTGGTAGGAATTTTTCTCTCCAGTGTTCACACAGCTGATCCAAAAAGATCGGACATTTCCTTCTTGTCTTCATTCAACTGTCTGCCTCTCTTTCAGGACTTGTCAGTGACTATCTGGACGCTTATCTACCTTTTGTTTTATTTAATTTCCCCTTCACATGTATCCACTTATTATTATCTTGCATAACATACATTTAATCAATTTAACATTTTTTCACATTTTAACAGTTCTGAAATCAGGATGCTCAGGATACCCTTATAAACCATAGAATTCTAGCTGTTATAATTAATTTTTCTCTGTTGTATCTAATAAAAGATGGCATCTCAGCTTTAATAAAATAAAGTATTTATCTTCTGTCAGTATTCATCCTTGAAAAAAGCATTTTTGCTGTTTTGTTATTTGATTTATCCCCAAGAACCAATAAGGCTTGACTCATCATAGGTAATCAATCATAATAATATAATGAAGATTTTGAGAAAATGGTCAGCATATCCTTTTAAGAATCTTTATCTAGAGGAATTGAAGAGATTCTTGAAGGAATTCAAGGAATTGAATCATTGTGACAACAAGAAGACTTTTCAATGGTCTACTTGAGACCAACTGAGAAAGAGGAGATGGTAAGGAGGTAGACGTACTTGAAAAGTAGAATCAACTACATCTTGAGTCCCTATATATTGAAGAAAATGAGGCCATGCAAAGTCCAAAAGATGACTGAGGTTTAAGTTGGGGTAAGATTATGGCATTCCTTCAGTACATGGAGGATTTAATAAGGGGAGTATATTTTGAGGAGAAAGGTGACTATATTAGTTTTCACTAAATTGAATTCAAGTTCCTAGGTAAATACTACATTTGAGACAGTAGAAAGAGGATGGAGTTTAAGCTTTGTAATAGAAATAAGGGCTGGAGACAAACGAGCTATGGTTGGCAACCTTCAACAAGTATCAGAAAAACAATGCTACATGTTTAGTCGGGGACATGGGTTGCAAAGAGCAGAAATGCACCTGAGTTAGTCTAAACAGAAAAATAATGTTAAAAGGATAAAAAAGGAACCCAATAGAAAAGAAAGGGAGTCAGGCTTGAGGAATTGGATATATGGAGCAGAACTATTTTGAAATGAGAATACCCCCCTCCTGCTGCCTGGGGCCACTGTCCTTCTGTTTGGGATTCCTGACCTCTGCTTCCTGCTTCTCTCTTACATGCCTCTTCTCTCTCCTTCCCTCTCCCTTCCTCCTTTTCCCTCATCTTCTATCTCAACTTTTCTCTCTGCTTCCATCTTCCTCCCAGTTATCTTGCTTCTTTCCATGTGCAGGAAATAATATGGCTGCTCTCACCCAGTTATACAGCTCAGTTTCAATAACAATTTCACACTCACCAGTTGTTCTCTTTTAGTCTCAGTCACAGAGTCCTTGGAGGAGAAAATTTGTTTGGATCTGGTAGAACCAAACATCCACTCCTGGTTCAGGCAACTTCAGCCATGGGAGTCAAATAGCACAACCATGACCTGAGTCCAACCACACTAAAGGGGAGGCAGGACACTGACACAGAGCAGACACCCCTCAGTATCTTAGCAATTCTTATTGCTTTTAATACAATCACACATGTCAATAGTGAAATTTCAAACAGTATAGGAGTTGATGTGAAAAATGAATGTGCCTTCCATGCCCGACCATTGGTCCCACATAGAGGGCTGAAGCCCAAGTCACATAGTACATAGTGTCTGTGCCCATGCTCGGGACCCAGCATGATCTTGGGCAACTGGGCCTAGCAGCACAGAGTTCTGCACTTTGGTTTTTATGTACCGCATGAAATACAATGTATTCCAGAAATCTTTTCATAGCAGTAGCTATAACACAGAATTTTAGTTTGTTAAATATTTTATTTATTTATTTGAGAGAGAGAGAAAGAGAGCACAGCAGGGGGAGGGGCAGAGAGAGAGGGAGAAGCAAGCTCCCTGCTCAGCAGGGAGCCCAACAGGGGGCTCCATCCCAGCACTCTGGATTCATGACCTAAGTCGAAGGCAAACACTTACTGACTGAGCCACCTAAGCATTAAAAAATTTCATTTTTTAATAGTTGTGTAGAATTCTTTTTTTAAATTTTTATTTATATTTTTAAGATTTTATTTATTTGAGAGAGGGAGAGAATGAGCAGGAGAAGGGGCAGAAGAGTGGGAAAAGCAGGCTCCCCGCTGAGCAGGGAGCCTCATGTGGGGCTCGATCCCAGGACCCTAAGATCATGACCTGAGCCAAAGACAGATGCTTAACCAACTAAACCACCCAGGTGCCCCTGTAGAATTCGTTTTTGTGAGCATACACAATTTACTTATCCAGTTCCTTACTGTGGGACACAAAAAGTGGATTTTTTTTCCCTTTCATTGTTTTCATCGTTTATTTATTTTGCTACATACGTGTGATTACATCAGTCTTACAAATTCCTGAACATGAAATTGCTGGATCAAAGAGATATGCATGGAAATATTTTATGGTTATTGTCATATTTTCCTCCAAAATGGTGATACATGTACATGAGCAAGTGCATTCTTTCTGTCTTAATACTGTGTAATATTAATGTACAGCATTACTAATCTGATAGATTAAAAATTTTTATATTTTTTTAAAAATGTGAATATCTTTAATGAGGAATGAGCTTTAACTCATTTCATTTTTAACATTGTTACACTTCTATTTGTGAGGCTTAAGTAATTTAATCTTTGCTTAGCACACAGTATATAATAAATATTATAACTATCATAAAGACATAATAAACATATAGTAAGTTGTCAGAAATTATTTTTAGTTGATATTCTTTATGTGATACAGTGGTTTATTTTTACATTTTGTATGGACAAATTTATCAAAATTTTCTTTTATGACCTCTGATTTTTGTAGTTTTCTTAGAAAAGATTACCAATATAATCAATGCTTATATTCAAACTATTTGATACTATAATCATTTAAAGTGTTATAGACTGTATACATTAATATTTAAAGTTCCCAAATTAGTACAAGTTTCCATGGAGCCCAGTAAAATGTTCAGTTCTTTTGAGAGAGAAGTCAGAATTAAAACTAGCAGTCTAGCTTTAGAAAACTAGTTAATTAAGTAAAACAAAACCTCTCATTTTTTTAAAAGTTAAAAGAAATGTTTTTTTAAAGAATTACTTTTAAGATCTTAGCCTCTTTAAATATTTAAATAGTCTATTTATATGTTTGAATGTTTGGTCTAATACCCTTTCTTTCTTTTGTCTTTCTTTCTTTCCACTTATCTTTACTAAGCAAAGACATCGGAGAGAAAAACAATTATTTTTGCTAATAATTTTTTTACCATGTGAAAGATATTTTCTTTTTTTTTTTAAAGATTTTATTTATTTATTCATGAGAGACACAGAGAAAGAGAGTGAGAGAGAGGCAGAGGGAGAAGCAGGCTCCCAAGGAGCAGGGAGCCCGATGCGGGACTCGATCCCAGGACTCTGGGATCATGACCTGAGCCGAAGGCAGATGCTTAACCATCTGAGCCACCCAGGCGCCCGAGATATTTTCAATATATAAAGAATATTTAAGATTTCCCTTTTATTTTCTCAGACTCATTTCTCCTCGATTTAATAAAAGGTCAAGTATTGATTTTTTTAATTGAACATTTCAAAGGAGATGCCTATATACCTAAAAAGTTTAAAAGTAGATGTTGAACATGTTTTATGAAATGTATATGTTCAAATAAAAGCTTATACTGAAATTGGACACATTACAATATGTCATAACTTGCCAAAACTAAGTAATCATTCATTTTACAACTTATCTGGAATTATATAACTTAATATAAGATGGTTTAAACATATATAGAATCTCTTTTGGATGATTTAGGCATATATCTCTTAGGGAATATTTAATCATTTTATTTATTTAAAACTGCAGGTTTTTGTATCTTCTGTGTTGAAGAAATGCTTTTCATTTGGAAAAAGTCTTTGTTTTAAATAAATTTTTAATAAAACATCTTATATTTTCAGGAGACAAAGCCAAAGAAAATAAAAGTTTTTTCTTTAGCTACAAAGGCTAAATAAAATAGAACGATTTTTTCTTAAATGTTCCATTGAGGTTCTTTTCTCTTTCTTTTTTCCTAATGAAAAGATTACAGGTAACAAACATTATAAATATTGGGGGAAAGAAATTCTTTTAAAATATTCCCTTCTTGTAGCAAGAAATTTGAGTGATTTAGTTCTTCAGACAAATGATTATGACTGCAAAATGAAAAGTCACTGGAAGACCAGACAAACATGATACGTAATAAATACTCAGGCTCCACACTGCCTCTCACAGCATGGTATAAGAACCACCCAGGGTGTTAAAATGCATTTGCCCAGCTCCCCTTCAACATGTACCCAGAATCTTATCTTATAGTTTGAATGTATCTTTTACACAAGCACCCACTTGTGATTATGTTTTTCATATCTTTAATAATGTGTACAATCAGTGCAGCATTGAACATGTTTAGTTTATGAATAATTTCGTATATACTGGGAGTATACGCTCAGCATATTTCAGAATTCAATTTGGAGGTCAGTGCTCTAAAAGATCGCTTTTGTGTAATTGCAAATGAAATTACTGGAGATTTGGGTTGAAAATATCCGGATAATTACTTTAAAGTAACACCTTATTTTGTATACATGGTCTAAATATTAGCAGTAAAAGTTGAATTCTGTTTCATCCTGATGTTAAGGTAATAAAATCACTCACCCTACATTGCCCTCTGGCTAACTTACAATTTTCTTTGAAGTTTTAGTGTAATATTATAACTACTGCTTTCAAAGAGCAAATTTTCTCAAGATACTGAACTTCCTTTCCAATGGAACCTGAATATCTGTGTGGTAGCTTTGTAACTTATATAACAGCTGTCCATGGGAATTATGGGTAATAACTTGGGATCCTGATTTAGAAACTGTTTTTAATGACAGTGTATAAAGGATTCAGGCTTCTCCCCTCTCATGAAGAAATGCAGTAATCTAAGGCAATCACTGAAATGACAGCACCCTCAGAAACGTTGTCCACTAGGAAATTTTCACAATGCTATATAATTTAGGGAAAGACAAACATATCCTGTAATAGTGTTGTGTTTCTGGGTCTGACCACAACAATCATGTCTTTGTTGAACTGTAACTTTAAAGCCGGATGGACATAAAATGTCTTCAATCCTGTCATTAAAGAGGTCTCATGGACTCAAGAACTCCTCACTTTGCATGCACCAGGACACTTTCTCCCATCTCTATCCTTCTGGGTTTTGTGGTTTGGGCACTGGCTGGTATCTTCAGTTCCTGCTTGATGACACTTGGCAAAGCATCACTACTTTGCAACCAGCACGTGTAGAATCCCTTTCATACTTGGATTTCTGCAGCAATAGGCAGCCTCGCTCAGCAGAAAGCCTGGAGAGATTGGAGTGATGAAATATTCTTTCAAGTCTCATGGAGGCTATGCTGTGGTTTTTACCTACCTGCAATAGCTTTTTCCAGTGCCATGCTGCTAAATGTTGACCTACCAGCTTTCAGAAAAGAAGGAGCACTGATTTGTGGTGTTTGCTGTTTCTGTGGTGTAAATATTCCCACCAAGGCTGGGTCAGGCTGAGGGCACTCACCAGGGCTGGGCTAGGAGGAGATGGTGAGGAGTGGGGGGCACATAGCTGCTCAGTGCTGCAAGCTGGGTCCCTCCTCTGGGCCAGGAGGATGGGGTGATGACTTTCTAGTTCCTTTCTGTCATCAGCACCTTTTGCCCCAAGCTCGGGAACAATATTCAAAATATTTGCCAACTCCCACACACAGATACCCACTGTTCAGACTGGTGGTTGGTCTTAACACTTGAACCTACCAAGAACCCACCTGACCCTCATCCACAGCAGATTCTCTGACAAGATCCCTCTGGTCAGAGTTCTTGGTGTCTTATGTGACCATCCAGAGCAGTTTTATGCATATAAAAACACTAATAAACACTAATAATATATAGTCTTCCTTCAGTTACTTTAAACAAGCGATGAGATACCTTATACTCTCTAGAAAACTTTGCTTTTTTCCACTCTACATATTTAGAATGCTTTCCATATTATTGAGTAGAGATGTTCTTTTTAACAGCTACATGATAATTTTACTATTATGTGGCTTGATCACAATTTACTTACACAGTGCCTTATTCATGGACACAGATTAATTTTTAATTTTCTGCTTGTTTAAAATTCTGAAATGAATAAATTTGTAAGCATGTAAATTTTTATTTTTGCACATATATGTGGGTTAAATACTGAGAAGTAAGATTATTGGAACAGAGGAATATGCATTTGCAATTAATATATAATGCCAGATTTCCTTCCATAGGGGTTGTACAAATATCCAGCCCACCAACAATGCTCAAAGGTGCCTTCAATAGAATACATCATCAAACTTCAGACACTGCAAATCTGATGGGCAAGAGACAGTATTTCAGGGTAGCTTTAATTAGAATTTCTCTATTGTGATTGAGTTGAGAATCCTTCGGTGTAAGAAACATTTGTATTGTTTGGTCTCTGAATTGATTGTTTTATCTCCCTTTCCTTTTTTCTTTTTTTTCCACTGACTTGTTGGTCTTTTCTGTAATAAAGTGTATATCAAGGACATTAGTATTTTGTGATTGAATTGCAAATGTACTTTTCCAAGTTTGTCAAGTATCTTTTGATTTTTCTTTGGTATACCATGCAAAAATTTTTATTTCATTTAGTAGAATTTATCTATTTTTTTCAGTTATGGCTTATAGATTTTGAGGCAGGGTTAAAAAAGCCTTTTCTACTCTGAGATTATGAATTATTTTCTTTTTACAGAATCATTATCTTCTTTTTTTTTAAAGATTTTTTTTTTTATTTGACAGAGAGAGACAGAGAGAGAGGGAACACAAGCAGGGGGAGTGGGAGAGGGAGAAGCAGGCTTCCTGCCGAGCAGGAGCCCGATGCGGGGCTTGATCCCAGAACCCTGGGACCATGACCTGAGCCGAAGGCAGACGCTTAATGACTGAGCCACCCAGCCGCCCCCAGAATCATTATCTTCTCACGCCTATACATTTCTCTCCAGAACATATTCATCTGGTTTGCAACTGATCAGTTCTGTAAGATTGACTAGGCATTTAGATATATTGTATGGCATTGCCATCCATTTGTTAAAGCCTGAGAGAAGAAAAGACTATAAATCATGAATTCAAATTGTAAATATAGTAAGCAGCATATAAAGAATATGGCAATAGATAATGTTAATGTTAGTAATAATTATATTTATGGCTAGCATTTATTGAGTGCTTACCCAATAAATTGAGTAATTTTAATAAACTGAGTAATTTATTAAATAATTTATTGAATACTTAGTGCCCTAAATGCTTTACATGATTTATCTAATGAAATTCTCAACCTTATTGGTATTCCTCTTTACAAAGGAGAAGACTGAGGTGTAGACAGGCTAAACACTTGCCAAGGTCATACACCTTCTTAGTGGTGGACCTTGGTCTCAGAGGGATGAGACCTCTGTCCCTGCTCCCACTACCTCCAAGAAGAGTGAAACTTCATCCCTGTTAGGTCTCTGGGGACTCCTGAGAAAGGCAGAATGTGTTTTGTCCCTGAAGACAGTTTGCTACGGGTACTGGGATGATGGTGCAAGGCCCTACTCATTGTAGGAAAAAGGTAGAAAATGGGAGACAGTTTGTGAGGGCATTTGATCTTTGGACAACTGTAGAGTCGCTTAAGCATTTTCAACATTGGGCAGTCATAATGTTTCTGGACAATGTTTTAAGCTTATGTCAACTGGCTGGCCTACTGCCAACATGTTGGGTATCAGTAGAGCATCTGGAAACATGGAATAAGAGTCCTTATTTTCTTTCTTTTTTCTTCCTATAAATAATGGTATCCTGGGAATTCAACATTTGATGGAAAAATAGTTTCATTTCTAAAACAAGACAAAACAAAAAAAGAGTTTGATAGAACACAACAGAATAAATGCTAAGTGCACCTTGGTTTATTGTAATAACAAAGCAAAAATCCCAAAACCTATGAAGCTAATTGTATCTATTACCAAAATGAGTCAAGTTCAGATAAAAGGTGAGATTAGAAGCAGGGCCACGCCCCTCTGCATGTCAGGCTTATCTCCATGCACAGCCATTGTGCACCTTCACTGTCTCTGCCAAAAGTTTCTAAAAGAACACTGTAGGTTCTACAAATGAGATCACAGAACATTCTTAAATATTTGAAACACAGTTTATATACAGAGTTTTATTCTACTGTGTATGTAACTAGACCAATAGCAGTAAATTTTAAATTTTAAACAGGAACTATCACATTTTTCTGTTAATTCTACTGACCATCACATTGCTAAATTTCTGTATACAGTGATGAGTATGCATGAATTCATGTCCAGCAATCTCAATGATAAATGGGAATATATTATATGTTTATCAGATAAAAATAAAAAAAACATTCTGTATTACAGAAGTTTCATAATCATAAAAATAATTAAATTAGGAGAAACATAAAGAGAAAATAAACCTTAAGTGACAGAATAAATTAAACATGGGAGCAAAAACTCAGATTTGGATGGCATCTTTGATTACATCAGTACATGATTTTTGGTTTCAGACACTAGGGTCTTCTTTTTTGTTGATTTTATTTTACTTCCAGTTAGTTAACATACAGTATAATATTTGTTTCAGGTGCACAATGTAGTGATTTAACACTTCCATACATCAGCCTGTGCTCACCATGACAAGTGCACTCCTTCATCTCCATCACCTATTTCACCCATCCCCCCACCCATCTCCCCTCTGGTAACTATCAGTTTGTTCTCTATACGTAAGAGTCTGTTTCTCGGTTTGTCTCTCTCTCTTTCTTATTTTTTCTCTTTGTTTGTTTTATTTCTTAAATCCTACATATGAGTGAAATAACATGGTATTTGTCTTTTCTCTGATTGATTTATTTCACTTAGCATTATACTCTTTAACTCCATCCATGTCATTGTAAATGGTAAGATTTTATTCTTTTTTATGACTGAATAATATTCCTGTGTGTGTGTGTGTGTGTGTGTGTGTGTGTGTGTGTGTGCACGTGCGCACGCGCGCCACTTCTTCTTTATCCATTCATCAATCAATGGACACCTGGGCTGTTTCCATATCTTGGCTATTGTAAATAATGCTGCTATAAACCTAGGGGTGCATTCATCCTTTTGAATTATTGTTCTTGTATTATTTGAGTAAATATCCAGTAGTGCAATTGCTGGAGAGTAGGGGTAGTTCTGTTTTTAACCTTTTGAGGAAACTTCATACTGCTTTCCACAGTAGCTGCACCAGTTTGCATTCCCACCAAAGTGCATGAGGGTTCCTTTTTCTCCATATCTTGACCAACACCTGTCCTTTCTTGTGTTGTTGATTTTAACCATTCTGACAGGTATGAGGTGATATCTAATTGTGTTTTTTGTTATTTATCTATTTATTTATTTGAGATAGATAGTTAGAGAGAGAGAAAGAGCATGAGAGGGGAGAGGGTCAGAGGGAGAAGCAGGCTCCCCGCTGAGCTGGGAGCCCGATGTGGGACTTGATCCCAGGACTCCAGGATCATGACCTGAGCTGAAGGCAGTAGCTTAACCAACAGAACCACCCAGGCACCCCTCTCATTGTGGATTTGATTTGCATTTCCCTGATGATAAGTAATGATGGGCATCTTTTCATGTGTCTGTAGGCCATCTGGATGTCTTCTTTGGAGAAATGTCTGTTTATGTGTTCTCATTTTTTAGTTGGATTATTTTTGGGGGGTGTTGAGCTGTATCAATTCTTTATATATTTTGGATACTAACCCTTTATCAGATATGTCATTTGCAGATATCTTCTCCCATTCAGTAGGTTCTTTTTTAGTTTTGTTGATTGTTTCCTTCAGTGGGCAGAAGCTTTTTATTTTGATGTAGTTGCAGTAGTTTGTTTTTGCTTTTGTTTCCTTTGGCTCAGGAGATATATCTAGAAAGAAGTTGTGTTGAGAATTTTTGCATCTATGTTCATCAGGAATATTGGCTGGTAGTTCTCTTTTTTAGTGGTGTCTTTATCTGGTTTGGGTATCAGGGTAATTCTGGCCTCATAGAATAAATTTAGAAGTTTTGCTTCTTGTTCTATTTTTTTAAATAGTTTAAGAAGAATGGGTGCTAATTCTTCTTTAAAAGTTTGGTAGAATTTGCCTGTAAAGCTATCTGGTCCTGGATTTTTGTTTGTTGGGAGATTTTTTTTATTACTGATTTAGTTTCTTTGCTGGTCATCAGTTAGTTCAAATTTTCTATTTCTTCTTGTTTTAGTTTTGGTAGTTTATATGTTTCTAGGAATTTATCCATTTTTTCTAGGTTGTCCAATTTGTTGGCATATAGTTTTTCACAATATTCTCTTAGGGATTGTATTTCTATGGTAATGGCTTTATTTCTTCTCTCTCATTCGTAACTTTATTTATTGAGTACTTTCTCCTTTTTTCTTGATAAGTCTGGCTAGAAGTTTATCAATTGTATTGACTTTTTCAAAGAAGCAGCTCCTGGTTTCATTGTTCTAGACTTTTTTTGGTTCTATATCATTTATTTCTGCTCTAATCTTTATTATTTCCTTCCTTCTTCTGGTTTTAGGTTTTATTTATTCTTTTTTTAGGTTGTTTAGGTACAAGGTTAAGTTGTTTATTTGAGATTTTTCTTGCTTCTTGAGGTAGGCCTATATTGCTATAAACTTCCCTCTTACAACTGTTTTTTGCTGCATCCCATTGTTTTGGACCATTGTGTTTTCATTTTTTTCCATGTAATTTTTAATTTCTTCTTTTATTTCCTGATTGACCCATGCATTGTTTAGTAGCATGTTATTTACCTTCCATGTATTTGTGGTCTTTCCAGATTTTTTCTTGTGGTTGACTTCCTGTTTTGTAATGTTGTGGTCAGAAAAGATGCATGGTATGACTTCAGTCTTCTTGAATTTGTTGAGGCAGGTTTTGTGGCCCAATATGTGATCTATTATAGAGCATGCTCTGTATGCACTCAAAAGGAATGTGTATCCTGCTGTTTTAGGATGGAATGTTCTGAGTATAACTGTTAAGTCCATCTGTTCTAGTGTATCAATCAAAGTCATTGCTTCCTCATTGATATTCTGTTTAGAGGATCTGTCCATTGATGTGCATGTGATGTAAAGTCCCCTACTATTATTGTATTATTATTGATTAGTTCCTTTATGTTTGTTTTTAACTGTTTTATGTATTTGAAAGGTGATCCAAAGCTGGGTGCATAAATATTTGCAATCGTTATATCTTCTTGTTGGATTGTCCTCTTTATTATTATATAGCACCCTTTTTTGTCTCTTGTTACAGTCTTGTTTTAGTCTAGTTTGTCTGATATAAGTATTGCTACTCTGGCTTTCTTTTGACATCCATTTGCATGATAGATGTTTCTCCGACCCCCCTCACTTTCAATCTGCAAGTGACTGTAGGTTTAAAATGAGTCTCTTGTATGTAACATATAGATATGTCTTGTTTTATCCATTCTGTCATCCTATGTTCTTTTGATTGGAACATTGAGTCCAATCAATTTACATTTAAAGTAATCACTGATAAGTGTATTTATTGCCTTTTTATTATTTGTTTTGTGGTTGTTTCTGTAGATTTTCTCTGATCTTTTCTTGTCTTTCTCTCTTTCATATTTTCCTGATTTTTTTTAGTGATATGTTTAGATTTCTTTTTCTTTATTTTTTGCATGTCTCTGTGGTTTTTGATACATGGTTACCATTTGGTTTGTATATAACCTCTTCTGCATATAGCAATCTATATTAAGTTGATGGTAGTTTAAGTTTGAACCCATTCTTTTCTTCTCTCTTCCTCACATTGTAGATATATATTATATTTTATATCCCTTTTTTTTCCTTGACTGATTTTTTACAGAAATATTCATTTTACTGCTTTTGTGCTTCCTATCTTTTTACTGTCACTTTTGGTCTTTCCTTTCCATTCAAAGAGTCCCCTATAATATTTCTTTTTTTTAATATTTTATTTATTCATGAGAGAGAGAGAGAGAGAGAGAGCACAAGCAAGGGGAAAGGCAGAGGGAAAGAGAGAAGCAGACTCCCCGATGAGCTGGGAGCCCAACATAGGGCTCAATCCCATGACCCGGAGATCATGACCAGAGCTGAAGGCAGATGCTTAACCCTCTGATCCACCCAGGCACCACCACCCCCAACCCAGCATAATATTTCTTACAGAGCTGGTTTAATGGTCACAAACTCCTTTGGTTTTTGTTTGTTTGAGAAACTCTTTGTTTCTTTCTATTCTGAATGATAGTCTTGATGGATAGAGTATTCTTGGACACAGATTTTTCCCAGTCAGCACTTGGAACTTGTCATACTAGCTTGCAAAGTTTCTGTTGAAAAATCTCTTTGATAGCTTTATGGGTTTTCCCTTGTAAGTTAATTACTTCTTTTTCTTGCTGTTTTTAAGCGTTTTAATATGTTTTGGTGTGGGTCTGCTTTTCTTGATTTTGGTGGGATATCCCTTTTGCCTCCTGGATCTGGATATTTGTTTCCTTTCCCAGATCAGAAAAGTTTTCAGTTATTATTTGTTCAAATAAATTTTCTGCCCCCTTTCCCCTCTCTTCTTCTTCTGGGACACCTATAATGCAAATATTATTATGTTTAACGGAGTCACTGAGTTTCCTAAGTCTATTCTTGTTTTGTATAATTTTTTTTATCTCTTTTGTTCAGCTTGATTACTTTCCATTACTCTGGCCTCTAGGTCACTAATTCATTCCTCTGTTTCTTCCAGCTTGCTGTTCATTCCATCAGGCATTGTTTCTCATTTCATTTATTGAGCCTTTTTCTTTATTATGGCAGTCCTTACCTCTGTGGTAAGGGTCTCATTCATGTCTTCCACTCTTTTTTCAAGTCCAGTGAGTATCCTTATGATCAATGTTTTAAATTCTCTATCAAACATGTTACTTATATCTGTTTCACTTAGATCTCTGGCTGTGGCCTTGTCCTGTTCTTTCATTTGGGATAAATTTCTCTCATTTTGTCTGCCTCTCTGCATCTGCCTCTCTGCATCTACTAATTAAGAAAATTAGTTGTGTCTTGCATTTTTGAAAATAGTGACTTTATGAAGAGGAGGTCCTGTGGTGTCCTACAGTGCAGTATCCCCTGTTCACCAGAACCTGGCACTTCAGGAGCGTATCCTATTGCCCTGTTCTTGTATTTGAGTCAGTTTTCCTTTCAGTGGAGTTGTTTGCACTGACTCTGCCTGTTGCAGGCCGTGCTTGCTCTCAATTAGACCCTAGTCTTCTTAAATTTAATCAACTCCTTTATTTTTTAAATAACTAGATTTCCTTGCTTAAGTGCTATAAGGGATGATATGTACAAACAAAGGAAGTCTAAAGAAGGTTAGAGAAGAAAGCAGCCTCTGAAAACAGGTGCTGCCAACAAATTTAAAAATCTTTTTCTCAATATCACTTTTATTTCCCTTCCTTGCAGATACTCTGGTTTCTCTTCAGATGGCATAAACCCTAATTTTTAAAAGAAAATTAAAATAACAAATTAAAGTTCTTAACTTATGATAATGGAGAGAATAAAATGGAGTAAACATTGCTAAGGGGGTAGTTAGAATGGAGCCAAGAGTACATTGAGAATATGGGGTTTGTGCACCTTGTCTCCTGCCTCAAATTATCAGAATTGCTGAACTCAGCTAAAAGCAAGACATCTGTCGCAAGTTAGAATGGACAGAAATGGACTTTCTGCCCAGCACTAACCTTAGCAACCAATCATGTATAGAGGGTGTAACTATAGCTATCAGCACCAATCACATTTTGCTAGAAACAAATTATGTAAATTCCCTTTTTCTTCTTTAAAAGCTCTAGTCTCCTTTGCCTTTCTGGAGCAGGCTTTTGATTTCAGTTGACTCTGTGTTTACCAGATTAAAATATCTAAGACTCTAAATAAATGTACACATTTTATTTTGCAGCTTGTAGTCTTATCTTTTGTTGGTCTACACTCAGTTGAAGTTGATTGAAATACACTGAAACAGCACTGGACTGTTCTAAATTCATTTAAGAGGCCAGTAAAGATTCATTCTGTAACTGAATGCAAAGGAACCATTTATCACTGGGAAGTAAAATAAAATTGTTGGCAAAACTGATTTGGGATTAAAAAGAACCAAAGGTAATTCAACCTTGAATAACTCTTCATAAAGTTCCATGGCTCTTTATGGACACTAAAGGCAAAGTACTGAAAAACAGCATTTTATAGCTAAGATATCTTTACTTCATTAATCTAAGCATTATATACACAGGTGACTCTTTTGGTTCAGGAATAGGTATAAAGATAAAATTCTTCACTTCATGTTCCATGCATGGACCAAGCTGGAGTTGCTGGCCAAGCTAGTCACTCATATGGACAGCATTGAAGTTCAGTGAAGTTCATGGTGATTAATACTCAAGAATATTCAGTGGCCTATAACTAATGCAACATAAGTTGACTTTGGTAAATCTCTATGTAGGTGACCCCAAGCAAGTCACTTGTATTTATACTTTAGTTTTATTGAGTTTAAAAGTTGCTAAATTTTGAACACTTCTATGTCACAAGGGATTTGAGAGTTCATAAAAATAAAAATAAAAATATCCATTATTTTTAAAGTAACTTGCCTAAAAATCAAAAAGACAGAGTATTAGCAAGATGCTAAAGCATTGGCCATCTTCTTGAAATTTATTCATTCACTAACCTCTTTTTAAAAAAAGTAATGAAATTTTGAAAATTTATAAATAAGGGTTTATAACAAATGGGTAAGGTGTAAATTGTAATGAATCAATGGCCATGTGTCCACCATCTGTTGCAAGACAGAACATCCTGGATTCTCTCTGTACCACTGTACCAAGTAACCATTAGATGAAATTTTGCCTATCATTTTCTAGATTTTTCAATATAGTTTCAAAAGGCATTTAGTGTTTTTGTGCCTTTATATATAAGGTATTATGCTACTTTAAAGGTAGGTGTATTGGTTAGAATCATGAATAACACTTTAAGGCATATACTCTAAACAATACACTTTATCTCATAATGCAAATCTTTGAAGACTGGAAGCATTTTCATGGATCTTCCTCTACTTCATAATGAAAGTCTCATTTCCCCCTAAATTCATTGATATTTTAAAATTGTTTCTAGGAAAATAATCCAGCACAGCTAAGCAGATTCTGGCATTTCTTAAGAAGCTGGCTATTCTTTACTAGAATTTCTTTTTCTTTCACCTATATTTTACAAAAATAATTTATTGAGGTGTGTGATGTTGTTATTTATAATAAGAAATAGGTATTAGGTCTTTGTCCAGTTTCTGGCACAGAGCTTCTAAAAACCTTAAAATTTCCTAAGTGAGGTGAGGGATAAAAAGTATTTTTTGTTATATTGATGAAATGACTTTTGAAAAACACCTAACTATGAAAGCAGATTGCCAGGGGAGTGACCTTGAGATTAGAAGGTTGGAAATTTCAATTCTATACCCTTCCCACCTGCAGAAAGGAAAGAAGGGCTGGAGGTTGAATCAACTAACAATGGTAAATGATTTAATCAATCATGCTCCATAAAAACTCAAAAGGATGGGCCTGGAGAGTTTCCAGATGGTGCACATATGGAAATTCAGGGAGAGTTGTGCCTTCAGATAGCATGGACTCTCTGTTCCCCTTTCCACATACGTTTCCTTCTGCATCTCTTCCATTGGCTGCTCCTGTGTTATACCCTTTTATAATAAACCAGATAATCTGGTAAATAAAGTATTTCTCTGAGTTCTGTGAGGTGCTTTAGCAAATTAATCAAACCCAAGAAGAAGGGTGTTGGAACCTCTGATCTATAACCAGGGGGTCAGGAGCATATGTGAAAACCTGGACCTGTGATTGATGTCTACACTGGGTGATGGGGCAGGCTTGTAGGACTGAACCCTTAACCTGTGGGATCTAATGCTATTTCAAGGTAATTTCAGAATTGAGTTGAATCCTGGGACACCCAGCTAGTGTCTCAGAATTACTTGGTGTAATATTATATTATACATATTATAACTGGTGTTGAAATTGTAGTTTGTGTTGGTGAAGTGAGATTTGCTTGAAAGTCCCTGGCTCACAGAAACATGTTCTTTGAGAAGAGAAAGGATGAAAGGGTCAAGGATGAGGACTCTTAGATTCCTGGGTGATTATGTGGTTACCAGTGGTATGATACAGCAGCTGTGTTTTGTTAGTTTGATTGGTTTTATGATGACTGGGATATTCATCCCCTGAATATCCCTGTTACCCAAGTTAGGGTAAATGCTATGATTAAGGCAGCCCCTTTTGCATGGGTACCCCATGTAACATTACTGCTACAAAATCTAACATTTCCAACCATTTTGAGTCTATTTTCGTGTGTGGTGTGAGAAAATGGTCCAATTTCATTCTTCTGCAGGTGGCTGTCTAATTTTCTCAACACCATTTGTTGAAGAGACTGTCTTTTGTTCACTGGACATTCTTTCCTGCTTTGTCGAAGATTAGTTGACCATAGAGTTGAGGGTCCATTTCTGGGCTCTCTATTCTGTTCCATTGATCTATGTGTCTGTTTTTGTGCCAGTACCATACTGTCTTGATGATGACAGCTTTGTAATAGAGTTTGAAGTCCAGAATTGTGATGCCACCAGCTTTTCTTTTCTTTTTTAGTATCTTTTAATATCTTATCTCTGGCTATTTGGGGTCTTTTCTGGTTCCATACAAATTTTAGGATTATTTTTCCATTTCTTTGAAAAAAGTGGATGGTATTTTGATAGGGATTGCATTAAATGTGTAGATGGCTTTAGGTAGCATTGACAACTTCACAATATTTGTTCTTCTAATCCATGAGCATGGAACGTTTTTCCATTTCTGTCTTCCTCAATTTCTTTCATGAATATTTTATACTTTTTTGAGTACAGATACTTTGCCTCTTTGGTTAGATTTATTCCTAGGTATTTTATGGTTTTGGGTGCAACTCCTTAATTTCTCTTTCTTCTGTCTTGTTGTTGGTGTATAGGAATACCACTGATTTCTGTGCATTGATTTTATGTCCTGCCACTTTACTGAATTCCTGTAGAGTTCTAGCAGTTTTGGGGTGGAGTCTTTTGGGTTTTCCACATAAAGTATCATATCATCTGCAAAGAGTGAGAGTTTGACTTTTTCTTTGCTGATTTGAATGCCTTTTATTTTTGTTGTTGTTGTTGTTGTTGTTGTCTGATTGCTGTGGCTAGGACTTCTAATACTATGTTGAAGAGCAGTGGTGATAGTGGACATCCCTGCCATGTTCCTGACCTTAGGGGGAAAGCTCTCAGTTTTTCCCTATTGAGAATGATATTTGCTGTGGGTTTTCGTGTCTTTTATGATATTGAGGTATGTACCCTCTATCTCTATACTCTGAAGAGTTTTGATCAAGAAAGGATGCTGTACTTTGTCAGATTTTTTTTCTGCAACTATTGAGAAGATCATATGGTTATTGTTCTTTCTTTAATTAGTGTATTGTATCACATTGATTGATTTGTGGATGTTGAACCAACCTTGCAGCCCAGGAATAAATCCCACTTAGTTGTGGTGAATAATCTTTTTAATGTACTGTTGGATCCTATTGGCTAGTATTTTGGTGAGAATCTTTGCATCCATGTTCATCAGGGATATTGGTCTGTAATTCTCCTTTTTAATGGGGTCTTTGGTTTGGGGATCAAGGTAATGGTGGCCTCATAAAATGAGTTTGGAAGTTTTCCTTGCATTTCTATTTTTTGGAACAGTTTCAGAAGAATAGTTATTAATTCTTCTTTAAATGTTTGGTAGAATTCCCCTGGGAAGCCATCTGGCCCTGGGCTTTTGTTTGTTGGGAGTTTTTGATGACTGCTTTAATTTCCTTAGTGGTTACGGGTCTGTTCAGGTTTTCTATTTCTTCCTGGTTCAGTTTGGTAGTTGATACATCTCTAGGAATGCATCCATTTCTTCCAGTCTATCTAATTTGCTGGCATATAGTTGCTCATAATATGTTCTTAAAATTGTTTGTATTTCTTTGGTGTTGGTTGTGATCTCTCCTCTTTCATTCATGTTTTATTTATTTGGGTCCTTTCTCTTTTCTTTTTGATAAGTCTGGCCAGGGGTTTATCAATCTTCTTAATTCTTTCAAAGAATCAGCTCCTAGTTTCTTTGATCTGTCCTACTGTTGTTTTGGTTTCTATTTCATTGATTTCTGCTCTGATTTTTATTACTTCTCTCCTCCTGCTGTGAGACAGGAGTCCATGAAAATCCTGAAGGAGAACACAGGCAGCAATCTCTTCGACCTCAGCCGCACCAGCTTCTTCCTAGAAACATCGCCAAAGGCAAGGGAAGCAAGGAACAAAATGAACTATTGGGACTTCATCAAGATAAAAAGCTTTTGCACAACAAAGGAAACAGTCAAGAAAACCAAAAGACAACTGACAGAATGGGAAAAGTATTTGAAAATGACATATCAGATAAACAGCTAGTGTCCAAAATCTATAAAGAACTTATCAAACTCAACACCCAAAGAACAAAGAATCCAATCAAGAAATGCACAGAAGACATGAACAGACAGTTTTCCAAAGAAGACATCCAAATGGCCAACAGACACATGAAAAAGTGCTCAACATTGCTCGGCATCATGGAAATTCAAATCAAAACCTCAATGAGATACCACCTCACACCAGTCAGAATGGCTAAAACTAACAAGACAGGAAATGACAGATGTTGGCAGGGATGCGGAGAAAGGGGAACCCTCCTATACTGTTAGTGGGAATGCAAGCTGGAGCAGCCACTCTGGACAACAGTATGGAGGTTCCTCCAAAAGTTGAAAATAGAACTACCTTATGACCCAGCAATAGCACTACTGGGTATTTACCCCAAAGATACAAATGTAGGGATCCAAAGGGGTACATGCACCCCGATGTTTATAGAAGCAATGTCCACAATAGCCAAAACATGGAAAGAGCCAAGATGTCCATTGACAGATGAATGGATAAAGAAG
>NW_027397067.1:2050093-2075783 GCF_003265705.2 Callorhinus ursinus
GGAATATTATGCAGCCATCAAAAGGAATGAAATCTTGCCATTTCCAATGATGTGGATGGAACTGGAGGGTATTATGCTGAAAGAAATAAGTCAATCACAGAAAGACATGTATCATATGATCTCACTGATATGAAGAATTTTTAATCTCAGGAAACAAACTGAGGGTTGCTGGAGTGGTGGGGGGATGGGAGGGATGGGGTGACTGGGTGATAGACATGGGGGAGAGTATGTGCTATGGTAAGTGCTGTGAATTGTGTAAACTGTTGAATCACAGAACTGTACCTCTGAAACAAATAATACATATTATGTTAAAAAAAGAAGATAGTAGGAAGGGTAAAATGAAGGTGGGGAAATCGGAGGGGAGACGAACCATGAGAGACTATGGACTCTGAGAAACATATTGAGGGTTCTAGATGGGAGCGGGTGGGGGGATGGGTTAGCCTGGTGATGGGTATTAAAGAGGGCATGTGCTGAATGGATCACTGGGTGTTATACACAAACCATGAATCATGGAACACTACATCAAAAACTAATGATGTAATGTATGGTGATTAACATAACATAATAAAATTTAAAAAAAATCTAACATTTCCAGAAGCCTAATGAAATTTGCTGTCTCCGCATTCTCACATGGGTCTTACCAATACCAAGAACATTAAGTTAATTAACAAGAAAATGAGGGGAAGGGGAGAGTCAAGAGACTGACTCTACAGGGTGGACGTCTTTAGATAGTGTTGATAAATGGTATGAATAAAGCAGACATCAGTGGAGCTGAAACAAAGCTATTGTTACAGCACTGTCAAAGGTTTGGAAGACTGATTGGGACCCCCTTTTGGTCCCCTGACATTAAAGAGTCCTGAATAATTTGTGCTATTTATCCCAGTTTGGAGCAATTCACAAGTAGGAAGACACAGATTCCAATGAGAAACCCGAACAGAAATCAACTGGGGTGATGGTTAAGCCAATTAATAAAGGTAAAGACCTTTGTAAAGGCCCAAGGTCATTTGCACATGTGTGGATAGAATGGTTGGGCTGGGAGGAAGAGATTTTTCTGGAGCTCTTTAACACAGGAGTCCAATGCACTGTGATTTTGAAGTCTTAATGGGCTAAGGTTATACTGAGAATATAGAGATGCAACAGTTGATGGGATTAAAGTGAACATATGGGTTAAAATTGGGTTTTTGAACAGATTTTGTGTGAGGTGGTCATATTTTCTTTACCAATAATATATTTTTGGGATAAATATGATGTTTGTCTGGGAATTGCTTCTGCTACCTAATGTTGTAAAACGGAAGACATGTAAGCCCATCCTCAGGCCAGTTTTAATTGGGCATGCTAAATGGGAAGCACTAGAACTGCTCCCAAGCCCACACAGGTGGTTAACTTGAAACATTATAGAATACTTAGTGAGCAAAAAGATATTACCACTTTAATTAAAGATATATTAGAAGCTGGAAATAATGGTATCAATGAATTTGTTGTCTTGTGTGGCCTGTGACAAAGGTGATGGCTCATGGAGACTAACAGCAGACTACCAGGGCTAAAATAAAACTGTACCACCCACAGCTTCAGCAGCTTCAGATGTGGTCTCAACAATATAGAAAACACAATAGGCTAACCAAGGCTGGTACTTAGTGACTGACCTCATAAATGTTTCCTTCTCTATCTCATCCTCAGAAAAGAGACAGCTACAGTTTGCTTCACATGGGAAAGACCCTAATTTACTTCTACAGTAGTCCTCCTCTACCCATGGTTTTGCTTTCCACAGTTTCAGGTACCTGAGATCAATTGAGGTTCAGAAGCAGATGGTCCTCCTTCTGACATATTGTCAGAAGGTCAATGGTAATCTGATGCTACATCACATTTCTATGCTTCACCTCATCTCATCACATAGGCATTTTATCCTCTTACATCATCATAAGGTGAAGAGTAAGTACAGTATAATAAGATATTTCGGGAGATGGAGGGGGGACCACAGTCACTTAAGTTTCAGTCTATTATTATAATTGTTCTATTTTATTATTAGTTATTGTTGTTAATCTCTTAGTGCTTAATTTATAAATTAAACTTTATCATAAGCATGTATGTATAGGAAGAAACATAGTGTATATAAGATTTGGTACAATCCACGGTTTCAGGGCTCCACTGGAGGTCTTGGATCATATCTCCTATAATAAGGGGAGACTGCAGTATTGTGCTGCCATAGTGTTATTTCAACTTAGCAGCTTACTGTCATGATTTGGTCAAAAGGGATTTGAGCTTCATGCAGGTCTCAAGTGCAATAATATGCCATACTGGTGATAGTATGATAATATCAGAAACTGAAGAGCGAGCAAGACTGATTTGAATACAATGATGATGTACATGGTCAGCTGGAACCGCTTAAAGCAACCAGCAAAGGTTCAAAGGCCTACCCAAATGGCAAAATTCTTAGGAATAACCTAGGCAGGAGCCACCCAGGTATTCCATGATGACAAAAAAAATAAACTGGTATCACTAACCACCCCCAGAACCAAACAAGAAGCCCAGCATTTGGTTGTTTTTATTTGGATTTTGGAGAACACATTTTCGACATTTGGGAATATTGTTAGTTCCTATCTTTAAGATTACCTGAAAGAAAGTTGTATTTCAGTGGAGGCCTATATTTCAGGCCATGTCTAAATTACAAAAATTGGTAGCTGTCTCAATGCCATTGGGACATTTTGACCCCCATTCAGATTTGATTTTGGAATTGTCTGCTGCATACAGACCAGAGCTTATGGTAAAAATCCATGAATGCCTCCCAAGAACAACCACTGGGTTTTGGATCAGAAAGTTCCCAGATGCTGCTGCTGAGAACACATCATTTGAGAAACAATAACTAGACATTAATTGGCACTGTCTCAATGACTGAAGGACACAAAATAATCATGAGACCTGAGATATCTATAATGTCTTGGGTGATGTCAGAGAAACATTCTAATAAGGAAGGCAATTCCATAATACAGTGGAAATCGTTCATGCTGCCAGGGGAACCAAATCCAAGAGCAGGTAGCTATTTTCCCTCTAGGACCAACATTAGAGCTACCTGAGGAATTGCCAGAACCCAGTGCTTTATGAATGGCTCTCAGTTGAACAACAAAGAGATGTTTGGTTTACTGAAGGCAGTTCCAGGTTAAATAAGCAGTATTCTGTTTGCATTAATACCAGTACATAGGGGGCACCTGGGTGGCTCAGTCAGTTAAACTTCTGCCTTCAGCTCAGGTTGTGATCCCTGGGTCCTGGGATCAAGCCCTGAGTTGGACTCCATGCTCAGGGGAGATTCTGCTTCTCCTTCTACCTCTGCCCCTCCCTCCACCACCCCACTTGTGCTCTCTTTCTCTCTCTCTCAAATAAATAAATAAAATCTTAAAAAAAAGGCAGGGAGTCACCTTGTTTGACTTCATTGGGAAGGTGCACATCAGGTAACGAAAATGTTTTGCTCCTCCAGGCACATTCACAAGTGACCATAAAAGTGTCATGATTTGGGTGTTGACCATAAAAGTGTCATTGATTTGGGTGTTGCAGATAAGTTTAGTGAATAAATGCATTCACAAATATGGATTCCATGAATAATTATCATTGACTGAATATCTTTATAAACATCAACTTTCTCAAAAAGAAAAAAAAGAAAAAAGGAAAGCAATACTTTCCCATCTGATGATATAGGTAATAATTGATAACCATCATTTAATTCTTATAATATTGAAAATTGAATAACATTAAATACACTATATTAATCTTAATCTATAGCCAACTTCTTAGTATTTATAAATAAGGCATTTGATTATTTTAGGCCTTCAGTATCCATTTGGTATGTGTACATCTATTCTTGTTGAAGACCTATCAAAGGCTATCTTTGCTAGAAATGAACAATATTGCCCTGAAAAGCTTACTGATGACCTACTGAGCTACAGGGAAGTTTCCTGACAATATTTCGTCTGCTTATAGCCACTTCAAATTATTGTTTATTGGTCTCACATAAGCCAGGGTAGTCAAGGATTTTAGTTGTAAATAATAGAAACCAACTAAGGTCAGCTATATCAGTTAGCTTTTTCTGTGTAATAAACCAAAACATAGTGCCTTAAAACAAGAGCCAGCTATTTGGTTCATGATTTTGTGGCATAATAATTTGTCCTGGGCTCATGTTGGTAGGCTTTCTGATTTCTGCTAGACTACAGTCAGCTGCCATATCTAGGTTGCCTGACTGGGAAGCTCACTTACAGACTTCATGACTACTCCAGCATAGTTTCAAGACCCATTCATATGGTGGTTGGAAATAATTCTGAGATATTTAGTGGAAAACTTGCAAGGCCTCTTGCAACTAACTCTGTCCGGAAAGTGAGAATTTCCTAATTTCTAAATATTCCTTTTGCGTAAGCAAGTCAGAATGACAGATCAGAATCTAGGGATGGGAAATTAGATTCTACTTCATGATGGGAAGAACTGAAAATTCATATAGTGAAGATATGGATATCCAAGGTGAATAACTGTGCCTACCTTGCAAAGAATCTGTCCCATTGACTAAGCAAAGGACAGGTAGGTCACAACATTGCCAAGGAGTTTAGAGAATAAGGTGTACATAAGAAGGCATAATTGGGCAAAATAAAAGATGGATTGATTAGTTAAAATTGCAGTTAAAATCACACCACAAAATCAGTTCAATAACAGTAACATTCTTGTTGACCACTGGATGTTGAAGCCAGTGTATCTCTATTGATGGCACCTCTTATTATTGCCACAGTTTGGTTTAAAATTGGAAGTTACTTTTACCTCAATTCTGCAACTCCCACAATAGATGCTTCACTGGTCTTGCCCTCATGGGCACATCGCATTTTCCAGACTGAGACCACTTACCCATCCTCTGGATACAAGGGTGGTTGGGAAAATAATTATCTTTTTTTCTTCCATCATGGGGAATGGATGCTATATCCTTACAATACCATAGGTGGGAAGTTGCCAAACATAGACAAAGGGCTCAGGTTCAGGAAGGGCAAAGAAATTATAAATATCAAACACATATAATCTTAGGACAAGTAGAAAGGGACTGAGGGAGTAGCCTAAAATGTTCTGTCCTAAAGTTTTGTTTTTGATTTCCCTTTTCCCCTCAGAACATAAGGCCCCACAATTACATGTTAATCAAATTCCACAGCGAGTTTTAAGGATGAGCGTTTGAAGTGCAGTTAAAGAGAGTGTGTAGGAGTCAAATTCCAACATTGAGACTTCCTGATATTCTACCACATTGTCACCAAAAGAAAACTCTCTGGTTTGCAGGATGGTTCTCAGTGAGATATCTTTAAAAACCGTTGTTCTCTTTATTCCCTGACTTATAGATGCAGATGAAGAAATCAGACAACACAAGACAGATGGTGCAGAACATGTGGTGTTGTAACTGAGATGAGTGGAAGGTACTGTGTGAGCACATAGGATGGGCACATTGGTGCTCAAGTTACCCATGAGCTGTGCAACTGTAAGACTCACCACTTCATGCTTATGTCCTCATAATATGGTGGTATCAATGACATGGACCTCTTAGCTTGTCATGAGGATTAAATACACATGAAATATGCAACCAATGAATGCTATTCTTATTACTTTTTATTCCTAGAGAATGGCTTGGTTATATGGGTGAAGAAATCAGTGCAGATAAATTTAAGTCCAGGAAATATATGAGACTTCAGCAAAAGTCACTTCAAAACTAAAAGGAAAATGCATATATTTATTATTATATGAAGAATGTTCTTTATGAAGGTATTAAATTTCATTGTAGCAGGAAAGAATTTTTTAACATCATTTCTACATTTTTATGGCAACAATAACACCTGCTATCATTAGTTTCTGTTAACTAGTATAGTCATATTATGCAAACAGTGTGGGCCAACATCCCAATTATACTCTAGCTTTATTAAGTGGTTTTTTCATTTAACATAGCTTTCAGTAATTGTGCTTTTATTATGTGGCAAGCAACATGTCAGACACTTTACAAGAAGTATTCCCCTCATCTTCATACAGTCTTATTATTGGTCTCTTGGGTTTATAGATGAAAAAACTAAGCCACAAAAGGTTAAATAACTTGCCTAACGTCACAAACTATTAAATGGTGAGACCAGGATTCAAACCAAGAAGTCTCACTCAAAGATTCAGCTTTTGGTTCCATATTTTAAGTAACACTCACTTTAAAAAATTGAAGTATAGTTGACATAAGAGGTTATATTTATTTCAAGTGTACAACATAGTGATTCAACAATTCTATGTATTAAATTATGCTCATCACAGAAATGTAGTTACCATCTTTCACAATGTAATTACAATATTATTGACCATATTCCTTATACTGCATTTTTCATTCCTGTGATTTATTTATTTTATAGCTGGAAGTTTATGCAAATTAATCCCCTTCAGCTTTTCTACTCTTCTTTCAACCTCCTCCCCTCTGGCAACCACCAATTCTCTGTACTTATGATTTTGGTTCTGTTTTTTGTTTTTTTGTATTTTTTTTTTTTTAGATTCCACATGTAAGTGAAATTCTATGGCATTTATCTTTCTCTGTTTGACTTATTTCACTTAGCATAATACCCTCTAGATATATCCATGTTGTAGCAAATGGCAGGATCTTTTTTTTTTTAAATAGCTACGTAATATTCCTGTGTGTGTGTGTGTGTGTGTGTGTGTGTATTATATCTTCTTTACTCATTCATTTATCAAAGGCACTAGGTTGCTTCCATATCTTGGCCATTGTAAATATTAGTACAATATACATAGGGGTGCACATATCTTTCCACATTAGTGTTTTGGGATTTTTGGGAAGGGTAAACACCCTTGCTTTTGAAACCATGGACTCATTCCAGAGTTCAGAACCCCAGAAGATCCCAAGCTCCAGATTGTCATTGGCCAAGAGATAGCATGTATTTAAGCCCTAGGAACCTCTGTCTAAGGGAGAGCCCATTGCAGTCCAGTTTCTATCTTGAGACCAGCAATAGAAAATCTGGTATAATTACTCCCCAAATGGACACCTGTCATTTAGCTGGCCTTGTGTCTCTTCATTATTTCTACTAAACATTCTCCCTGGAAATCAGTTATAGAAAGAGGGCATAGTGCCTTTTACCTCTGATTATTAGCTAAGTGGTTAAAAAAAAAAAAGGTTGTTTGCAGAAACCCATACTCTATTAACCCAACAATCTCAGGAAAGTGAGTTTGGTTTTATGTCTGACCAAGGGCAGAGCGTTAGTCTGTTCTAAGCAGATTTGTGAAGGGAAGTTATTTCTGAAGCCTTGGGCCTCAATCATGTGGAACAGGTTGCTGTTAGGTTCTAGGAAAATTGTGATTAGGCCTAAGGTCATGTTTAAATGCTCCCCTTCCCTCTCTCCAGTTAAGGAAGCTGCTAGCTACAGATGGCTTTTACTCATAACCCATAGAAATATTAAAATTTTAACCTGAAAATTACTTAAGAAGACTTTATATATGTTTACATGTGTATGTGTATGTGTGCATGACAATCTAAGTGCATGCATTATTTGTGTCATTTTAGCTATTTAGTCTTGGTGAGAACTAATGTTGAACAGCCTTAAGTAGTTTTAAAATCACTAATTTTGAAATAGTGAGTAACCCTCTCTTTAGACCTGTCTTTATGAAGTCAACATCCTTGTACGTTGTCCAGTGATCTAAGAATGAGGAAGTCAAAAGCACCGATAGTTCCAATGTAGGGAAGTAAGTTCAATGACCAGCTTCCAGGATGCACTGGAAATGCAGAGGAGGGACATGTAACCCAGTTGGCCAGTCGGAGGTGGATACCTGGGCAGCTGAAGTCTGAACTGAGGCTTAAAAGATAAGTAGGAATGGATCACACAAAGCAGTCATTTTTATAGATCAAAAGTGACCAATATCGGTAATTTGTGTAGTTAAACCTAATCATGAAGGTAATAATATCCAGATAGAGGACACCCCCACATTCATAAAACCTAGAGGAGAAACAGTACATGCACATGTCACCACTGACCCTGTTCCCACTGTCTGAGTCTGGCTGGCTGGCCCAAGGTGGCACAATCTGTGCAGCCCCAGCAGCTCAGCCCCACCTCTCTCACTGCAACATGTGACCAAGGAAGCCAGCTGCCCTGTGCTCTTCGCATTGGGAATACATTTGCTCTTCACTGAGCTGCAAGGGCAATGAGACTTTCTTTTGCAGTTATGGGTCTGGGCCACAGGAAAGGTGGTAATGGGAGGAGGAGGGAGGAAGGGGCCCATCCTTATGGGCCAGAGGATGAATTTAGTCATAAGATACAAATTTTCCAAATTTAGCATTTCCAGAGACCCCATAAAAGATTGAGAATGTACCATATATCAAGAAGCAGGTGCTGGTGAACGCACATGTGAAGCACTGGGTAAACACATATCTATACCCAGGAGCCAGGTAAGCACATATAAACATTTTCTCCCAGGGGGCCTATAATACCTAAATTAATGTTCTTGCCAAAGGCAGGATTATATACCTTAGGTTGCAATAGGTATTTGAATAATTCCAATTTCCAGCTCTTATGTAACTGACCTGTTACTGCTTTGCATTTTAAGAACTCAATTTTTGTGTTCTTTTTCCTAAGGAATCTCAACCTTCCTCCATTTCAGGGGCTACTGTGTCTCCTTGCATCCCCATCTTCTAAGAAAGGAGAATGGGAAATAAATTTCAGTGCCAGCACTGAGTAGGTTATTTATATGCCTTAATCTTTAAATCTTTATAAAGATCTTTGGAAGTCAGTATTGTTATAGTCACAGATAGCTGAGATTCGAGAGATGAAGCATTGTGCTTATCATTGCAAGTGGTAGAGCCAGGATTCAAACCCTGTTCTGTCTGATACCAGTGGTACTGCCCTGCTGTCTCTCCCACACTGCCTCTAGTGCAAAGCCTATTGCACCGAAGATGATTGTTAAATGTTTGCTGGTCATGTGATTCCAGCTTTCCTTTATTTGCTTACAGTAGCACCTGCATAATGATATTTGAACTTTGTCATGTTCACACATTATCTTGAGAGCAAAGACATAGCAAAATGCACCATCTCTCTATGATTAGTCCATGGTAAATATGTGAGTCTATAAGGCTTAAAGTCAAGTTAATAAACACTGTGCTGGCCTCGACAGAAAGAACAGGGGAAATTCCAGCTCCAAGAGCTGCATTATCAAAAGCTTTTCTTGGCTTATTAACTTTTCAAATATGATGAGGTACTCCCAGTGGATCTGTATAATGTAAAAGTTGTTGATATTATTAGAATTATGCTTTCTCCCCAAGTCGGCCAGCAGCCCTTTATAATGAGGACCTCAAATGGGGGGGAAATTTGTGGGGGAAACTTTGGCCTTTCAAAATGGCTCACCGGGTAGGTTTCATTATCAGCAGTCAGACTTTTTGGTTTGACAAAGTAAACCTGCTTTCCTTCTGAAACTGGTGAAATGGACATCATTGTTTTATGTGAGTGCCCTGCAGATACCCAGAGGGAGTGACTCCCTCAGACCTCCCTAAGAGGCAGACCTAGGAAAACCCAGTGAAGGACCCAAGCCTGACCAGTGTGAAAATGTGGCTGCCTGTTGGAAACAGGATTTGAAAATTACTTTTGAAAAAGATGGCATGTTTGAAAGGCATATTCAAACTGACCACTATAATTCTTTGATTCAAAGAGAAACAAACAAAACTCCATCCTTCCCCACTCAAAGGAAATCCTGAAGGGGATTCTAAAGCAGCTATGTAAGTAAAAGGTGGTCCCTTACTATCCTGCAGCCCCCTCTAAATGAGGTGGAAGATAAAGCAGGTGGAGAGATGTGAACAGCTTCCTACTATGAGCAATCTCATTTGTCTGCACTTACATCATCTGTGCCAGCAAAAGTATCTTAGTACTGAACTAATGTGCAATGTTTTCTTTCTATGCTTCCATGTCTACCTGTTAGCAATCATTCATATCACAACCTTTTCTATCTTCTCCCATACCTATATATCCCCTTTTATTTGTAAGTATATCCTCTTTGAATAGGCTGAAACATATTTCTGTTACCCAATAGGGTAGATATTTTTGCCCTAGGGAACCTAGATATTTTTAAACTATATTTTCTGGTCTTTTAAGACTGTTTTTGTTTTTTGTTTGTTTTTTGTAGTTGGAATCCTTTTTTGGCTTGTCAACATCTCTAAATTTGGAACTGTATTGTGAATTTCCAAATACATCCCTATGCCCAACCCATTTACATAAGTATGAATAAGTGAGGCCCCTTGGAAAGAGAACTAGACATTTGAGGATAAAAAAGCCACCTTTCCACTATGTTTTTCAATTTGATCATGATGGATGAGCCATTCAGCTGTCTTAGTATCTGACTAAATTTGGATCATAATCAGAGAAAAAGCATAATAATCATAGCTATCATCCTTCCAGTGGCTGAGATAAAGCCACCTGGATATGGGATGCTGCTGGATGCAGAGTTCCCTGGGGTTATCTCTCATTATCTATGCATGGGAGTGTGTGTGTGTGTATGTGTGGGTGTGTCCCTGTGTGCATGTGCATACATTTGAGCATCTCAATTTAAGTGACAAGTATAGTAAGAAAAAGTATCTTTCTATTATATATAGAATGTAATGCATAACTGTCTAGCTAGGGCATTCAGTGACTTAGCCAGCAAGTAATGTCATCCAAACATCTAAAATGATTGACAGCATGTAGGCAGCTATAAGAAATAGAGAGTAAAAATTGTTTTAGAATCCATATCCTATTTAACTTATAATATTCAGAAATGATAAGTTTCATGTCTTCTGGCCATAGATATTAGGTCAAGCCTTCTTGATCAGTTGGATGAGCATCACTTCATGAATTGGGATTTTAGTAATGGCTTGTTTAGCAGAATGTAGTCCAACTAATAATGGTTGTAAAATCTCTAATGATGCTGTTCTGAGCTACTTTCTTTGGGAGAGTTATAGTGGTACAAGATGATAAGCCCAAAGCCAGTATTCTCAAGCAAGAAGTGATCAACATTGAGAAAGAGACAAAGACACTGGCCCACAGGTTACCATCCTCTGTTTAGGAATCCCCTTCAGGTAGCCCCTTGCTTGCGTAGGCTATGATGCAGGTGGGTGGGCTCTCGCTGCCATCCCTCATGGTGGTGCCAGAAAGTGAGAAGCATGATGGAGTTCATGTGGGGTGCTATTAGTTTATTCCTGGGATTCTCAACCAAGGACAGTTGTTGTGTTCCCCAGAGAACATTTGTAGTATCTGGAGACATGGTCAGTCCTCATGATGGGAAGAGGTGTTAGTGGCTTCTGGCAAGTAAAGGCCAAGGATGCTGCTAAACATCCTGCAATGAGCAGACCAACTTCCCACCCCCAACATAGAATTATCTGGCCCCCAATGTTCATAGGCCTTGGCTTAAAAAACCTGGGAACATTTGTGAAAGAGGTTGTCAGAGCTGTGGCCGCAGTCACGGGTAGGCAGTGAGGACACACAGCAGGGCAAGGGGGTGTCCTCACACAGTCTGAGTGGTGGGCACAGGGACAAGAATTTGTGTCACAGCACAGAACACAGATTCTTGAATGATAACCTTCAATTTAACAGGTAAAGTTGGCAAGCAGCCCTATTTCAAGGAAACACTTCAAAGAGGCTAGGGTCTGAATTGGTAAAGCCTATACTGAAATGAAAGGTTAACATTTAGATATGAGAGACTGAGATGTTCAGAGAGTGACAGTGGCCAAGAAACAAAAGGGATGTCCCCAGTCAGAGTGTGTGAGGCACCCAGAGGCAGTGGGCCTTCACCAGGAGACTTCTGGCCAGGCAGGAGCTATTCTGTTAGACGCTTCAGTTTGGGTTTAGTGAGGAGGAACTGAAGTTGTATGAGAAATCACTGTGTGGCCATGAAAAAGTGCTCAACATCGCTCGGCATCAGGGAAATCCAAATCAAAACCTCAATGAGGTACCACCTCACACCAGTCAGAATGGATAAAATTAACAAGTCAGGAAATGACAGATGTTGGCGAGGATGTGGAGAAAGGGGAACCCTCCTACACCATTGGTGAGAATGCAAGCTGGTGCAAGCACTCTGGAAAACAGTATGGAGGTTCCTCAAACAGTCGAAAATAGAGCTACCCTACACCCCAGCAATTGCACTACTGGGTATTTACCCCAAAGATACAAATGTAGGGATCCGAAGGAGTACATGCACCACGATGTTTATAGCAGCAATGTCCACAATAGCCAAACTATGGAAAGGGCCAAGATGTCCACCAACAGATGAATGGATAAAGAAGATGTGGTATATATATATACAATGGAATATTATGCAGCCATCAGAAAAAGAAAAATGAAATCTTGCCATTTGCAAAAACGTGGATGGAACTAGAGGGTATTATGTTAAGTGAAATAAGTCAGAGAAAGACACGTATCGTATCTCACTGATATGAGGAATTCTTAATCTCAGGAAACAAACTGAGGGTTGCTGGAGTGGTGGGGGGTGAGAGGGATGGGGTGCCTGGGTGATAGATATTGGGGAGGGTATGTGCTATGGTGAGTGCTGTGAATTGTGTAAGACTGTTGAATCACAGACCTGTACCTCTGAAAGAAATAATACATTATATATTTAAAAAAAAAGAAGATAGTAGGAAAGGAAAAATGAAGGGGGGGGGGATCGGATGGGGAGAGGAACCATGAGAGACTATGGACTCTGAGAAACTGGGAGTTCTGGGAGTGGGGGGATGGGTTAGCCCGGTGATGGGTATTAAAGAGGGCACGTATTGAATGGAGCACTGGGTGTTATATGTAAACCATGAATCATGGAACACTACATCAAAAACTAATGAAGTAATGTATGGTGATTAGCATAACATAATAAAATAAAAAAATATCACTGTGTGGCATTCATGGTTATTGTCAATGATTTATTATCACTCAAATAGGGAAGTTTAGCTAACCTGTGTGAGTCCTGAGGCAGGGACCATCACAGGTGTGGGCATTGAAAGCCCGCACCAGGTGGTTTGGTATGAGCAGACCAGCAGTTCTATGCCACCTGGCTTTCATCTGTTTAGGTGAGTTAGTGTACCAGCCAATAATCCTACTTCACTATTTTAAGAAATTATAACTGAAGAGAGTATTTAATGTATTTGAAAAGAGGAAGCATAATTACTTTGAATTACATGGTGTTTTAGTATAACTTTACTGGTCCTTTTCTATTTGAATTAAAACAACAAATTCACTGAGTTGCATGTTGAAGTGATTTGACAGTGGTACATGCTCTGGAGGTTTCTCATATTCCTCATTGAAAAATCAATTTGAGAGGTAAAATTTATCCAGCAGACACTTTTTCCATGCAAACTCTTTACTCCCCTCCTTTCCAACACAAGTTGGGCTTCTTTGTGCCAGGAAAGCATCCACAGATATTGCAAAAGCAGAGAGGTTGAGACTGGTGTTAGCCCTTGGGGCTTGGAATAGGGGGTGCAGAAAGCCAGGGAAAGAGGACCAAAGCAGCAGGTCTGGAGGGAGAGAGCAAACACCCTATTTCTAGGGGTGTGTATGTGGGCAGGCTGTCCTTTAAGTTCCAGGAAGTTTGCTGGTCATGATCACAACCTGTGTATCTGGTGACATTGCTTCTCCAGTGGTCTTTCTACAGGTATTGACAAAGATTTCTGGGACAGACAAATCCTAAGGAAAGTAAAGGAAAGCACTTGCATATTTGGGTTAGGACAGTGGTTAGGGCAAAGAGAAGTGCTGGTTCTGAGCATAGTCTTCTCAGGCTGAGCACCTATAGAACCAAGGCATGCATCAGTATGGGAAGACCATATTAAAAAGTGCAGAAAAATTAAAGTGCAACTTTGCTGCACTCATCCACGGTGTGCTGGAGTTTCTTGGTGCTAGTGGTTCTGCAGCAGTGGACAGAGGCAGTGCCCTCATTTTCAGTCACTGACAACCTTGGTGCCAAGGAGTGGGCATCTGGAGTCCCTGAGTCTTGGCAGAGGAAGAGGACTCTTGGACAGAATGGCTCTTCTTTTGTTTCAGGAGCAACAGGTGTGGTAGTCAAGAGAAACAGATGTGGTACCCATGGGGCATATCCTGGTGCCCCCTGCCTCCTCATAATTTCCCCCTGTACCCCAGTATGGGTGAACCATCCACATCAGGTCAGAGCAAGTAGGAGGGTTGACTTCTGGACTCATGTCTGCTTGAGACTGACATTAGGTACAGAGGTGGATAAATAGATAGGTGATATAGATAGATAGATGATAGATAGATGATACAGACATAGATATAGATATAGATATAGATATAGATATAGATATAGATAAAATTTAGTAGATCACTAGCATCAAGTTAAAAGATACAAATCATGTAGACCACAAGAAAAAGCCATTGTTTTAATACTGCATATGCAGATTGTTGTCAAATTGACAGATACTTCTTCAATATACAGGGTTTTTAGAAATAAAAAAAACAATTATAAAACTGGCACAATTTATAAACTACAACTGTGGGGAGCATAACACAAAATGACAATGTCCAGATTACTTAAATTGGTCATTTTCTTACTTTAATTTAGAGGAATAGCACTTTTCATTATGGAGTGATATAAAATGGACTTCCCCTCACTTTTCAAAGTTAGAAATCATTATCTTCTGAAAGGTTACTATAAAAATAATTTGAGGTCCTGGTTATGTTTCCATTATGGTGTAAAATAACAAGAAGTGGTCTGTAGATTGTTTTATATATTTCAGATCATCATATAAAGTTTCCTCTGAATTCTGGTATTGAATTTGTATTTCTTCAGACATTGTAAACAGATTCAAAGAAAGAGCCCTTAAAGATACAATTACTAATTACTAATCATTACTTCTATATACTCATATATTCTTCTGAAAGCCTTGAAGCACTTTGTTCATATTATTGTTGTTACAATTTTTGATGAGTGCTAATGTGAAACACAAGTTGCTTTTTTAAATTTTAGAGATACAAAATGCAATATTGTCTAATTGAATCACATCTCGTTCACAAGGTAACTAGTTAAACTGGTAGGATTAGAAATGTATCTGCTTCTAAGGAGATCATATTTCCAACCCCAAAATTGCATACTTAGTCCTAAACAACATCTGATTATAAGACATTTAAAGTTTTAAGCACTGAAGAAAATCCAGAATATATGAAAACACATTAATATTAATATTTAATATAAAATAATTTTAGATGACATCTAAAGGCATAAAACATTGACATAAAAATATCTTTGCTACCTTGAGATAGGCAAAAATTTCTTAGTTAAGTGAAAACACAAAAGACACTACACATAATTTAAAAAAATGATTAATTGGCCTTTAACAAAATTAAAAATTTCAGCCCATCAAAACACATCATGAAGAAAATGAAAAGGGAGCACCCATGTTGTAAAAAAAAATTCACATAGAAGAAATGTGTTTAGAATAAAGAGCTCCTACAAATCAATAATCAAGGAAAAACAACCTAGTAAAAATGGGCAAAAAATTGGACACTTCACAAAAGAAAATATTTGAGTGGCCAATAGGCACATGAAAAGGTGCCCAACATCATCAAATATTAGGGAAGCACAAGTTAAAGGCATAATTCAATACTTTTCATATCCATCAAAATGGATAATATTAAAAACACTGATGATAAATATCAGGGAGGATAGGAGCCATATACTATCCCATGACCTAGCAATTCCATCCCTAAGTATTTACCCAAGACAAATGAAAACACTTGTCTTCAAACAGACTTGGAAGTGAATGTTCATAGCAACTTTACTCATAATGACTTAAAAACAAAAATGACCCAAATGTCTGTCAACAAAAGAATGGATAAACAAGTTGATAAAGTCATATAATGGAATATTTTACTCAGCAATAAAAAGAAAAAAAAGAATAAACTACTTATACATGCAACAACATGGATTAGTTATATGTGTGTGTGCATATGTATATGTACACACAGATATAAAATGAGTGATAAAACCATTCACAAAAGAATACTTCATGTATATTTCCATTTATATGAAATTAAAAACAGACATAACTAACCTGTGATATAAATCAGAACAATAGCTCTTTGGGGAGGGTGACAGAAAGGGGTGATGAAGTGC
The DNA here is from genome assembly GCF_003265705.2 of Callorhinus ursinus. Taxonomy (NCBI): domain Eukaryota; kingdom Metazoa; phylum Chordata; class Mammalia; order Carnivora; family Otariidae; genus Callorhinus; species Callorhinus ursinus. The sequence goes on from NW_027397067.1 coordinate 2,066,201, forward strand.
TATATGACTTGACTGGAAAGATGCTTACATAGGTGTGTACATTTAACAAAACCCATTCAATTATACACTTAAGATATGTGCCTTCCACTCTGTGTACATTTTACCTCAATAAAAAGTAATGAAATTGTAAATAACTAAAACAAAATGTGTTATCTCAACTTTCCCCAACTATAACTATTGACATTTTGAAATAGTTTTGAAATCATAGTTATGTTCTTGAGCTTAGATTTAATAAGAGTGAAAATTCTTCAAAATACCCTACTGAAGGGACAGGAAGTGAATTAGTATTTCTTAAGCATTTGTGCACCAAGTGCTATGGTAGAACGTTTATCTACATTGTTATAAGTAATATTTACAGGAACCTAGTGAGGTTTGTTTAATGATCCTCACTCAACAGATAAGGAGAGCGAGTCGATTGCCAAAGACTATATAGCTAAGCAGAGGGAAAACCAGAATTCAACCTCAGATAAGTTTGTTCAGGATCTATCTCCTTTCCACTACATCGAGCTATAGTTCCTTCATGCTCAAATAACTAATATTTGTTGGAATTCTATGTTTGAAAAGAAAATAATTTTCAAGAAAAAATATATATATTTTAAAGATTTTATTTATTTATTTGAGAGAGAGAGAATGAGAGATAGAGAGCATGAGAGGGAAGAGGGTCAGAGGGAGAAGCAGACTCCCTGCTGAGCCGGGAGCCTGATGTGGAACTCGATCCCCGGACTCCAGGATCATGACCTGAGCCAAAGGCAGTCACTTAACCAACTGAGCCACCCAGGTGCCCAAGAAAAAAATATATATTAATACCCTTCTAGAACTCCTGCCTTTTCTCTCTCTCTTTACCACAGTGGAGGGAACTATAGATTACTCTACCTATTCTCCAGGTATAGATTTGGAGTCAGGTTGAAGAACCTTGGGAAAGACAAGGGAATTTAATATAACTTACCATCACCATTCAAGAAGCATATATCACATATAAGTCAATGAATTCTCTCAGCCTTCTCTTTCTTATATTCTAGGGCAGGCTCATTTTGTCTGATGAATTCTTGAAATGTTGGTGTTGGTGTTCCTTAAAGTTCTATTTTTTGTGTACATCTTTAATCCTGGCTTGAAGCCTGTTTTCTAGTTTCCTCACAGCTCCATGTATGCTTCAAGCAATTCAATATAAATAGGTTTAAAACTGAACACACCAAATTTTCTTAAAATGAGATTAATTCTTTGTGTTTTCTATTTAGAGAATAGCACTGTGGTCTCATTCTGCAAGTCATCCTTGACTCTATGGTCATTTGGCTTCTGAGTTCTGTTTTATTAAATAACCTTCATATTATTTCCCTCCTGTCCATCCTCATTGCTATTCTCTTGTTTCAGTTACTGAAAGTTCTCACTATGCCTCACCTAGATCTCCTGTCAGAGTCATCAGTGGCTTCCATATTGCAAATTAATGGATTCTGTTTTGAAGCAATTGGCAGATCTTCCTCCTTCTCACCTTTATCTTACTTCACTCCTCCAATGTCAAATTTGCAAAATCTTCTACTGTACTGTTTGCTCAGATCCCATTTCTTGTGCTGGCTCCTGCTCTTCTGCTTGATTTCTAAGTGTTGGCTTAGCATGCCATGGGCTCAGCCTTCCATGTTCCCTTCATGTCTCTGTATACCATATCACTAGATCATTTCATGCAGGCTTTTGGTGTTAACTACCATGTTACATTAGTAATACCCAGAATTGGAATCTCCAACCCCAGTTCTGGACTTTATCCTGAACTCCAGATAACTGTGTTCATCACCACTTGATTGTCTTTTTGAATTTATCCAAACTAGAGCCTTTGGTCTCTACACTCTGACATGCAAGATACTAGACTCAATTTGTTGTCATCTACTCCATTTCAGTCAGTGACATCATCAGTTTCTCAGTTGGTAAGACCATAGAGTCATTTTTGTTTTGTTTTTGTTTTTTAATCATTTACTCCTTATGCTAATAAGCATTTTTTTTTATCAGTCCCACCTTTAGAATATGATATTTGAGCTCTACCACAATCATTTTTGTCCAAGCTCCTATTTTCTCTCTCTTAAAGTTTTGCTAACTTAGCTACTTGCTTCCACTTTGGAAACTTCAGTCTTTATTCCATAGAACAGGTTTTTAAACATGAAAATCAGATATGTCATGCCTCTACTGAAAACCTATAAATACCACCTCAACATGTTCACAATAAAACAAAATCAATGTTCTTCACATCCTGCCAGTCTACATATGAACTGGTTTCCACTCATCACTCTGATTGCATTTCCTATTACTTCCTCTCCCCATCTCATTCACCCAATTAAATCCACAATGTCTTTCCTTCTGTTTCTGAGTGTGCCCTACCTCAGAGCATTCATACATGTTCTTCTTGTCTGAAATTTTACTCAAATTGAATTAATGTATGAATTTTCTCCTTCATTTAGAGTTCATCCAAAGGAGACCTCCTCAGAGAGACTCTTTCTCATGACCATACCTAAATTGGTTTTCCCCCAACACTCTTTCTGCTTAGTTTATTTTATTTTATTTGTGTCATGTTTTCCTACTGGAAATTATATTATTAATTTATTTACTAACTAGAGTTTATGAGATCAAGGATTTTGTCTTATTAACCTTAAGTATCTGCATGATAATAGGTCCTGGTATATGTTATACATTCAAAAAATACCACTGAATGAATGAATGGATTGATAATCGTTAGGATCTGTGTGGTAAAGAACCCAAATCTTCAATGGGTACTGAGAATTTACAGATAGAATACTGGCTTTCACCATGTTTACAGAACAATATCCATGAAACAAAACAAAAGCAGGATTTCAATCCCTACCTTTCCATTCTATTGTAGATAGGGACATGACACTCTACTAAATGTCAATATCTTAATGTCTACCAGATTCTTGGAGCTAAAAATAGCAGCATAGTGCCTGCCACATGGCAACCACTCTATAAATAACTATTACAGTGAACTACATGTGGGAAAATTTGTTCTAATCTTAGTCTGTCATTTGATGATGCATAGCATAGATCCATGATTTCTAGATTGTAAAATTAGTTCCCCAGTACTGTTTCAGGGTTTGGGAATTATGATCTTTAAACTTAATATGAGAATTTTGTCTTTTTCCCCCCTCAATATTTTTTGAAAGATTTTGACAATATGTGGGAGTTGTGGAGCCATTGCCACTGCTCCTAAAATCATAATGGAATCTCAAACACTGTTGAACCTAAGGAAGCATTTGTAGTATACGTTCTGAAGAAAAAAAAAAAAAACTAATACTTGCCAACGTATGCATGGTTTTAATTCATGGACATTCTTTATTGTGGCTCTTGAAAGAATTACAAAGTGGTTCATTTTGGTTTGGTTTTAATGAAATATTCATAAACTCTTTTATGAGTCTGAATGAAGACTTGGGAATTTTGGACAATGAGCTTTCATAAATATCCATTGAAAAATCATAAACACTTCATCCCTTGTATGGAAAATTTAACTAATTAAAAGTTAAAACAAACTCTTTCAGAGTATTCCCGTTAGATATGAGAGAGTGGATTCTGTTATATTTACTTTAAACCCATGACAGATTATATTTTATAAAATAATAGTGAATTTGAAGTCATTATATATGTTGATGGCATAAGCACTGTGGAAAAGATATGCTAATTCTGTTAGCAATTCTAAATAAAATCTCAAATTTCAGTGTAGGATGCTTCACAAAAGGGCTACATTCACCAAGAAAAGCTGCTACAAAGGCAAACTGCATTTTAAGATCAAGGGAAGTTAGTTTTAATGAAGTTTGCTGAAGGAAGCCATTCACCTCCTGTAATATGATCATAAACTCTGGTAACCGAACTCCAGGAGATCTATCCCCTTGGGGATTTGCTAAAAGAGGCTGCAAATAGTTCATGATCTTTCACAGATGTCTAATGTACAATTAGAGTTAATTTAAAAGTAAAAGGAGAACACTAATTGGGTTAAATTGGTAACAAGTGGTGTAATGTGTCATGCTTTCCAAATGCATACAGTAATTTAAAGATTCTTATATATAATACTTTGAAAGATATTTAAATTTTAATAGCTCTATTTTCACAAGAAGAAATAAAGACATTGAGTATTTATTTTCTGTCTTGCTTACCCCAGCACATTTAGACAAAATCCAGACTAAATGGACTGGCTTCTGAATTTCATTAGCCTTCTTTACCAACTGATATAAATGAAAATTATATATTGTGGGGATTAAATACAAGGACATTGTCTTGGTTTATATAATTAACTTACAGTTCTACCTGAGGGGCGCCTGGGTGGCTCAGTTGGTTAAGCGACTGCCTTCGGCTCAGGTCATGATCCTGGAGTCCTGGGATCGAGTCCTGCATCGGGCTCCCTGCTCAGCGGGGAGTCTGCTTCTCCCTCTGACCCTCTTCCTTCTCGTGCTTTCTATCTCTCATTCTCTCTCTCTCTCAAATAAAATAAATAAAATCTTAAAAAAAAAAGTTCTACCTGAAACCTCTGACTTCTAGCTTTCAATCCTGAAATCTGAATTATATTTTTCCCAATTCTGTGAAATGTAAATAGTCTTATTAAAAAGATTAGCAATTCATAATTAATGGTATATTATACATCATTTATTACAATTTGCGACTCTATGATGTGTTATTCAAATTCTGTGTTTAGACATTCTTCTGTTGCTTGAGGGTCCTCATTTGGAATATGTGAGAGATGAAGACAGTGAAAGCATCCCAAGTGAGATACTGAATCAATGCATATGCCATCTTGGAAACCAATAAGTAAAAGATCAGCTTGCTCAAGTTATTTAATCAATCTTACTGAGCATATTAAATGTGCATTCAAAGAAAAATGTGTTTAATTACAGCTTAAATGCAGTCTGAATGCTAATATGACAAAGATTGAAACACTTTATTTCCCTTGGTTACATATTTTACAGTTAGCACATTGCCTGCAATGGGATATCTAAAACATTACTTTATCTACAAATGTTTCATAAGAAAAGGCACCAGAAAGGATGATTGCTTTATTTATGTAATAAAGAGCCTCAAAGAAATCTTAACCTTAGAAACATTACTCCAGGAAATTTGCTAGATCAGCTCCATACTGAGACTCCCCCTCTGCTCTCCCTCAGTACCCAGAATTCTACTTCCACCACTTATAGATTCCTTTAAAAGTATCTTCTTTCTAGGTGACTGTGTGTAAAGTGATCTCCACCCATTGGACTGTAAACAATGCAATGTCAGGGATGTTTCTTTGCTTCTACTCTATGCCTGAGGAATATTGTACAGTCAGAATAATGATGTGGACTGAACAATTGCTATTATGGCCCCATTAGAAATGGACACTTTCCCACAAGAATAGTGTCTGTCTATCCCTACTTTAATTTGAATGAAAACACTACAGAGTACTGTGAATTGTGTAAGACTGTTGAATCACAGACCTGTACCTCTGACACAAATAATACATTATGTATTAAAAAAAATAAAAGAAGATAGTAGGAAGGGAAAAATGAAGGGGGGAATCGGAGGAGGAGATGAACCATGAGAGACTATGGACTCTGAGAAACCAACTGAGGGTTTTAACGTGGGGAGGGGAGTGGGGGGATGGGTTAGTCCAGTGATGGGTAGTAAAGAGGGCACGTTCTGCCTGGAGCACTGGGTGTTATGCACAAACAATGGATCATGGAACACGACATCAAAAACTAATGATGTAATGTATGGTGATTAACATAACATAATAAAATAAAATAAAAAGAAAACACTACAGAGAAGAGAGCTATATCTTGTCTCATTCTTTTACTTCTACACTTGCCCTTTAATGTTATATTCTTGTTTCCAGATCCTAGGTCCAGATATATTCCCTGTTGTTCAGGGTTGGGACAGGAGGGACAGAATAAAATAGAAGAAAACCCCAAACATCTGTGACTCTAAATAAAGTGAGGGTAAGTGTAAGGTAATTATAGTGGTGGAAGGGAATGTGTTGGGGGGGAATATGACTTGGCCAAGAAACACTAAAACCGGAGCAAGATGGCAGAGGAGTAGGAGACCTGGATTTCGTGTGGTCCCAGGAATTCAGCTGAATAGGGATCAAACCATTCTGAACACCTACGAAATCAACAGGAGATCAAGAGAGTAGCAACAACTCTCTGAACAGAGAAGCGACCACTTTCTGGAAGGTAGGACATGTGGAGAAGTGAATCCGAGGCGATATTCGGGAGGATAGATGGCGGGGGAGGGGGCCTCCATTGGCCACTTCTGGCAAGTGATAGAGCAGCTGAGCACAAAATTGGAACTTTTAGAAGTCGGCTCCGCTGAGGGACGTGGCTCCAGTGGATAAGCAGGGGGTGGAACCCTCGTGGGACACTGTGGTCTCAGGACCCTCAGGGTCACAGAAAGACCGGGGGTGCCTGAGTGCAGCAGAGCTCCCAGGTATCGGAGCAGGGAAGCCGGCTGCAGAGACAGAGCTGAGGCATGGGCTCTCAGCTCGGGGTTGAAATAAACTGTGATCCGCGGCACAGTCGGGCCACTGCTCCCCCAGCAGGGACCCAACAAGCGGCAGATTCAGAGAGACTCCCCTTCCTCCCCGGGGAGGAGCAGCGCGGGAGCGCACCGCAGGGATCTGCTGGCTTTGGAGACTCCACACGGGGTCAGGTGCCAGAGATAGAAACGCTCGGTCACAGGCCGGGTGAGCACGGAGTGCGGCCAGAGACCAGGGAGACGGGAGTGACTGCTTTTCTCTGGGGGTGCACTGAAGAGCGGGGCCCCGAGTTCTCAGCTCCTCCGGGTGGAGATTGGGAGGCTGCCATTTTCGACCTGGTCCTCCAAATCTGTACGGAGAGCTTGCAGGGAACAAAAGCTCCTGAGAGCAAACCCGAGCAGCTTGCTTAGCCCGGACTCACAAGGGCGGGGCAATTCCGCCTCCGGCAAAGACATTTGGGAACCACGGCAACAGGCCCCTCCCCCAGAAGATCAGCGCGAACAGCCAGCAAGCCAAGACCAAGTTTACCGATCAACGAGAACGGGAGAACTCCAGCGCTAGGGGAATACTGCACATAGAATTCATGACTTTTTTTTTTTTTACCATGATTCATTAGTTCATCAAAGTTAATTTTTTAACTGTTTTTTTTTTATTTTTCTTTTTCCCTTTTTCAACCAACATCTTATCAATCCCTTTTTTAAAAAAAAACATTTTTTATTTTTCATTTTTAGAGTCATATTTTATCACTTCATAGTAGTTACCCTTATTTTTGGCATACATATATAAGTTATTCTCTCTTTAAAATTTTGACATACAGTTTCTTCTAACAGATCAAAATATACCCTAAATCATTAGTGTATGGCTTTGTTCTAGTCTCCTGCCTGATCACAGTCTCTCCCTTTTTTTTTCCTTTTTTTTTTAAATCTTCTTCTTTCTGGGCGCCTGGGTGGCTCGGTTGGTTAAGCGACTGCCTTCGGCTCGGGTCATGATCCTGGAGTCCCGGGATCGAGTCCCGCGTCGGACTCCCTGCTCAGCAGGGAGTCTGCTTCTCCCTCTGACCCTCTTCCCTCTCGTGCTTTCTATCTCTCATTCTCTCTCTCTCTCTCTCAAATAAATAAATCAAATCTTTAAAAAAAAAATAAAATAAATAAAATCTTCTTCTTTCTTTTTTCAAACAACTTGTCTTATCAATTCCTTTTATAAAATCTTTCATAATTTTCATCTTTACAGTCATCTTCCATCCCTTCATTGTATCAACCCTTATTTTGTACATATATGTCTTTCTTCCTTTAAAATTTTAGGCAGAATTCGAGAGATAAGCGATACGATAAGACGAAACAACATTAGAATAATTGGGATCCCAGAAGAAGAAGAAAGAGAGAGAGGGGCAGAAGGTATATTGGAGCAAATTATAGCAGAGAACTTCCCTAATGTGAGGAAGGAAACAGGCATCAAAATCCAGGAGGCACAGAGAATCCCTCTCAAAATCAATAATAATAGGTCAACACCCCGACATTTAATAGTAAAACTTACGAGTCTCAGAGACAAAGAGAAAATCCTGAAAGCAGCTCGGGAGAAGGGATATGTAACCTACAATGGTAGAAATATTAGACTGGCAACAGACCTATCCACAGAGACCTGGCAGGCCAGAAAGGACTGGCAAGATAACTTCAGAGCACTAAACGAGAAAAATATGCAGCCAAGAATACCATATCCAGCTAGGCTGTCATTGAAAATAGAAGGAGAGATAAAAAGCTTCCAGAACAAACAAAAAGCAAAGGAATTTGCAAACACAAAACCAGCCCTCCAAGAAATATTGAAAGGGGTCCTCTAAGCAAAGAGAGAGCCTAAAAGCCCCATAAATCAGAAAGGAACACACACAATATACAGTAACAGTCACCTTACAGGCAATACAATGGCACTAAATTCATACCTTTCAATAGTTACCCTAAATGTAAATGGGCTCAATGCCCCAATCAAAAGACACAGGCTATCAGATTGGATTAAAAAACAAGATCCATCGATATGCTGTCTGCAAGAGACTCATATTAGACCCAAAGACACCCCCACATTGAAAGTGAGAGGGTGGAAAACCATTTACCATGCTAATGGACACCAAAAGAAAGCTGGGGTGGAAATCCTTCTATCAAACAAATTAGATTTTAAAACAAAGACCTAATAAGAGATGAGGAAGGACACTATATCCTACTTAAAGGGTCTATCCAACAAGAAGATCTAACATCTAATATCTATGCCCCTAACATGGGAGCAGCCAATTATATAGGCAATTAATAACAAAAGCGAAGACACACATCGACAACAATACAATAATAGTGGGGGACTTTAACACCCCCCTGACTGAAATGGACAGATCATCTAAGCAATAGATCAACAAGGAAATAAAGACTTTAAATGACACACTGGACCAAATGGACTTCACAGACATATTCAGAACATTGCATCCCAAAGCAACGGAATACACATTCTTCTCTAGTGCCCATGGAACATTCTCCAGAACTGATCACATCCTAGGTCACAAATCAGGTCTCAACTGGTTCCAAAAGATTGGGATTATTCCCAGCATATTTTCGGACCACAATGCTTTGAAACTAGAACTCAATCACAAGAGGAAACTCGGAAAGAACTCAAATCCATGGAGGCTAAAGAGCATCCTACTAAAGAATGAATGGGTCAACCAGGAAATTAAAGAAGAATTAAAAAATTCATGGAAACCAATGAAAATGAAAACACAACTGTTCAAAATCTTTGGGATACAGCAAAGGCAGTCCTGAGAGGAAAGCATATAGCAATACAAGCCTTTCTCAAGAAACAAGAAAGGTCTCAAATACACAACCTAACCCTACACCTAAAGGAGCTAGAGAAAGAACAGCAAATAAAGCCTAAACCCAGCAGGAGAAGAGAAATAATAAAGATCAGAGCAGAAATCAATGAACTAGAAACCAAAAGAGCAGTAGAACAGATCAACGAAATTAGGAGTTGGTTCTTTGAAAGAATTAACAAGATTAATAAACCACTGGCCAGACTGATCAAAAAGAAAAGAGAAATGACCCAAATCAACAAAATCATGAATGA
>NW_027397067.1:2075883-2077418 GCF_003265705.2 Callorhinus ursinus
CAATGAACTAGAAACCAAAAGAACAGTAGAACAGATCAACGAAATTAGGAGTTGGTTCTTTGAAAGAATTAACAAGATTAATAAACCACTGGCCAGACTGATCAAAAAGAAAAGAGAAATGACCCAAATCAACAAAATCATGAATGAAAGAGGAGAGATCACAACCAACACCAAAGAAATACAAACAATTATAAGAACATATTATGAGCAACTCTATGCCAGCAAATTAGATAACCTGGAAGAAATGGGTGCATTCCTAGAGATGTATCAACTACCAAAATTGAACGAGGAAGAAATAGAAAACCTGAACAGACCTATAGCCACTAAGGAAATTGAAGCAGTCATCAAAAATCTCCCAAGAAACAAAAGCCCAGGGCCAGATGGCTTCCCAGGGGAATTCTATCAGACATTTCAAGAAGAATTAATACCTATTCTCCAGAAACTGTTCCAAAAAATAGAAATGGAAGGAAAACTTCCAAACTCATTTTATGAGGCCACCATTACCTTGATCCCAAAACCAGACAAAGACCCCATCAAAAAGGAGAATTACAGACCAATATCCTTGATGAACATGGATGCAAAAATTCTCACCAAAATACTAGCCAATAGGATCCAAAAGTACATTAAAAGGATTATTCACCATGACAAAGTGGGATTTATCCCTGGGCTGCAAGGATGGTTCAACATCTGTAAATCAATCAACATGATACAATACATTAACAAAAGAAAGAACAAGAATCCTATGATCCTCTCATCGATGCAGAAAAAGCATTTGACAAAGTACAGCATCCTTTCTTGATCAAAACTCTTCAGAGTATAGGGATAGAGGGTACATACCTCAATATCATAAAAGCCATCTATGAAAAACCTACAGTAAATATCATTCTCAATGGGGAAAAGCTGAGAGCTTTTCCCCTAAGGTCAGGAACGCGGCAGGGATGTCCACTCTCACCACTGCTTCAACATAGTATTAGAAGTCCTAGCCACAGCAATCAGACAACAAAAAAAAATCAAAGGCATCCAAATCAGCAAAGAGGAAGTCAAACTCTCACTCTTTGCAGATGATATGATACTGTATGTGGAAAACCCAAAAGACTCCACCCCAAAACTATAGAACTCATACAGGAATTCAGTGAAGTGGCAGGATATAAAATCAATGCACAGAAATCAGTGGCATTCCTATACCCCAACAACAAGACAGAAGAGAGACAAATCAAGGAGTCGATCCCATTTACAATTGCACCCAAAACCATAAGATACCTAGGAATAAATTTAACCAAAGAGGCAAAGGATCTGTACTCAGAAATCTATAAAATACTCATGAAAGAAATTGAAGAAGACACAAAGAAATGGAAAAACGTTCCATGCTCATGGATTGGGAGAACCAACATTGTGAAGATGTCAATGCTACCTAGAGCAATCTACACATTCAATGCAATCCCCATCAAAATACCATCCACTTTTTTCAAAGAAATGGAACAAATAATCCTAAAATTTGTATGGAACCAGAAGAGACCCCGAATAGCCAGAGGAAT
>NW_027397067.1:2082418-2084858 GCF_003265705.2 Callorhinus ursinus
TTTTTTTTTATTTTTCTTTTTCCCTTTTTCAACCAACATCTTATCAATCCCTTTTTTAAAAAAAAACATTTTTTATTTTTCATTTTTAGAGTCATATTTTATCACTTCATAGTAGTTACCCTTATTTTTGGCATACATATATAAGTTATTCTCTCTTTAAAATTTTGACATACAGTTTCTTCTAACAGATCAAAATATACCCTAAATCATTAGTGTATGGCTTTGTTCTAGTCTCCTGCCTGATCACAGTCTCTCCCTTTTTTTTTCCTTTTTTTTTTAAATCTTCTTCTTTCTGGGCGCCTGGGTGGCTCGGTTGGTTAAGCGACTGCCTTCGGCTCGGGTCATGATCCTGGAGTCCCGGGATCGAGTCCCGCGTCGGACTCCCTGCTCAGCAGGGAGTCTGCTTCTCCCTCTGACCCTCTTCCCTCTCGTGCTTTCTATCTCTCATTCTCTCTCTCTCTCTCTCAAATAAATAAATCAAATCTTTAAAAAAAAAATAAAATAAATAAAATCTTCTTCTTTCTTTTTTCAAACAACTTGTCTTATCAATTCCTTTTATAAAATCTTTCATAATTTTCATCTTTACAGTCATCTTCCATCCCTTCATTGTATCAACCCTTATTTTGTACATATATGTCTTTCTTCCTTTAAAATTTTAGGCAGAATTCGAGAGATAAGCGATACGATAAGACGAAACAACATTAGAATAATTGGGATCCCAGAAGAAGAAGAAAGAGAGAGAGGGGCAGAAGGTATATTGGAGCAAATTATAGCAGAGAACTTCCCTAATGTGAGGAAGGAAACAGGCATCAAAATCCAGGAGGCACAGAGAATCCCTCTCAAAATCAATAATAATAGGTCAACACCCCGACATTTAATAGTAAAACTTACGAGTCTCAGAGACAAAGAGAAAATCCTGAAAGCAGCTCGGGAGAAGGGATATGTAACCTACAATGGTAGAAATATTAGACTGGCAACAGACCTATCCACAGAGACCTGGCAGGCCAGAAAGGACTGGCAAGATAACTTCAGAGCACTAAACGAGAAAAATATGCAGCCAAGAATACCATATCCAGCTAGGCTGTCATTGAAAATAGAAGGAGAGATAAAAAGCTTCCAGAACAAACAAAAAGCAAAGGAATTTGCAAACACAAAACCAGCCCTCCAAGAAATATTGAAAGGGGTCCTCTAAGCAAAGAGAGAGCCTAAAAGCCCCATAAATCAGAAAGGAACACACACAATATACAGTAACAGTCACCTTACAGGCAATACAATGGCACTAAATTCATACCTTTCAATAGTTACCCTAAATGTAAATGGGCTCAATGCCCCAATCAAAAGACACAGGCTATCAGATTGGATTAAAAAACAAGATCCATCGATATGCTGTCTGCAAGAGACTCATATTAGACCCAAAGACACCCCCACATTGAAAGTGAGAGGGTGGAAAACCATTTACCATGCTAATGGACACCAAAAGAAAGCTGGGGTGGAAATCCTTCTATCAAACAAATTAGATTTTAAAACAAAGACCTAATAAGAGATGAGGAAGGACACTATATCCTACTTAAAGGGTCTATCCAACAAGAAGATCTAACATCTAATATCTATGCCCCTAACATGGGAGCAGCCAATTATATAGGCAATTAATAACAAAAGCGAAGACACACATCGACAACAATACAATAATAGTGGGGGACTTTAACACCCCCCTGACTGAAATGGACAGATCATCTAAGCAAAAGATCAACAAGGAAATAAAGACTTTAAATGACACACTGGACCAAATGGACTTCACAGACATATTCAGAACATTGCATCCCAAAGCAACGGAATACACATTCTTCTCTAGTGCCCATGGAACATTCTCCAGAACTGATCACATCCTAGGTCACAAATCAGGTCTCAACTGGTTCCAAAAGATTGGGATTATTCCCAGCATATTTTCGGACCACAATGCTTTGAAACTAGAACTCAATCACAAGAGGAAACTCGGAAAGAACTCAAATCCATGGAGGCTAAAGAGCATCCTACTAAAGAATGAATGGGTCAACCAGGAAATTAAAGAAGAATTAAAAAAATTCATGGAAACCAATGAAAATGAAAACACAACTGTTCAAAATCTTTGGGATACAGCAAAGGCAGTCCTGAGAGGAAAGCATATAGCAATACAAGCCTTTCTCAAGAAACAAGAAAGGTCTCAAATACACAACCTAACCCTACACCTAAAGGAGCTAGAGAAAGAACAGCAAATAAAGCCTAAACCCAGCAGGAGAAGAGAAATAATAAAGATCAGAGCAGAAATCAATGAACTAGAAACCAAAAGAGCAGTAGAACAGATCAACGAAATTAGGAGTTGGTTCTTTGAAAGAATTAACAAGATTAATAAACCACTGGCCAGACTGATCAAAAAGAAAAGAGAAATGACCCAAATCAACAA
>NW_027397067.1:2084958-2133276 GCF_003265705.2 Callorhinus ursinus
CAATGAACTAGAAACCAAAAGAACAGTAGAACAGATCAACGAAATTAGGAGTTGGTTCTTTGAAAGAATTAACAAGATTAATAAACCACTGGCCAGACTGATCAAAAAGAAAAGAGAAATGACCCAAATCAACAAAATCATGAATGAAAGAGGAGAGATCACAACCAACACCAAAGAAATACAAACAATTATAAGAACATATTATGAGCAACTCTATGCCAGCAAATTAGATAACCTGGAAGAAATGGGTGCATTCCTAGAGATGTATCAACTACCAAAATTGAACGAGGAAGAAATAGAAAACCTGAACAGACCTATAGCCACTAAGGAAATTGAAGCAGTCATCAAAAATCTCCCAAGAAACAAAAGCCCAGGGCCAGATGGCTTCCCAGGGGAATTCTATCAGACATTTCAAGAAGAATTAATACCTATTCTCCAGAAACTGTTCCAAAAAATAGAAATGGAAGGAAAACTTCCAAACTCATTTTATGAGGCCACCATTACCTTGATCCCAAAACCAGACAAAGACCCCATCAAAAAGGAGAATTACAGACCAATATCCTTGATGAACATGGATGCAAAAATTCTCACCAAAATACTAGCCAATAGGATCCAAAAGTACATTAAAAGGATTATTCACCATGACAAAGTGGGATTTATCCCTGGGCTGCAAGGATGGTTCAACATCTGTAAATCAATCAACATGATACAATACATTAACAAAAGAAAGAACAAGAATCCTATGATCCTCTCATCGATGCAGAAAAAGCATTTGACAAAGTACAGCATCCTTTCTTGATCAAAACTCTTCAGAGTATAGGGATAGAGGGTACATACCTCAATATCATAAAAGCCATCTATGAAAAACCTACAGTAAATATCATTCTCAATGGGGAAAAGCTGAGAGCTTTTCCCCTAAGGTCAGGAACGCGGCAGGGATGTCCACTCTCACCACTGCTTCAACATAGTATTAGAAGTCCTAGCCACAGCAATCAGACAACAAAAAAAAAATCAAAGGCATCCAAATCAGCAAAGAGGAAGTCAAACTCTCACTCTTTGCAGATGATATGATACTGTATGTGGAAAACCCAAAAGACTCCACCCCAAAACTATAGAACTCATACAGGAATTCAGTGAAGTGGCAGGATATAAAATCAATGCACAGAAATCAGTGGCATTCCTATACCCCAACAACAAGACAGAAGAGAGACAAATCAAGGAGTCGATCCCATTTACAATTGCACCCAAAACCATAAGATACCTAGGAATAAATTTAACCAAAGAGGCAAAGGATCTGTACTCAGAAATCTATAAAATACTCATGAAAGAAATTGAAGAAGACACAAAGAAATGGAAAAACGTTCCATGCTCATGGATTGGGAGAACCAACATTGTGAAGATGTCAATGCTACCTAGAGCAATCTACACATTCAATGCAATCCCCATCAAAATACCATCCACTTTTTTCAAAGAAATGGAACAAATAATCCTAAAATTTGTATGGAACCAGAAGAGACCCCGAATAGCCAGAGGAATATTGAAAAAGAAAAGCAAAGCTGGCGGCATCACAGTTCCGGACTTCCAGCTCTATTGCAAAGCTGTCATCACCAAGACAGTATGGTACTGGCACAGAAACAGACACATAGATCAATGGAACAGAATCAAGAGCCCAGAAATGGACCCTGAACTGCATGGTCAACTAATCTTTGAAAAAGCACAAAGAATGTTCAATGGAAAAAAGACAGTCTCTTCAACAAATGGTGTTGGGAAAATTGGACAGCCACATGCAGAAGAATGAAACTCGACCATTTCCTTATACCACACACAAAAATAGACTCCAAATGGTTGAAAGACCTAAATGTGAGACAGGAGTCCATCAAAATCCTAAAGGAGAACACAGGCAGCAACCTCTTCCACCTCAGCCACAGCAACTTTTGCCTAGAAACATCGCCAAAGGCAAGGGAAGCAAGGGCAAAAATGAACTATTGGGATTTCATCAAGATAAAAAGCTTTTGCACAGCAAAAGAAACAGTCCACAAAACCAAAAGACAACTGACAGAATGGGAGAAAATATTTGGAAATGACATATCAGATAAAGGACTAGTATCCAAAATCTATAAAGAACTTATCAAACTCAACACCCAAAGAACAAATAATCCGATCAAGAAGTGAGCAGAAGACATGAACAGACATTTTTCCAAAGAAGACATCCAAATGGCCAACAGACTCATGAAAAAGTGCTCAACATCGCTTGGCATCAGGGAAATCCAAATCACAGCCTCAATGAGATACCACCTCACACCAGTCAGAATGGCTAAAATTAACAAGTCAGGATACGACAGATGTTGGCGGGGTTGTGGAGAAAGGGGAACCCTCCTACACTGTTGGTGGGAATCCAAGCTGGTGCAACCCCTCTGGAAAACAGTATGGAAGTTTCTCAAACAGTTGGAAATAGAGCTACCATACGATCCAGCAATTGCACTACTGGGTATTTACCACAAAGAATCAAATGTAGGGATCCGAAGGGGTATGTGCACCCCAATGTTTATTGCAGCAATGTCCACAATAGCCAAACTGTGGAAAGAGCCAACATGTCTATTGACAGATGAATGGATAAAGGAGAGGTGGTATATATACACAATGGAATATTATGCAGCCATCAAAAGGAATGAGTTCTTGCCATTTGCAATGACATGGATGGTACTGGAGGGTGTTATGCTGAGTGAAATAAGTCAATCAGAGAAAGACATGTATCATATGACCTCACTGATATGAGGAATTCTTAATCTCAGGAAACAAACTGAGTGTTGCTGGAGTGGTGGGGGTTGGGAGGGATTGGGTGGCTGGGTGATAGACATTGGGTAGGGTATGTGCTATGGTGAGTGCTGTGAATTGTGCAAGACTGTTGAATCACAGATCTGTACTTCTGAAACAAATAATGCAACATATGTTAAGAAAAAAGAAAAAGAACAAGATAGCAGGAGGGGAAGAATGAAGGTGAGTAAGTCAGAGGGGAAGACGAACCATGAGAGATGATGGACTCTGAAAAACAAACTGAGGGTTCTAGAGGGGAGGAGGGTAGGGGGATGGGTTAGCCTGGTGATGGATATTAAAGAGGGCACATTCTGCATGGAGCACTGGGTGTTATGCACAAACAATGAATCATGGAATACTACATCAAAAACTAATGATGTAATATATGGTGATTAACATAAAAATAAAAAATTTAAAAAAAGAAACACTAAAACCTCAAAATATTTGTACAAGTTCACCAATAATTTCAAATGAGTGTGGATATTCATGAAAGAATATCAAATTTTACCTTTGAGTTCAATATTATAGATGCATAGGAAGAAGATTGTGCTGTTTATTGAGAGAACTCTGTTTTAGCAAATGTTTTACTAATTTATTTTCCCTAGATTGTTCGTAAAACTGTTGTTTTACAAACACTTACTATAGAAACACCTAAAATTCCATATCTCCTTGCATTTTTTTGTAATTGAGTATAGGTGTTTAAATACATTTAGACAAAATAATTTCGAAAAAAGCTCTATCAGTAACAACATTAATTGCTTGTGCCTTTCTATAGTTAACTATATAACTACTTTGAAGTACTGATCTTGATTATAAAAAAACTTTTAAAAATGTCATAATGGATTTACAATACAAGTGAGTTTTCTATGGTTTCTGGCTTGTGAAGATACTGCCAAAGGTAATTTTTTCCCTTCCTTTCTTGTGATGAAAAGCATCAAGGTACATGGCTTTCCCTGGGTTGAAATTCAAATTCCATCTTGAGCTTTGGATTATCTATAAAAGTTAATATTTAATCTGACAGTCCAGCAGTGTTTATTTCCATAAGAGAAAAAAAAAACAAGGATGGGAAGTGAAATAACACTGTAGTTGAAAATTATATCCTCAATTAGGCATAAAGAATGAAAAGTACAACAAAAGAATACCACTTTTAAACTATTCTTTCTTTTTATATGTAGGTCTCATTTAAAACTACTATTTCAGATAAATAATGTACTATCTAATGCTTACAACATATTGGCTTGATTTGGGCTCTTTGATAATTATAAGAGGTTATTAAAAATGCACCTTGTATCTCTACCTCTAAAGCTCAGTTTGTCTGGTTTTAATTCAGAACAAAAAATTGTTTTGTGTAAGTTTAGTCAAAAGATCAGTGAAAAGATGACTGCAGTGTGTGAGGTTTTATGGCAGAACTATGTATATTACATTCCAGCAATAGCAATGCTTATATTAATGGGTAAAGATAAATCAAAATTGATATAATTCAGGACATTCAATTAAATGGATAATTCATGTCCAAAATTAAGATTTTTGTCCTTAGCATACAATTGGTGTTTGAGGTCTTACTTCTATTTAGTTAACTTGTCTGAATGATATTATAATGTAATTGATGAAAAGCTAGATGGTTTGAACAGATGATGCTTAAGTCTTCCCTCTGGCATGCCCAATGAACCTCCTCAAGTGCATCTCAGAGTCTGCTTCCCAGGGAACCCAGCCAAAGACAGTATGACAGCAGAGCTGAGATTTTGGAGCTGGATCACCCTTCAGCTGGCTGTCAATGTGGACCGTGTCATTGGTGATAGGTGGAGTGCTGATAGTACCTAACATGCTCTAAGCAGGTGACTATGGGATGAACTGTGTTACCCCCAAAATTAAGTTCTAATCTCTAATACCTCCTACTACCTGGAGATAGGCCTTTGAAAGAGGTAACCAAGTTCAAATGTGGTCATTACTGTGGGTCCCTAATCTAATATGATTGGAGTCATATAAGAGAGATGATTAGAAAACAGACACATACAGAAGGCCCTGTGAAGATGCAGAGAGAACACAGCCATCTACAGGTCAAGAAGAGAGGCCTCAGAAGAGACCAAGTAAGCAGACACCTTGGTTCTAGACTTCTAACTCCCACAATTGTGAGAAAACAATTTTCTGTTGTTTAAACCACCCACTCTCTGATACTTTGTTACAGCAGCCCTAGCAAAAGAATACACAAGACAACTGTTAAAATGTTTACCAAAGGTAAACTGGCCTAGGATAATGGTGGAAGGGGATGTACTAGCATTTGCAACATCTCAGGTGTCTGAAAGGGTTAGAAGTATTAGTTAATAGTGCTATGGGATGAGCTGTCTGTAGCTGGATATTGCTGACACAATGGAGAAAATCTGTGAAAGGAGGAGAGTGATTATTAACTGATGTAAGGTAGAGAGAGAGAGAGTGAGAGAGAGCATGTGTGCAAGTGGGGGGAGGGACAGAGGGAGCTAATCTCGCTGACTCCACACTGAGCATGGAAGCCAACGTGGGGCTCATTGCCAGGTTCCATCTCATGACCCTGAAATCATGACCTAAGCCGAAACCAAGAGTCTGACGCTCAACCAACTGAGCCATCCAGGTGCCCCTAACTGATGTAAGGTAAATGATGAAAGTCAGGTGGCTCCTTGACAGCATATAAAAGGACTATTATCTACTGCAACTAAAAGGCAGAAAAAAACTGAGGTCAACTCTCAAAGATTTGATTATAAAGGTGTCAGAGTTCAAAGAATGTTGAATTCCCAACCCTGGCAAGTCTGCTTCTTCAAGTTCAGGGCTCCAGTTGGAAAGAAACTGAACACTGAGATTTGTGATAGGGACATCTGAGCCAATGCACTAAAAAAATGTTGACTGTCAAGATCATCCCAAAACTCTGTTTCTAAGGAAATGGCCAACACTTCTTTGTTAAAATCAGAGTCCCTCTTTTGGTTGAAGCTGATGCGTAGATCTCTGGCTTGCAAGACACTACATGCCCCATCAGGATCTCCCCCTAATTCCTATCCTAGTCACTGGACAAATAACTCAGGTCAGTTATGTTAGCTAGCTGAGGCAGCTGGGCCTACTAAGGTGCAAAGGGAGTATACTCTAAAGGAGCTGCAAAAATTTCCAACATGTACATGGGCAAATACAAATGGAATCAGTTCCTTACGGTACTGGGTCAAGGAAACCAGTTATGAAGCTGTTTAACAAGACAGTCTATTCATAAGGGTGACATTTCCCATAACACAGGATCTAATGCCTTGGCAAGACCACCATATGATGTTAGTATGTTGTCAGGTGATTCACGGAAGCAATAATAGTCCTTACAAAGTAAAATAGAAATTCCAGAATTGCTGTGGAAGATGGTTGAGATAGAAATGGGCATGCTAGAGTGGATATCCTACTTAAGGCCTGAAGACCCAACTGACTACACTTCCCATTTCACAAAATGAGAAGGAACACTTTGGAGAGAGGAGCACCAACTTCACTGAAAAGCACAGTGAAGATTTTTCTCTATAGTTCAATACTCAGAATAAATAGTGCTGTTAGAATTGACTCCCTAACTTCAGTGTGGCTAACAAGATCCCCAAAAGGAGGCTGGGTGATGGCACTTAACCATTAGAAGCTCCGTGAGTGCAACTATCAGAACAGGTATAAGGTCTGAGTAGCCACAAAGGGAGCCTTACCTACAGTGAAAGACTTGTAGAACATGGTGTTCCCAGGGCCAATATAGGCAAGCAGTCTCAAGAACCTTGCTTGATTTATACAATTAAGATAAAATCAAGGATTGTAATAGCAGCTCATTAATAAATACACAGATCCCTATTCTAGTGTCTGGATCCTAGATAGTTCTCATGCCTGGAACTCATTGATCTAGGAAGGGCTGGGTTCCCATGAGTTAGGATCCTGTAACATAATGGAGTGTGTATCTGAAAATAACCCCCCTAGGTCTTCCCCAAAGGGACCTAAGGGCCATTCATACACCATGAGATGGGAATACACAGACATTTTGAGGACTTCTGAACAAAAGGACTGTGTTGAAATTGATTCCCAGGGATCAGAAACATCGTTCATGACATCCTTTTTAGAGTGAAAGGTATAGAACCCAGGTCATTAACAGAGCCCTGACCCAGGTCTGGGTCACAATTTCTCTGTCCACTGGTCCTAATGGTCATTTCCTTGGTTGACAAAACCACCATATTAGTCATTATCCTGTGGTATAGGATTTACTGGTGGGAAAAACCAGGTGTAAGCCTCCAACACTGGCCCCCCACACACCATGGCTAAGACAGTAAACTTTTAAAATTGCATCTTGGGAGGAATGGCTGATACTAATTCTACTTCTAAAGGTACAAAGACTATATGAGTGGTGGTGGCCATCATATACCTATGTAGTCTAATTGCCTGATCCCTATAGAAACCAGCTAGATCCTGTAGGTGATGATGGACTTCCAAAAACTCCCCTGGTTGGGATAAGTCTGGAGAAACCAGGCATAAGCTTCTAGGTGTCCCTTCCAAGCCTCGCTTGGAACACACTAAATTCCCCCAGTAAAGATGTGACATATGTGGAGTGTTACCAATCAGGGAAGCTCATCTCAGCCTTGGAGTCCAGGGTTTGTTTTTTTTTTTAAGATTTTATTTATTTGACAGAGAGATAGAGAGCACAAGTAGGCAGAGAGGCAGGCAGAGGGAGAGGGAGAAGCAGGCTCTCCATTGAGCAAGGAGCCCAATGCGGGGCTCGATCCCAGGACCCTGGGAACATGACCTGAGCCGAAGGTAGCCGTTTAACCGACTGAGCCACCCAGGCGCCCCATGAGTCCAGGGTTTTTATTGAGAGTCAGTCACGTATAGTCCCAGCATGACTTACTTTATTTTTTTTTAAAGATTTTATTTATTTATTTGAGAGAGAGAATGAGAGACAGAGAGCACGAGAGGGGGGAGGGTCAGAGGGAGAAGCAGACTCCCCGCCGAGCAGGGAGCCTGATGCGGGACTCGATCCCGGGACTCCAGGACCACGACCTGAGCCGAAGGCAGTCGCCCAACCGACTGAGCCACCCAGGCGCCCATGACTTACTTTAGTTACCAAAACCCCAGACTGTCATAAATCACATTTTTAGAATAAATCCTCTAGACAACTGGTGCAGCTTGGCTCTAGGCCAAAGAAATGCAAAAATACTCCTATGAGATAGAACATTCCAGGAGCTCAGTTCCCAGGAGACAGCCAAGGGCCAGTCATAAAAATAGGTCTTTCAGGGGAATGTGCCTTCCCCACACAAACATCCTCAGCTTAAGATGCCATCCCTACACAAACATCCCCACACAAACATCCTCAGCTCAATGGATCATAAAACTCAAAGATGAAGATTTGGGTCAGTCCTCCAGGTAGATCATCTGGACTAGCAGAGATGCTAGCCAAGAATGAGGGAAACACAGGATACACAGGAAATTATGGGAGCATAGTTATCTGATGTGACATAAGTCCAGTCGCCCTGTCAGGAATTACACTTCATTCCACTCACCTTCCTTTTGTAAGTTTTCCCAAGAAAAGAAGCCCCAAACAGGATGAACTTACTCCTGAAAGCACTTGATTCAAGCAATGTAAGGCATGGCCTCTGAGGACCAGGCTGTGCTGCCCACATTCCCTTTAGGACAAAGGTGCTCATTCCCAACAATCATGACTTCTTGTTTGCTGACAGGTTGCAACTGTCCCCCAAGGATCTTTGTCAACTGAAAGCACTCACCCTTCCACTGGCATGTGTCCCCCTGGGACAGCCCACATTCAAAGACTCACTGATGTATAGGGGAAAAGGCCTGGTGCTTTGCCTCAGTTAGGAACATCATCATATTTTCTTCATGAAATCAGCTTATGCAAGGTCACACATCACCTCTTTTCACTGCTCCCCTTCCATTCTTTTGTGTTTTTTTTGGGGGGGGGCGGGGAGAGAAGTTTCTAGTAAAACTGTATGCAGATGTATCTGTTTTCCTGAAAATGGAGCCTAAGGCACCTAGAGTCAGATCATTAGGTACTCCATGCATTCAGATTAGGATCTTTGTGCATATCAAAATAAGTAGCCTCCTCATATTTAGATTTGGGATTTGTGGGAAATGGAAGCAATTAGATTAGGGCAAAAAAATGATGTTTAGGAGTTTGATCTGATATTTAAAAGGAATCTAAAATTAAAAAAAAGAAACGAATCCATGATTTTTTTTTTTTTTTTTGCTCTCACAGATGCTAGGGGAGACATGAAAGAGAAAGTATGCTTATGTCTCCAAACTCTTTCATAGGGCTCCAAGTTGTTGTTATACTGATCATTGCTGAGAGCAGGTACCAACCTCAGCAGGGATAGGATTCACAAGCTGAAAATACTGACTTAGATAATTATGAATATTTATCTATGCCTCAAATCATAAAACTGAGAGAAAATTGAAATGAAATCCTTCTAGCATATTTATTACTTTCAGTGTATTTGCTTAGCTAAATATCTCAGCATTTAGGAAGACAAAGGCATTTGATGAAGTAATTGTCATGAATTTCCTCACAAGCTCTCCAGAATCTGCCCTGCCAGGCCTGGAGAATGTAAGGTGCTGAGCTTTGGGGAGTTCTGCCAGCTATTATGCTCACTTAGATGAGCGTAATAGCTTCTTACCACAAGAAGGAAAATGCTGACAGCAATTTGGAAACTGGCAACTAAGAGCATCCTGAAGAGATTGCCTACTGAGAAATGGTCTTTGTACCAAGAAAGGCAGCCATCTTCTTCTGTCTATGATTAATACTGAGGAAGGATCTGGTTGCTGCCCTCACAGATTTGG
Source organism: Callorhinus ursinus (assembly GCF_003265705.2). Lineage (NCBI taxonomy): Eukaryota > Metazoa > Chordata > Mammalia > Carnivora > Otariidae > Callorhinus > Callorhinus ursinus. Next base: position 2,094,586 of record NW_027397067.1, read on the forward strand.
CTATCACAGATGATACTCACCTGCCCAGTGGTTTTGCAGACAGTGGGGCAGAACCTCAAGAATCAAGACCAGTGCTTATTAATTAATGATAAATCAGTGTTTTTACACTGTGACTAATGTTTGGAGACTGATTAGGGAGAATGTGGGCCAACGGTAAAAAAAGATAAAGACTGGGACAGATTTTTTTAAATGTTTGACTATATGTATAATTGACAACTGACTCATTATCCCACCCAGCAGTTACACAGACATGAAGTCTTTGAACTTAATTCTCCTTTGCTTCAAGGGATCAGGGAAAATAGCTGAAAAGAAAGACTTGTAGGTCAAGTAAACAGGGTAAATAAGAGCAGGTGGTGGGGGTGAGATTGCCCTAGTGGAAGAAAGTGCCCTAAAACTGCTCAATAAAGCCAGTTGCATGTCAGGAATAGAGACAATGGAGAGTGCTGGTGACCTCAGCCTTTATACCTGTTAGTCCAGCATCTGAGGACCCATTCAATTTGGGGGATCCAGCACTCTGTACCACTCACTACAGAAGTCAGAGTGATTTTATTGGTTAAGGTGCAGTATAAGTTGAATAACAGTAACAAGATACAATGACTAAGAAGAGAATTTTATTTCATTCTAATGTAAGAACTGTTGTGCCACCCTATGAGTTGTGACCCTTACCTCTGCACAATAAGTCCAGTCACATTTTACTGGCTCACACCAATTCCTAGCTGCAAGGGGCCTGAGAAATGTAATCTCCAGTTAGGTAGACTATGCCCCATAAATATTAAAAAGAAAAGGAGAGAATAGATTCTGAAGTACAGTTAGCAATTTTTGCTGCAAGGATACATTGTCTATATGCAGCTTGATCTGAGCATCTGACCTAAACTTAGTCAATAAGGTCAGTTCCACTGGGCGCTTTGGATTGGAGGATTAGTCATAACTGAAAGAAGACCTCTTATCATATTCTGCCTGAGTGTGACTTGAGCAGGTGCTTCCATGCTCAAGTGTATTTAGTTCCTGCTACATTCTAAGCCTGATTCCTTCTGGGTGGCTTCCCAGTAGTGCAACAGCTCTTAGGACAGTGTGCGCAATGTTGCATAGTATGGGTTGAGAAATAGGATTTGTTGGGAAAGTTTATGAGCAAAGGGTCAGCAAGAGAAGGCATTCCTAGCCCCAAACTCTCATTATCCCTGTAAGAGGTACACAGGGTGAGGATTTTCTGGTGAACATGCTGTAGTACTTTGTTCTAGCAGCTCTCCCTTCTTAGGGAGTAGGAACCACTTTCTCATTGCAGAACTAAACACTGCTTGTTAGCAGGCAGAATGGATTTGCAGTGTTCACTTATTTTTTTTAAGATTTTATTTATTTATTTGACAGAGAGAGACACAGCGAGAGAGGGAACACAAGCAGGAGGAGTGGGAGAGGGAGAAGCAGGCTTCCTGCTTAGCAGGGAGCCTGATGTGGGGCTCGATCCCAGGAGCCTGGGATCATGACCTGAGCAGAAGGCAGACGCTTAATGACTGAGCCACCCAGGTGCCCCCTGGTGTTCGCTTTTTAAGGACTTATTGGGCACTGGACTTTGTCTAGAAAAGGCAGCAGCTGTTGGGATGTGGACCTATGACAATTTTAGCCCCTTGAACCATGGAATAAAGCTCAATGTGGTCACACCTCCTGCTGCATCCCCCACTCAGGTGTTTCATTGACCAAACTACTCCATGTCAGCTTCCAGTATCTCACTGGTTGGTCTTGTTTTTCGGACCACACCTCTCTGTTTCCTATTGATTTTATGAACTGACCACTATTCTCCCAATAAATCATTTCTCTGCTTCTAGATGGAATTGGTTTCTGTTTTGTACAGCCAGGATAACTGATAGACCATATATAATTCAGAGAAATATAAAATTTAAACAATTGAATTATATAATTTAGGACTGGATTGGATTTAAAATAAGGTAAATTGTTATTATTTCCATTTGATCTATCAGTTGTGGAGGCCAAGAAATATTTAGCGACTACTTATGTTAATTTTTCCCACAAAAAATATGAAATGAAACAGTATTTTAATGCAAACAGTCATGCTTTTTTAAGACACGTGCTACACATATTTGTTTACAGCATTAGTTATTAAGCATAGAGTTATTAAGCATAGAATAATCTATGCTTAATACAGCATGTTTATTTGGATATTACTACATATTTAAAATCCCTGACGTGTTGTGTGCACACTCAGATATTGTATGACTGCAGACTGGAATTAGATATAGACAATTTAAGTCTTCCAGGATGGTCAGATATTGATCTCATACTACATACTTGGTAAATTGTCTGTGACAGCACAGAGTCATGATAAATTATCTATAAGCTTAACCATTTTTCTTGTCATAAATTTCCATGCTCTTTAAAACAGCAATCTCATACATATTTACTACTTCATTCAATGTCAATAAAATTAGAAGGACTAAGAGTTATCTTAAATGTGATAAATAGATCGCCTTTCACAAAGGTTGCAGTTGACTTTAATTAGTACTTATTTTTTTCTTAAATCTATTTTTCTCTTTTTTTTGCCACTTCAGTAGTTTTATTTTTTATTATGTTAATCACCATACATTACATCATTAGTTTTTAATGTAGTGTTCCATGATTCATTGTTTGCATATAAAACCCAGTGCTCCATTCAATACGTGCCCTCTTTAATACCCATCACCAGGCTAACCCATCCTCCCACGCCCCTCCCCTCTAGAACCCTCAGTTTGTTTCTCAGACTCTATAGTCTCTCATGGTTCTTTTCCCCCTCCAATTTCCCTGCCTTCAATTAACCCTTCCTACTATCTTTTTTTTTTAAACATATAATGTATTATTTGTTTCAGAGGTACAGGTCTGTGATTCAACAGTCTTACACAATTCACAGGGGTCACCATAGCACATACCCTCCCCAATGTCTATCACCAAGCCACCCCATGCCTCCCACCCCCCACTACTCCAGCAACCCTCAGTTTGTTTCCTGAGATTAAGAATTCCTCATATCAGTAAGGTCATATGATATATGTCTTTCTCTGATTGACTTATTTTGCTCAGCATAATACCCTCCAGTTCCATCCACGAATGAAATGAAATGTAAAGATTTCATTACTTTTGATGGCTGCATAATATTCCATTGTATATATATACCACTTCTTCTTTATCCATTCATCTGTCGATGGACATCTTGGCTCTTTCCATATTTCAGCTATTGTGGATAGTACTGCTATAAACATCGGGGTGCATGTACTCCTTCATATCCCTACATTTGTATCTTTGGGGTAAATACCCAGTAGTGCAATTGCTGGGTCATAGGGTAGCTCTATTTTCAACTTTTTGAGGAACCTCAATACTGTTTTCCAGAATGGCTGCACCAGCTTGCATTCCCACCAAGAGTGTAGGAGGGTTCCCCTTTCTCTGCAACCTCGCCAACATCTGTCATTTGTGACTTGTTAATTTTAGCCATTCTGACGGGTGTGAGGTGGTATCTCATTGGGGTTTTGATTTGGATTTCCCTGATGCCGAGTGATGTTGAGCACTTTTTCATGTGTCTGTTGGCCATTTGGATGTCTTCTTTGGAAAAATGTCTGTTCATGTCTTCTGCCCATTTCTTGATTGGATCATTTGTTCTTTGGATGTTGAGTTTAAGAAGTTCTTTATAGATTTTGGATACTAGCCCTTTATCTGATATGTCATTTTCAAATATCTTTTCCCATTCTGTCAGTTGTCTTTTGGTTTTCTTGACTGTTTCCTTTGTTGTGCAAAAGCTTTTTATCTTGATGAAGTCCCAATAGTTCATTTTTGCCCTTGCTTCCCTTGCCTTTGGCGATGTTTCTAGGAAGAAGTTGCTGTTGCTGAGGTCAAAGAGGTTGCGGCCCATGTTCTCCTTTAGGATTTTGATGGACTCTTGTCTCACATTTACGTCTTACAACCATTTTGAATCTATTTTTGTGTGTGGTGTAAGGAAATGGTCCAGTTTCATTCTTCTGCATGTGGCTGTCCAATTTTCCCAACACCATTTGTTGAAGAGACTGTCTTTTTTCCATTGAACATTCTTTGTGCTTTGTCAAAGATTCGTTGACCATACAGTTGAGGGTCCATTTCTGGGCTTTCTATTCTGTTCCATTGACCTATGTGTCTATTTTTGTGCCAATGTCTTAATGATTATAATTTTGTACTAGAGCTTGAAGTCCGGAACTGTGATGCTACCAGCTTTGCTCTTCTTTTTCAACATTCTTCTGACTATTTGGGGTCTTTTCTGGTTCCCTAGAAATTTTAGGATTATTTGTTCCATTTCTTTGAAAAAAAGTGGATGGTATTTTAATAGGAATTGCATTAAATGTGTAGATGGCTCTAGGTAGCATTGACATCTTCACAATATTTGTTCTTCCACTCCATAAGCATAGAATGTTTTTCCATTTCTTTGTGTGTTCCTCAATTTCTTTTATGAGTATTTTATAGTTTTCTGAGTACAGATTCTTTGCCTCTTTGGTTAGATTTATTCCTAGGTATCTTATGGTTTTGGGTGCAATTGTAAATGGAATCGACTCCTTAATTTCTCTTTCTTTTGTCTTGTTGTTGGTGTATAGGAATGCCACTGATTTCTGTGCATTGATTTTATATCCTGCCACTTTACTGAATTTTTGTATGAGTTCTAGCAGTTTTGGAGTGGAGTCTTTTGGGTTTTCCACATACAGTATCATATCATCTGCAAACAGTGAGAGTTTGAAATCTTTGCTGATTCGGATGCCTTTTATTTCTTTTTGTTGTCTGATTGCTGTGACTAGGACTTTTAAAACTATGTTGAAGAGCAGTGGTGATAGTGGACATCCCGGCCATGTTCCTGACATTAGGGGAAAGCTCTGTTTTTGCACATTGAGAATAATATTCATAGATGGCTTTTATATTGAGGTATGTACCCTCTATCTCTATAATCTGAAGAGTTTTGATCAAGAAAGGATGCTGTACTTTGTCAAATGCTTTTTCTGCATCTATGAGAGGATCATATGGTTATTGTTCTTTCTTTTATTAATGTATTGTATCACATTGACTGATTTGTGGATGTTGAATCAACCTTGCAGCCCGGGAATAAATCCTACTTGGTCATGGTGAATAATCCTTTTAATATACTATTGGATCCTATTGGCTAGTATTTTGGTGAGGATTTTTGTATCCATGTTCATCAGGGATATTGGTCTTTAATACTCCTTTTTGATGGGGTCTTTGTCTGGTTTGGGGATCAAGGTAATGGTGGCCTCATAAAATGAGTTTGGAAGTTTTCTTTCCATTTCTATTTTTTGGAACAGTTTCAGGAGAATAGGTATTAATTCTTCTTTAAATGTTTGGTAGAATTCCCCTGGGAAGACATCTGGCTCTGGGCATTTCTCTTTTGGGAGATTTTTGATGATTGCTTCAATTTCCTTAGTGGCTATAGGTCTGTTCAGGTTTTCTATTTCTTCCTGGTTCAGTTTTGGTAGTTGATACAGCTCTAGGAATGCATCCATTTCTTCCAGATTGTCTAATTTGCTGGCATGTAGTTGCTCATGACATGTTCTTATAATTGTTTGTATTTCTTTGGTGTTGGTTGTGATCTCTCCTTTCATTCATGATTTTATTTATTTGGGTCATTTCTCTTTTCTTTTTGATAAGTCTGCCAGGGGTTTATCAATCTTATTAATTCTTTCAAAAAACCAGCTCCTAGTTTCGTTTATCTGTTCTACTTTCTTTTGGTTTCTATTTCATTGATTTTTGCTGTGATCTTTATTATTTCTCTTCTCCTTCTGGGTTTAGGCTTTATTTGCTGTTCTTTCTCTAGCTCCTTTAGGTGTAGGGTTAGGTTGTGTATTTGAGACCTTTCTTGTTTCTTGAGAAAGTCTTGTATTGCTATATACTTTCCTCTTAGACCTGCCTTTACTGCATCCCAAAGTTTTGGAACAGTTGTGTTTTCATTTTAATTTGTTTCCATGATTTTTTTAATTCTTCTTTAATTTCCTGATTGACCCATTCATTCTTTAGTATGATGCTCTTTAGCCTCCATGGATTTGAGTTCTTTCTGACTTTCCTCTTGTGATTGAGTTCTAGTTTCAAAGCACTATGGTCTGAAAATATGCAAGGTATGATCCCAATCTTTTGGTACCAGTTGAGATCTGATTTCTGTCCCAGGATGTGATCTATTCTGGAGAATGTTGCATGGGCACTAGAGAAGAATGGGTATTCTGTTGCTTTGGGATGCAATGTTCTGAATATATCTGTGAAGTCCATTTGGTCCAGTGTGTCATTTAAAGTCTTTATTTCCTTGCTGATCTTTTGCTTAGATGATTTGTCCATTTCAGTGAGGAGGTTGTTAAAGTCCCCTACGATCATTGTATTGTTGTTCATGTGTTTCTTTGCTTTTATTATTAATTGGCTTATATAATTTGCTGCTCCCATGTTAGGGGCATAGATATTTACAATTGTTAGATCTTCTTGTTGGATAGACTCTTTTTGAAGGATATAGTGTCCTTCCTCAACTCTTCTTATAGTCTTTGGTTTAAAATCTATTTTTCTCATATAAGGATTGCCACTCCAGCTTTGTTTTGATGTACATTAGCATGGTAAATGGTTTTCCACCCCCTCACTTTCAATCTGAAAGTATCTTTGGGTCTAAAATGAGTCTCTTGCAGACAACATATCGATGTATCTTGTTTTTTATCCAATCTGATAGCCTGTGTCTTTTGATTGGGGCATTTAGCCCATTTACATTCAGGGTAACTATTGAAAGATATGATTTAATGCCACTGTATTGCCTGTAAGGTGACTGTTACTGTATATTGTCTCCCTTCCTTTCTGATCTATGTTACATTTAGGCTCTCTCTTTGCTTAGAGGACCCCTTTCAATATTTCTTGGAGGGCTGGTTTCGTGTTTGCAAATTCCTTTAGTTTTTATTTGTCCTCATAGCTTTTTATCTCTCTTTCTATTTTCAATGACAGCCTAGCTGGATATAGTATTCTTGGCTGCCTATTTTTCTCATTTAGTGCTCTGAATATATCATACCAGTCCTTTCTGGCTTGCCAGGTCTCTGTAGATAGATCTGTTGCCAATCTAATATTTCTACCATTGTAGGTTACAGATCTCTTCTCCCGAGCTGCTTTCAGGATTTTCTCTTTGTGTCTGAGACTCGTAAGTTTTACTATTAGATGTTGGGGTATTGACCTATTTTTATTGATTCTGAGGGGGGTTCTCTATGCCTCCTGGATTTTGATGCCTGCTTCCTTCCCCAAATTAGGGAAGTTCTCTGCTATAATTTGCTCCAATATACCTTCTGCCTCTCTCTCTCTTCTTCTTCTGGGATCCCAAATATTCTAATGTTGTTTCATCTTATGGTATCATTTATCCCTCAAATTCTGCCCTTGTGATCCAGTAGTTGTTTATCTCTTTTTCTCAGCTTCTTTATTTTCCATCATTTGGGCTTCTATATCACTGATTCTCACTTCTGCCTCATTTATCATAGCAGTTAGAACCTCCTTTTTTTATTGCACCTCATTAATAGATTTTTTGATTTCGACTTGGTTAGATTTTAGTTCTTTTATTTCTCCAGGAAGGGTGTCTCTAATATCTTCCATGCTTTTTTCAAGCCCAGCTAGTATCTTTATAATTGTCATTCTGAACTCTAGTTCTGACATCTTACTAATGTCTGTATTGATTAGGTCCCTGGCAGTCAGTACTGCCTCTTGTTCTTTTTTTTTTTTTTGAGGTGATTTTTTCTGTCTTTTCATTCTGTCCAGAGGACAATAGATGAATGAGAGTACAAAATGCTAACAGGGTAACAATGACCCCAGAAAAATATACACTAAACATTCAGAAGAGACCTGAAACTGGAGGAAAAGAAAGGGAAAGAAAGAAAAAAGAAAAAAAAAGAAAAAGATAAAAAAAAGAATATGATCAAATATGATCAGGCTGGTAAATAGATCAGTGCCACACAGTAGATTTTGGGTGTATTTTGGTCTGTTAGAAAAAACAGCCTCCCAAAATTTTAAAGAAAGAAAAGCTTATATATGTACAAAATAATGGTAAATATGATGAGGGGATGGAATATGACTGTAAAGATTTAATAAAATTAAATTTTATTATAAAAGATTTTATAAAAGGAATTGATAAGATAAGAAATTGGTTGAAAAAAGTAAGAAGAGAAATTAAAAAAAAAAAAGGAGAGAATGTGATCAAGCAGGAGACTAGAACAAAGCCATACACTAGAGATTTAGGGTATGTTTTGGTCTGTTAGAAGAAACTGTATCTCAAAATTTTAAATAGGTACCAACTTATATATATACTAAAAATAAGGTTAACTACTATGAAGGGATAGAATATGACTCTTCCAGAAAGTGGTCGCTTTTCTGTTCAGAGAGTTGCTGCTATTCTTTTCTTTGATCTCCTGTTGAGTTTGTAGGTGTTCAGAATGGTTTGATCCCTATCTAGCTGAATTCTCTCTTCCCTTTTTGAGGTATCAATTAGCAACATCTTTCAACTTTCTGAACAGAAATTTGTGAATGACAGCTCCATCTTCCACACTGATTTGTAGTGGGTCCTCAGAGTTGACAGGCACTCTCTTATTATAATCAAAGAGAAATGTTAGCATAACTTAAATCTAGGACAAAAAGCTCAATGAAAATATAGTTATAACCAATTTTAATACTTAGATTATTGAAAAAAAACATGTCAGAAAATAATTGGGTAAAAATTAGTCTCATTATGTCACAGTTATAGCATGGAAATCTGAGCCCTGTTATGATATTTAAATTAGTAGCCAAGGATATGATCCTCATTACCATGCACAGGAAGAATATGTTGGTTTTGTCAGATATTTAGAACAAGGACTTCTATATGTATCAGGTTTTGTGCTGGGTATTGCTAAAGCAAAAATGAATAGAGTATTTTCTGCCTTTGGGGACTCACATACTAATTTGTGACAGAAACAATACCTTTATAAAATGTGAGTAGTGTTATAATAGAAAAATATAAAAACTAGAGTCAGGTAGGTAAAACCTTGATACCACTAACCTGGAGAGGGGGGAGTGGTGCAGTGAATGGATGTGTTACAGAGGGGGAGAAAACAATGCAAGTTATCTCCCACACAAAATGAACCTGAAAACACACATTCCAAAACTTATAAAGAAATCTAATGGTAAGAAAGGCAACCAATAGATGAATAATTGTGGCAGAAAGTATATATGTAAAATTGGGAAAAAAATAAAATAGCTAAAGGGTGCATATAAGATGAAGCAGAACAGCAAGTTTAAAATAAAGGAAACCAAAAAGATATACCTTTCTATTACTTACAAAAAAGCTGGTGCTGCAATCTTAATATTAGACCAGCTGGAACCTAGGGAGAAAGAAAAAATCTAGGGAAAATTAAATTACCAGGTTGTCTAAAACATTAGTGCTGATAAAGGAAGATGAAAACAAAGATCTACTGAGAAAATACTACAATCATGACTTTGTGTGCACCTATTCACATAGCTTCAAAACATAAGAAAATAAAAACGATAGTATTCAATGATGCAATCATACTAGAAACTGGTACATTAAGCAGTAACACGTTAGTAAGTATGAAATTTAACAAAGTTAAGTAACAATCTAAAGAACATATATAAAATAATGACTATATACTCTATTTTCAACTTTTTGAGGAACCTCCACTCTGTTTTCCATAGTGGCTCTACCAGCTTGCATTCCCACCAACAGTGTAAAAGGGTTCCCCTTTCTCAGCATCCTTGCCAACATTTGTTCTCTCCTGAGTGGTTAATTTTAGCCATCTGACTGGTGTGAGGTGGTATCTCACTGTGGCTTTGATTTGGATTACCCTGATGCCAAGTGATGTGTTGATCAGTTTTTTCATGTGTCTGTTGGCTATTTGGATGTCTTCTTTGCAGAGATGTCTGTTGATGTCTTCTGCCCATTTCTTGACTGGATTATTTGTTCTTTGGGTGTTGAGTTTCATAAGTTCTTTATAGATTTTGGATACTAGCCCCTTATCTGATAAGACATTTGCAAATATCTTCTCCCATTCTGTTGGTTGTCTTTTGGTTTTGTCGACTGTTTTCTTTGCTGTACAAAAGCTTTTTATCTTGATGAAGTCTCAATATTCATTTTTAGTTTTGTTTCCCTTGCCTTTGTAGATGTGTCTAGCAAGAAGTCGCTGCAGCCAAGGTCGAAGAGGTTATTGCCTGTGTTCTCTAGGATTTTGATGGATTCCTTTCTCACGTTTAGGTCTTTCATCCATTTTGAGTCTATTTGTGTTTATGTTATAAAGAAATGGTCCAGTTTCATTCTGCATGTGGCTGTCCAATTTTCCCAACACCATTTTTTTCAAAAGACTGTCCTTTTTCCATTGGATATTCATTCCTGCTTTGTTGAAGATGAGTTGACCATAAAGTTGAGGGTTCATTTCTGGGTTTTGTATTCTGTTCCACTGGTCTGTTTTTGTGCCAGTACCATACTGTCTTGATGATTACAGCTTTTTAATAGAGCTTGAAGTCCAGGATTGTGGTGCCACCAGTTTTGCTTTTTTTGTCAACATTCCTTTGGCTATTCAAGGTCTTTTCTGGTTCCATACAAATTTTAGGATCATTTGTTCCAGCTCTGTGAAAAAAGTTGATAGTATTTTTATAGGGATTGCATTGAATGTATAGATCACTCTAGGTAGCATAGACATTTTAACAGTATTTGTTCTTCCAATCCATGAGCATGGAACGTTTTTCCATTTCTTTGTGTCTTCCTCAGTTTCTTTCATAAGTGCTCTATCATTTTCTGAGTACATATCCTTTGCCTCTTTGGTTAGGTGTATTCCTAGGTATCTTATGTTTTTTTGTGCTGCCCTACAACCCAGCAATTGTACTAGTAGGGATTTACCCCAAGGGTACAAATGTAGTGATCCAAAAGGGCACCTGCACCCCAATGTTTATGGCAGCAGTGTCCAAAATAGCCAAAATATGGAAAGAGCCCAGATGTCCTTTGACAGATGAATGGATAAAGAAAGTGTGGTACACACACACACACACACACACACACACACACTGGAATACTACTCAGCCATCAAAAAAGGTGAAATCTTGCCATTTGCAATGACGTGGATGGAACTAGAGGGTATTATGCTAAGCAAAATAAGTCAATCAGAGAAAGACAATCATCATATGCTATCACTCATATGTGGAATTTAAGAAACAAAACAGAGGATCATAGGGGAAGAGAGGAAAAAGTAAAACAAGACAAAACCAGAAAGGTACAGAAACCATAAGAGACTCTTAATCATAGGAAACAAACTGAGGGTTACTGGAGGGGAGGAGGAGGAGGGATAGGGTAACTGGGTGATGGACATTAAGGACAGCATGTGATGTAATGAGCACTGGGTGTTATATACAACTGATGAATCACTGACCTCTACCTCTGAAACTAATAATACATTATATGTTAATTGAATTTAAATTAAAAATAATATAAATGCAATTTAAATGTTTTCCTAAAAATGTAAGTTAAAAAATGCAAAAATAAAAATTATTTTAAATGTAAAAAATAAAATAAAATGACTATATGCAGTAAATGGAGAATATTTACTACTCTCAAATACACAGAAAGCTATTTCCAAAAACACTCTCTTTTTTAAAGATTTTATTTATTTGAGAGAGAGAGAATGAGAGATAGAGAGCACGAGAGGGAAGAGCGTCAGAGGGAGAAGCAGACTCCCTGCTGAGCAGGGAGCCCAATGTGGCACTCGATCCCGGGACTCCAGGATCATGACCTGAGCCGAAGGCAGTCGCTTAACCAACTGAGCCACCCAGGCGCCCTCTAAAAACACTCTTAATGAATGAATAAAAATGAAACATTTTCTCTTGACAATACAGTGGATTTAGAAATAAACTAAAATTTATTTTTAAACATTTATATATTTGGAAAAAGAAAAACATCTTTAATTCAAATATTCAAGAAATGTCATAATGGCAGTTAACAAAATACTTTGAAATAAATGATGATAAGAATAATCCTAAAGTAAGTAAAAGGAAAAACAATAAAACAATACAGAAAATGAGGAAATATAAAATCAAGAAACAAAGAGAAGAACAAATAGTTCTTTGACAGATCTAATATAATAGGGAAACCCCTAACAAAACTAATCAAGACAAGAGAAAAGCCTAAGTAAGTAACACTTGCAATGTAAAGGAGCCATAACCAGGTGCACTAAGTAGTTAGAAAGAACCACGATGGCATACTGAAATCAATGTTTTGAATATATTTGAAACTAGCTGACAAGAAATTTTGTGTGGTTTAAGCTGGTTAAAACCAATAGCTACTAAATAAATTGAAACGGGGTGGAGCCATGATTTGATTCATGACAAACTGAGTCTATAAAATGGCAAAACAGTTCACATTAAGAGATGTTACAAAAATAGAATTTAAATATAGTTTTTGAATCAATAAATAATATCGATACAATATCATGAAGTCAATAATTTCCCCTCATTACCCATGATTGCCCCGTCCTTCTTTTATCATTCTCACTGGAATTTCTAACTCGCCCTCCATAAATTTCTGTAGTGCATGTCCTTTCCCATAGGGCTTCAGTAATTCACGGAGCTCTTCCTCGTGAGGTCTTCCTGTGGCTCAGCTTTGTATCATTGTGTCTGTGGTAATGACCAGTTCCCTCAGCTGGCTTGAAGCCTGACTGCAGTGACCCCCTCGCCCCCGCAACCCCCACGGAACCTAGCACGGTGCCTTCCCCAGTGTGAGATCGTATGGAAGGCTGAGGGGATGCGTGGGCATCACCTTCCACCCTGCAGAAACAAGCAGTCATAAGACATGCCCTTACAGTGTCCGTCCCTGCTGCCTGCAGCCCTGGTTGGCACTCTGACAAGCTGAAGGGCAGACAGGCAAAGAGCTTCACTTCCCTCTGTTGTGCCCACAGCTCAGGTTTCAGCCTTCTAAATATAAGGTGTGCTCAGGGGTCCCAGAGCACAACTGCATTCACTGCAGAGTGCTCCTGGCCTGTAGAACTCGGTCCCTCCTGGATCACGTCCACTCTTTGAGTGTGTGTTTTCTGAGGAAAGCTTAGAACACGTTTGTTTAAAAGAACAAATTGGAGAAAACAAATAGGTGAGAGACTATATCATGGCTGTCTTAACACTTTTTCTCTGACTGACCTTTAGGTTTACTTCAGTTGGAAAAAGTTGTGGGCATTGTTTGTAGTTGGATAGTTGGATATATTTTTTTCTTGCTTTTCCAAATAAATATACACATTGATTGCATTTTTTTTAGTATATTTGATTATAATTTTGTGTAAGCTTTTTAATTCTTTCTATTAGATATTTATTACATGGTAAATTATGTTGCTTTGCAAAAAATATATATGTATATATATTTTTCCATATATATATATATACATATGTATACATATATGGAAAAAGAAAAGGAAACTCCGTGCAATTAACAACCTCTCTTTCCCTGTCACTGTTCCCAGACAGCTGTTCGCAGTCTCTCTGGCTCTTGTTCACAGGGAAAACAATGGCATCCGTACCTTCCATTGGTTGCCTGCTGGCCAAAAATCAGTATTATCGAAGTAAGTTGTTATCATCACTAGAGTACTATATTCCTAGAGAATGTGATTTGAGGTGATGTTTGTGAGGTATTATTAACCTACATATCGTGTCCTGCTCAGATTTTAAGGGACAAGACTTGACAATTGTCTGTGACAGTGAGGAAAATAGGAATAGAACTCATTCAAATCTCTTTGATTCAATATAGTTAAGGCTTATCTCTTTGTTTTAACTCTGTTATATTATACCATATTGATGAAACCATTAACACTTATAAATAAGTGAAAATAAGCTTATATTTCATAATTATGTTTTAATTTCATGTATCTTGCATTTAATGATATACATTAAAAGCTGATAATTTTACCTAAAGAAAATGCTATTTATTTCTTATGAAAGAAGGGATAGCATGACTGTTTCAAGGATTCTTTAATTTCCATTTTCTCTATTTGCCAGTTTTATTTTTATTTATCTATCCATCTGTGAATATTCATAGCTGAATAAAAAGTTGTAGCTTCTTAAAGAAAATTTGGAAATTTCATAGAATGAAACAATCATTCAGAAACAAATTATCATCTAGTGAAAATATGCCCACATGTCAAAAATTCTAATTTCAAGTTTTCTTTGTAGATAAAAGTTGGAAATGTCTGTTTATTTATTCTTTTTATAAAATTGTTTAACTATTTCCATTTACTTAGTGTTATTATATCCATAGAAGTTATTTTTGTATTCTGATAGTTTAAAAGACTTATAGGTTTAAAATACAAGTATGATAAAACAAAATAAAATGTTTATTCTTTAAAAATAATTCCTTTATTTCTAAATTTGTAACTTTTGTAGAATATTTAAATATATGCACATGTAATATTTCTAATGTAATACAATAATATTCATTCTTGATTTTGTACTAAGATTTTGAATTTGGTGATATTTATGTTTTAAATTCTACATCTATATCTATGGAGAGAGACAGAGTTGTCCACCATGGAAAGAAATATATCTTATTAATAGAAAATGTAAGAGTGTGCTAGGAGACCATTGCTCTTTCAAGTAGCTCTCTTCCAGGCTTGGTCTGGTGGTCGGCATGGCCTGCAGAAATCAGCAAGAACTTGCCCACCAGAAAAACATGAAGAAATCTCATGAAATTAGGAAGGGAAAAAGAAAGGATAGCTTGACTACCTCTCAGAGAAAGCAGAGGGACTCTGAAATAATGCAGCAAATACAGAAGACAGCTAATGAGAAGTCTATGCAGACAAGAAAAAAATGATGACTATTTGGAAAACCTGGGTGCTATTTGCCAACTAGGTGTATCATAAGCTCTATGATCAAAATTATGTGGAGCAAACAGTCATATATTATGACATATCTTTTAAAAATTATCTTAAACTTAAAAAAGAACATGTAATATGCTTTTTCCAGAAGACTTTTTAATTGACATTTTAATCCATTTTTCAATTCATGAAGTCATGATCCAGGAGTTTCAAACCATGCTACTTTGTTACTTGGGAGTTTATGCATAAACAATATGTTTCTGTTTGTTTGCCCATTATTTATTTGTTTATTGATTCTCATTTGTTTCCTACAGAGGCCAGTATTTCTTCAGTTAGCTCTTTAACTGATTCTGTTAACATCATACCTGATGACAAATCCCAACAAGGTATTTGGTTTATTTCTTATCAGCGTCACCCTCATTGTTTTCTTTGTCTCTAATCTTCCAAATTTGTTTGAGAAGGGGGTAATATGACTTTTATTTGATAGGGTTACCGAAAGTGGAAGAATCCAGCTGGTGGTTTAAATCGTTTTTCCATTCTGAACCTGTGCTTTCAGATGTAAGAGGAAAAGATCTGTCTGCTAGTGGGTATGTCTTAGTTTTTCTCTCATAAAGATATTTCCTTATCAGAATGAAACAATATAGGTAGTAATTACTATGTTAACCATTAGGGATAAAACACAGTTGTTTCTTGAGGGTGGTGAAGGCTTTAATATAAAGCATACTTGAGGGATTGAGATGGAGAAGACGTTTGCTCCCCCATTTTGTTAACCATCAGTCAAATCATGAGCACTCTTTCTAATTTTGTCACTAAAGAGAAATTGAAAGTCACGTGTCAATTTTTATCATTGTTTAGGAGAGATAGATTGGGAATCAGAGGCAAAGTTCTAAATTTGTTTTTCCAGTACTTTCAGGAAACAAATAACACTTATCTACTCTAATAAAAGGAAACATAGCTCCTTGGAGAAATAGCCAGCTCCAGGACAGGGAAGGAAAAGAAAAAAAAAAAAAAAGAACCTGGACCATCTTACGGTGTGAAAGAGAAAGAAAAGCTCAAAAAGTGATGGAGATATGTCAAAATGACATAGGACCCAAATGGCCAAATCTGGGACAATTTCAGCAACAAAATAATGATAGTAACAGATAATTGCCCATTGAATAAAATAAAACCTGTTAATTATTATTGATATAAATTAATGAATAAACAAATGAGAGAGAAGGAAAAGCTCTTTATTGCAGTATTCTAATAAATGTAGAAGGAATGATGGAAATAGAGAATTACCACTTCACATATATTACAGTAATAATTGTTCCAGGCAAGGATTATCAATGGGTGCTAAAATAAATGGGGACAAGTATGAGAAATGAGTTCTTCTCAGAGTGTCTCCCCATAAATATTTATTAATTAAAAGGGGAAAATAGTAATTTTCCACTGGAGAAAACTATCAGATACCACCTTAACAAAAACAAACAGAAAACAATTATTTAGGCCCTAGATAGCCTACTTTAGTCCCACTGCTGGCTTTGATTGGCCTCTGTATGGTGCCAGTTACTAGATAGAAGATTGTATTGGTGGGTTTGCATACAAGTGTTTCTACATATTTTGAACCCTAACACACTGAATAGCACAGTTGTTATTCTAATGGTTTCTAAAATATTTATTTTGTTTTTTTAGACACTTAACTAACAACTAGTTACTAAGTAGAATAAAAAGAATAAATAATAATGGATTTCATAGATCCAACTGTTAAAACATAAGGTTTTGTTTATTTTATTATGTTATGTTAATCACCATACATTACATCATTAGTTTTTGATGTAGTTTTCCATGAGCACTGGGTGTTATATGAAAACATAAGGGCTTGAATGAATTTTTTACATATATAAATTTGAAATAGAATCAATTAAATATGGATACTTTTAAAAATCAAAGAGAAAAAAATCAAAGTGAAGTTAATTGTTGAAAACATGTATTCTTTATCAAGTATAATAATTTGAGTTATCTAGGTAACTTTCACTCATTTTCCACTTTACTTTGACTATAAAGACAACTTAAAGCTAAGCATTTCTCAGCTAACTGTGTATGACAGTTCAATGAACATTGTTGTAATAGCTAATTATTTTATACAGCACTAATAGTTGACAATCAAGAAGATTCTACCTGCCGAAGTGCTATGTTTGTGAACCACACTTTTTAGTACTAAGCTATTCCAGATGACCTTTCTTCATTATAAGAAGACAGGAACCTGCTGGAGAAGCCATTTATGAGATAGGATCCCTGCAGCCACCCATACAGCAAAAGATTAGGCATTTTCCTCATTACACAGATTGTTGCTGCAAGTGGCATCAGCAACATGGAGAATATTGGAAAAGTATGCCTTTGAAAACATGTGCCTTTTTAATGTAATAAGAGTCTTCAGGGCTCCTGGGTGGCTCAGTTGGTTAAGCGACTGCCTTCGGCTCAGGTCATGATCCTGGAGTACTGGGATCGAGTCCCACATCGGGCTCCCCCTTCTCTGTGGGGAGCCTGCTTCTCCCTCTGCCTCTGCCTGCCACTCCCCCTGCTTGTGCTCACTCTGTCTCTCTCTCTCTCTCTCTCTCTCTCTCTGTCAAATAAATAAATAAAATATTTAAAAAAAAGAGTCTTCAAATGTAGTGATTTGTATGAAGTGACTTTTTTTATACACATTATTTTTCAAAAAGTTTTCAAAAGTTTCTAATTGACATTTTCAGAAAATTGTCAGACTCTTTATATGCTTGTTGAATGATTTATTATACCTTAAAAGTGAAACATTGATACCTAAGAATGGTTTAAAGGTCATCGAATTCAGAAATGTAGAGAGCAGTTACAAAATTGTATTTTTAATCATGAGCATTGGAAATAAAATACATCCCCATAAATATATTACCTGTTAAAATATATTCCTGTATAATGTACAAGAATACATTATACATTACATTATATTCCTGTATAGTTAATTTTTTATTTGTAGATTTTAAAATTCATGATTTTAAAAAATATTTAACAATATAAAATAATCTATATGTGGTGTGATTTTAGTTGTGCTAGATATGTATATATTCATAATAATAGACTGAGAAGAAATACACCAAAATGGTAAGAGTGACTATTTCTGGAGAAAGAATTATAGATGATTTTCATTTTCTTGTCTTTTTTCTGTATCTTTTCGAATTTTCTAATATGATGTTTTTGTGTATAATTAGAAAATAATAGATGTTATAATAAAAAGAAGCACAGGGCACATTTTGTGAGCCAGCCTACATTGGCTAGAATATTCCCTTCTTTCCTCAATATGGGGTAGATAATACTAAATGAGTTTCAGTTGAAAAGTTTCTGTATACAGCATGCAAATATTTTTCAATGAAGATGTAAGGCTTTCGAAATTAGGGATGGTGAATTCACTCAGGTTGATGTCACTAGTCTTATGTGACTATTGTTGTATTGAACATCCAGGAGAACACACATGATTGTTAGTAAGACTGTCTTCTTACCCAGCTGTATCAGGACTGACCATTTACAGTGATGGACACAACTGACCGATTATTTACTACTCTTTCCAAATGGGACATACATTCCTTCAATTTTGTGTTTTTCTATCACTTTGCTGTCAATGAAGAGACTCATATATCATGTTGGCCCAATAGTATATCATTATTTACATGCTGGTGCTCTTCTGGTGGTTGCTTGCGTTTATACTTTTAATAAATTTGAGGAGGCTGATTAAATTTTTAGACTATATATCTCATTTGGCTTTAGCATGAAATTAAATTACAGTGATGGAAGACTATTTTTTTTCTAAAGTGAGAGAAAAATATGATGAAACAAATATGGTAAATTATGGGAGGTTTTGTTTTTCTCTTTAAGATTATCAACAAATTCCTTTTTCTTAGCCACTTGGTATATGTGTGAACAGATTGCTTGTTTAGATTATTTGATGCATTTCCCCAATAGGTTATCAAGTTGATATTTACTTTGTTTACTCAGAAGGATAGCATTTATTAAATTATACCTTTTGCCTATGTATTTGTATATTTTGAATGTGTCAAAATGACTGCTTTTAAAGTAGTTTAGTGTTACTGTTGCTGAAAGTTATTGTTTAAAGTAGTTGGATTTTACATAAGATTTTTAGTCAAACATAATGAGCATAAATAGTTATTAAGCATTTTAGAGTGGCTAATACACACACATATATATATGTGAGACTAGATGATGGATGGATGGATGACTAGATAGATAGATGATAGATAGATGATAGATAGATGATAGATAGATAGATAGATAGATAGATAGATAGATAGATAGATAGATAATAGATAGGGATTCTGAAAAAATATATAAGGAATCTTTTAGAAAAGCAATGTTAAAGTGAACTTTTAAAAAATTGAAAGGATTCTTGTGTGCTATCCCAGAATTTGTACAGAGTGAGGATGATATAAAGAGAGAACAAAATGTCTTCTAGATAGATTCTAGTTAATTGCTTCTAATGTAGTTTTCCTATAGTTCAGACACCTTGGGGCTGTGTTTAAAAAGTACTTCACACATATATCTCAGCATAACTGTGTTATTTTAGTTCAAACATCCCCTGCCTGGCTTTGTTGCCTATTGGCTAGATAACAAATAGTGGAGACTAAATATATTACAGGGATGTCATAACTCCATATGACTTGAGATGTGCTATATAATCCCTCTAATTTAATATTATGAAATGTTATTTGACTTGGCTGGGATGTCTGTATTAAATGCAACTAAGTTTTGACTATTTCTGCTCAGGCTCTGTGAAATTATATGTTAAGTTTCCACTAATTTTTTGAGATATGATTTTTTTAAAGATTTTATTTGTCAGAGAGAGAGAGTGCACACAGGCAGGGAGAGCGGCAGACAGAGGGAGAAGCAGACTCCTTAGCTCAATGCGGGACTCAATCCCAGGACCCTGGGATCATGACCTGAGCTGAAAGCAGAAGCTTAACTGACTGAGCCATTCAGGTGTCCTGAAATATGATTTTGATAGCAGGTTCCACGTTATTGAACCCACATTTTTTTACGGATAAAACCACCGACAGACAATTCATCAATTCTCACTAGAGTCAAAGTCCTCTAGCTGGATTTTAGGCCTACTTGGTGCTTTATAGATTATGCAGAAATTTAGATTGTAGGAAATAAAATTCAGGTATTCCATTTGCCTATTAAAAAGTGATAATGGAAAATAACTGTTTAAGTCAAATGGAGTAGCTAAACTTCCCACTCATAGAAATTCAAAAAATGTAGGATCATAATTTATCCATCCTCCCAATGACATCCTCCAAAAGAACATGCCAAAACCCAGCTCATGATCAGCTAGCTCACAATATCTCCTTGTTTTTTCTCCTTTCTCAGAAAATGGTGACACATTCACCAGCTCAAACATGTTTGTTATCTGTGATATTTGCCTTTTTATTCAAGCCAACACCAAGTACTTTTGATTTTATTTTTTATATTTTTTTGATCTACCTACCTATTTGCTTTCCCACCAGCACTACCTGAACCCAGGCTTTTATCATTTCTCCTGAGGAAAATGGCCATGACATCCTAAATGGTCTACCGCACCATTTCTTAGATCTCTCCAATTGAATGTCTTCTACAGATCAATCATAATCATCTTAACAAAACACAGATTTGATTATACTCCCCTGTGAGCACACACACACCCCCAACACACTAGCACACCCAGAATATTCAATAATTCCATTATACTCAGGTTAAACTCACAGCTCACACAAATCCCCACCTATTCTAGCCCATGCAGATCTCCATAATCTATTCTTGTATCTCCCTTTCCAAAGCATCTGTGTTCCAGCTATGTCAGCTCTCTTTCAGTTTCTCATATACATCAGCTTCTCTCCTGTCATGTAGTCTTTCCACACGCTGTTTCCTCAGCTTGGACTCTCTTCACTTAATTAATGTCTACTCATCTTTTAAATGCTGGCTCAAAATCTCTTCCTCAGAGAAAACTTCTATCTACTTAATAAATTAGATTTTTCATTACAGGCTCTCATAGCCCATTTTCTCTCCTTTCTAGCTCTTGTCACGGTTATAATCTTACATTTGTTTGCCTAGGTGTTTGTTTTCTCTGCTGCACTATAATACACTTTCCCCACTGTGTCATAAACTACATGAGGGCAGGGATCAGGTCTGCTCTACTCAAAATTTTATACCCAGCTTCTGACGTATCAACAGATATTTGTCAAAAGAATGACAATGGTTCTTTAGCTAGAGCTGACCCTTCTCTCAAGAAGTGTTATGTTTTGGCAAAGAGGAGTAAACACTAAATCAATAAAGACAACCTTTTCCAACAGTGGCAAGCACTGTAAAGGAAATGGTGTACTTTAGTTGGACAGTGATCAAGGTAAGACAAAGGTTGAGGAAGGGCTGCTTGAATTGGTGTAGTTAGGAAAGCCTCACTGAGAAGTGGGCAAGGACTGAATCCTAAAAGAGGGGAAGCAACCAGTTTTGTGAAAAGCACTCTAGTCAGAAAAAATAGGCAGTGCAATTTACCACACTCTGCGTAGTATATTTAGTTTCCTGTTACACTATTTTCAAGAGACAGCTGCTTTAGAAGAATTAGGTATTTTCTAGAAATAGCTGCTTTAGGAGAATTTGGTATTTTTTATATAGGGGTCAAATTGTCTACTGTGTTTCTTTCCAACTAAAACTAGGATAAGAAATGGTCTGGTCAGGTTTGGGGTTATGTACTTTTTTTTCTTAAACATTTATTTATTTATTTATTTGACAGAGGGAGACACAGCAAGAGAGGGAACACAAGCAGAGGGAGTGGGAGAGGGAGAAGCAGGCTTCCTGCTAAGCAAGGAGCCAGACGTGGGGCCCAATCCCAGGACCATGGGATCATGACCTGAGCGGAAAGCAGAAGTTTAACTGACTGAGCCACCCAGGCGCCCCTGTACTTTTTTCTTAAAGTCCCTCAGTGTGACCTATAAATTGTCCAAAATCACACTGCATAGCAACATTCATGTAAAGTCACCAGACATCTCCCACAGCTCTTCTGAATGCCTTGAATCCTGCGGGGCACAGCCTCATGAGCGGCTCCAGTCCCTCTCCCCCCCACCGCCAGCAAAAAAAAAGAAAGAATTTTCTAAACTACAAGGTAAGTTTTATCCAGTTATTTTTCCCCCACCTCTCATACCGAATGGATAAACAAATTGACATTATTTTAAAGATTCTTTTCGAGTTTCATTTAAAAAAAAATCTTATAAAAACAAAACAAAACCAAAAAAAAATAAACTAGTGAAAGAGAATGATACATAGTTACTCTCCTTCCTCAAAAGTTTAGAAAGAATGTATTTCAGTTTGGGTGTCTGAAAAATATTCTTCTGTTACAGTATAATTATCCGGTTTCCAAAAGGTAGAGAGGGAGAAAAGTATGTGATTCTAATACAGTGCTTCAAATAACTTTCTTTCAACCTTTTAGTCCATTTTAATTAAATTCATTTTAACCAAATATGTATTTCAGCTAGTCAGGAAAAATGATTTGTATTTTTTAGTTATAGTTCTATCTAAATAGATCAGGTAGAAAAGTTTTGCTTCAACATTTTTAATTAGATAGATTGAAATTTATTTGGGTCCAGGTTGTAAACCCAAACTATGTTAAATCATTTGCATTATACTAATTACTTGATTAACAGCCAACTGGAATGTAAGCTTCATAAATATTTTATCATTTTTACATGCCTAGCAGAGGTTTTCAAATCAATGAATGAACAGTTAATGGAACAGAACTATTATTTATATGTCAACTGACTACAAAGGTTGGGATTTTGAAATTCCTTTACAAGGAAGAGTGACTAATGTTTTATTTTCAAATAAACTACCTTTGAAAATATTTATGCAATCTTAAAAAGCACATTTAGAGAACTATCCATCTTTAAATTTCAAGCTAAATTTTACCATGAAGAGAGAAGACAGACAAAGCTCATAAAGTAAACTGATAATGTTACTTCTTCTTAGTCATCCTAGATGGATTTCACATATCTATTTATTTCCTGTTACTGCTGATACTGCTTAATATTCTGGAAGGACACCCTATTATTCTTTCTATTGTGCAGAAAGCATCCTTCTAGCTTCCTTATGTCTGGCTGACATTCTCTGTGGTCCCTGAGGTAGGAGCTCATTTGAGTCCACTTGATGGCAAATATAAGAGCTCAATCTGCCCAGCATTCTGGACTCCAGAAGCAGGGTCCCAAACTGAAAGCAAAACAGCCTTCATTCAAAGCAGCAGGGTAGGACTGGAATGGAAATTTGGGGAAATGTGGAAGTGAATTAATTTTTCTCACACATATCTTGAAAAGTTTAACCAATCTGTAACTGACCAATTAATTCCAATTCAACCAAGTATTTTCCTTTTGAAAACCACCTTTTAAAACTATTCCATACTCCTTGTCCTTTCAAAATTCCAGAAAATATTAAATTTCAAGCCATACCTCTCTCCAGCTAATTATTCTATTTCATTATTTACAGTGCTTGGGTGAAGCACTTTGTGTTTCTTCAAATGGCAATAATAACTTCTCTAATGCTAAGTAATTAAAAATGACAGGAACAGGGAGAATGGAGGGAGGCATATTACAACAGTGTAACAACTCTGTTAAGAGCCTTGATTGTTGCCTAGAGAGGAAGATGCTTGTTTTAGCAAAGTTGCAGCCCTGCAGTTCTCAAAACTCAGTATGCCTAAGAACCATGTGTGGAGTTTGATAAAATACAGATATCAAAGCTCCATCTACAGAAATCCTAAATCAATGGTCCTGAGCTGAGGCCTAGGAATCTTATTCTTTAATAAGGGCTCCTGGTAAATTGTATCTGATATGTAGAAGGCTTTATTAAGCTGGCAAAAACTATAACTGTCCCTCTCCCCAAACTTGGGAAACTAGCCTATAGTTTGCTGTGGTTGTAATTTTAGATGTGAAAAGCTCAAATTGGCCTGAGAGAGCATGTGAGTAATTCTTGAAACAAAATCACATAATATAGAGGTCAAGTGACAAAATGTTAGGGGTGAATATGCATAATCAGTAGACTTCAAAGACTGAAGAAAGAAAGATTGGAATTTGGAAGAATTTTTTACTTTTGTAGGTAGTTTCCTTATACATCTTCAAATATTAATGACAGAAAACTAATTCTTGTGTTCTTTTTTTATTTTTTCAAAAACTGCTAATTTTTTAATTAAAATATACTTCTTGTTTTTCAGTTTTTAATTCACTTATTACCTATGTCCGAGATAAGTACAGTCTAAAAGAATGATAATTTTTCTTTATCTCCATTGCATATCTGTCACATAAAACACCTATGGTGCTTATCTGATTTTAATTTTTTTTCTGTGATTCTGTGATAGTACTATGGCTGTCAAAATAAATATAGAAAACTGGCTTATAAGGTCACTTAATTTTCAAAAATAGCATGAACATGAATTATATCATTGTAGATTAAGATTACCCACAGTGGAGGTGTGTGCTGACTTGGCTAAGCACATTTCAGTGGCAATATTTGTTGTATTCATTCAGTGATTATTTATTTCTCTTTGCCATATGACAGGTACTCAACTAGACTCTAGTCTCCCAAATTCTTACTTCATACGAGTTCAGGAGAACATTCTATCTGTGACTCTTGGGTAAGCTGGAATTCACTCTTGTTCTCCTGCAGAGCTGAGGGAATGAGTCTACTAAATGCCTGCTAAAGAAGTTTCCAGATTGTGGAATGGTAAAAGGGAAGAATAACTAGTATGCTGAAGTTAAAAATAACCACTGAGGCTTTAAACTTTAAGAAAGTAGAACAACAGTAATATTTAAAATAGCTTTAAAGAAGGAAAAAAAATGAGAACATATACTCATGAGTTTTATTATTGCCTGAGGTTTTATTTATTTTATTTTTTTGCATGAGGTTTTATACAATGTATTTTGTATTTTAAGAATGATCTTCTCTTTAAAAATTCTAATTGTTTTGTATTTTTCCCAAAAGTATAATTTCTAAAATATACTATGCTCACTCAATAGTTCCTAAAAATGGAATAAAATTTTATAACAGTTACAGGAAATTGATAGGTAAAGCATTTACTTTTACTGGAAAGTGTTCATACAAAGTTTTCAAATTTCTAGTAATTTCCTTTCTTGGGTGGCTCAGTCCATTAAGTGTCTGCTTTCAGCTCCAGGATCCTGGGATTGAGCCCTGCGTTGGCCCCCCTGCTGAGCAGGGGCCTGCTTCTCCCTCTCACTCTGCTGCTCCCCTTGCTTGTGCTCTCTCTTTCTCTCTGTCAAATAAACAAATTAAATTTTTATGCAACAATATTAAAAGAAGGAATTCAATATTGATATAAGGTGTGTTTATAGTCCTATGCCATTTTATCACATGTAGATTTGTGTAACCACCTCCACAATCAAGGATACAGAACTATTCCATCACCAAGAATTTCCCTCCCTCTGCTACCTATACCTCTCCCTCTCCATCATCCTTAACCCCTGGCAATCACTAACCTATTTCCACCTCTATAATTCTGTAATTTAGAGAATTATATATAAATGGAATAATATAATATATATGCGATATAAACTTTTGGGATTGGGTGTTTGTTTATTTGTTTGCTTTTTCATTCAGCATCATTGCTTTGAGATTCATCCAAGTTGCTGAATGCATGTGTCAAAAGCTCATTTCTTTTATTGCTGAGTAGTGTTCCAGGCTAAAAATGTACCAGTTTGTCTCATCATTCACTCATTGAAGGGCATCTTTCCAGGTAGGGTTATTATAAACAAACCTGCAAAAAACATTGGTGTACATGTGTTTTATGTGAGCATGACTTTTCATTTCTCTAGAATAAGTGTTCAAGTGTAATTGCTGGGTCATATGGTAGCTGTTTGGTTTTATAAGGAACTGAAAAACTGTTTTCAGAGTGTCTGTACCATTTTACATTTCCCCAAATAATGCATGAGTGATTCAGTTTTTCTATATCCTCTCCAAAATTTGATGTTGTCATTTTGTTATTTTAGTTGCTTTGATAAGTGTGTGGTGCTAATTTTTGTTTCAATTATGAATCATCATTTAGAAAACTCAAGAGATGGAAATCCTATTGCACCTTCCTCCTCTCAAATGAGCCAAATGTTAGATCTTTTGTTATAGTTCAATGGATCCTTGAGATTTTGCCCATTTTTTTTATTCTATTCTCTCTCTGTTGTTCATGAAGAGTAGTTTCTACTGTTCTATCTTCAAGTTTACTGATGCTTTCTTCTGTCCTCCTCATCCTACCGTTGAGCTCACATTTGAGCTTTTAATTTTGCATATTGTAACTTTCAGTTCTAAAATTTTCATTTGATACTTCTTTGTATCTTCTATTTTTGCTGAGACTGTTTTTCTTTTTTCAATTTGTTTCAAGCATGTTTGTAAATTGCTCATTGAAGCATTTTTATAATGACTGCTTTGAAATCCTTGTCAGATAATTTCAACATCTGTTTCATCTCAGCATTGGCATTTATTGAATTTTTTTTTTTAATTTTCTCATTCAGTTTGGGACCTTCCCGGTTCTTGGTATGACAAGTGATTTTCATTTGAACCCTGGATATTTTGAGTATTACATTATACAATTCTGGATCTTATTTGGATCTTATGTTTTTTTAGCAAACTCCTCTGACACCATTCCAAGGGGTGGTAGTACAGCACTACCTCATCATTGCCAGGTGTATGTGGGAATCCAGGCTGTCCACTAGATTTTTTGACACTTGGGAGAAGAAGAGCTCCTTGTTACTACAAAGTGAGTCCACAGTCCTGAATCTCCACCTGGGCTCAACTGACAGCACCCAGTGGGGAGCAGGAGAGCCCCCTTGTTACTGTTGAATGATGTTGGAAGTATGGGCCCCCTCATGGCCATCAGTGACACCAAGGGTGAGGAGATTTATTAAGAGCTGGTGGGGATGACAGTCTACTGGGGAAGTCATTGACAGGACGTGACTGCTGGTTGATCCATGAGCTGGACCCTGGGCAATTTGGAGGCTCCCCACCCTTCCATCATCCTTGGAATTTGCTTTCCATTTGCCTTTCCAGCCCAGAAACTGCCCCAAGGACACAGCCTTGATATAGTGATGTGGTGTTGAGGCCATCTGAACAGTATACCTCACTGAGCCCAGTTAAGACCATACAAACTTTTAAGATTTGGCCAGCAGGTACAGACATCTATTCATCTTGCAGCCGTCCAAGACAAGCTTCATATGTAAGTTCCCTTTGCTCATTAAAACTGCCTCCTACCAACCTGGAGTGGCCTGCCCCTTTCTTCAGTCTGTCCCTGCCCTGCATACTAAGGTTAGTTTCAGATTACACTTGGGAAACTCCTGAGACGCTTGTGAATCAACAATTGCCAAGCCAGCCAGGAGACAGAAGAAATGGATCTTGGGAAAGAGGTATCCATGGGGAATTCAATTCTTGATTTGGCAGTGACCTCTGTGTGGGGAGGGATGGCCCATATGTGAGCTGTTCTATGAATACAGGGATGCCCTGAAAATGTCAGATGGCCTAATGCACTTGTAGGAGGAGCTGCACACAGCACACTGTGGCGAAGAAGAGAAAAGCATATCTGACGCATTGAGCTGGCCTCTCCCATGGGCAGTTCCACTGGCCCTTGATGCTCAACTAGAGGCTGAAGCTCAGGTTAGAAAGTTGGGGGAGCCGAGGTTAGACAAGGTTGTCCACTTCTCTGCTGGCTTTGGGGCTTACAAACAAGGTGGGAAAGGTGGAGATCTTAGCGTGGTATTTTGCAAAGCTAAGAGGGCACAAGTTGCCTCAGGTTAAGGTCTGAGTGCTTGTAACAAAACCTGACTGGGACAGTAAGCTATGGAGTCCCTGGAAAATGAGGAAAGCAAAGAGGATGTTGTGATGAAGAAGTGGACAAATGTTTCATGCTGTCTGACCCCTGCTACAAAAGAAAATTTTAAATAGCTATGACCTCAAAGCTCCTAAGAGAAAACTTGACTTCTTTCTCCATCCTTTGAAGTTGTAAATCTTGTCCTGTCTTAAACACTCCAAGAGATAACCAAAACACTGCCCACAGAGTTAAAAAGGAAAAAAAAAGAAACAAAGAAAAGAATTTTAATACCAAAAGTATACTGGTGCAATGTTAGAACTTGGTTCTCTCTCTGTTAAAAAAACAAAGTTGTCTTCGATTAACAGCTTGCTAGTTAATAAAAAAAAAAAAACAAACAAACAAAAAAAGACTTTTGTTTTGTTTTGGTCTGATTTTACCTTTGATGTAGTCTGCCTAGAAAACAAAGATTCTGTGTTTTGTTTTTATCAGGTCTTTGATTACTCAAGGAACTGAGTCTTGATTAAAAGAGCAGTTTTCAACAAATATGTAATTTTTTATGTAATTTTTGTATATGTTAAATTTCATTGGAAACACTGTCAAATAAGAGGTAATGATAAACTTTTTTTAGGGTTTGTTTATGTAAAATTCCAAAAAATCTGTATATCTTGGTATAATGTTATTATTCATAAATTTAAAGTGCATGTCACAGAAATAAATTCCCTTGTCCATTGCTTTACAACAAACTCTCAATTATATCTTTAACCATAACCAATTTTAAGTCCTTCACCATTTGCAGATACTTACTGTTTTACTCCAATGCTTTGACAAAAAGTATTCCTATGAAAGTGCTTTATTTTCAAGGAAAAGACTTTGACAAGTTTCTGATATAGCTAAGATCATTTTTTTTCATGTGGAAGGGACAAAAAGATTTATTTCCACATGAAAAAAATGACCTTAGTGCTTACCCAAAGCTACCTGTGCATCCCCACAATATTTCATGAAATGGTAATACATCAGTAACATGGGCTTGTTACATTAATAATATAACATCAACATGTGAAGACATCCCCCTGCTGCAGGACACTCTGCGGACTTTGCTGAAACATCTGTGAGGAAGAAGATGGGAGGTAAAACCACAGAAAACTCAAGGCTCATGTATTACTGCAAGGTTTTGGGAGTCCTTTGGTTGGGTAAGACACATGCTGTCCCAGAACTTGGATTTGATAAGATACAAGCCTATCCAAGCTCTAAAAATGTAAAGGAGATATAAGGCTTTTTAGGAATTTAGGGGTTTGGAGGACTTTTATTTCTTACCCTTCCTAGTGCCCCCATTCCTTATATGACCTCGTAAAGAAAGGGCACATGCAGGAGTAGGGATAGAGCAACAAACCACCTCTGAGGAGGCAAAAATACCAGTGAAGCAGGTTAAAGCTCTGGGCATCCCCCAATCAGGGCTACCATTTGATTTTGATGTGTCTGTGATTCTGGAAGGTGTGTATCAGGCACTGTGGCTGAGACAATAAAAGGAAGAGTGCTCCTAAGGTTTTGGTCCCAGCTCTGGAAGGTGGCAGGAGCCTGAGAGACCCCTATAGAGTGACAACTCCTAGCAGTGTGCAGAGTGCTACTTCAGGTGGGGCCTCTCAGGAAGGAAGGAACCACAGTAGCCAGTGGGCTGAACTCAAAGTGGTTTGGATTCCTTTGCACTGAGAGTTGGGCTGTTCTAAAAAGATTAACTGTCTGACTTGGACAATAAAAAGCCAAGGGGTAGATGATTATATATAAGCCCTTAAAAGGGTCAAGATATGTGAAAAGGCATTTGAGTCCATCTGCAAGAACCTGAGGCAGTCCTCACTGTTTTGCACATCCTGGCTCATAAGCCACTGACACTCCCAGGCAATCAAAAATCTGATGCCCTAGGGTGCCTGGGTATCTCAGTTGGTTAGGCAACTACCTTCGGCTCAGGTCATGATGCTAGAGTCCCGGGATTGAGTCCCACATCAGGCTCCCCGCTCAGTGGGGAGTCTACTTCTCCCTCCGACCCTCTCCCCTCTCATGCTCTCTCTCACTCTCTCTCTCTCAAATAAATAAATAAAATCTTAAAAAAAAAATCTGATACCCTAGAGTCTACAAATCATAGCAACTGACCCTGCAGTAGATATAGCAGATTAGGTGCATAGAAAGAGTGGCCACTGAAGTGCCCAGGTGAGATGGTGTGTTGCCAAGCATGGTGATGTGCCCTTGTAGTATAGTGACTTGGTTAATGCAGTAACACCATGTCTTGTGTGTTTTAGACAATGCACAAGGCAACTGCCAAAGGAGATTGGGACCATTCACCAGAGTTCCCAACTGGTAAGGGATTGACAAATTGGTTATATTGGCCCCTTCCCTCTGAATGAGGGTTCTAAATACGCCTTGGTTTGTGTGGACACTGCATCTGGCCTGACTCAAGCTTTCCCCTGTCAATGTGCAAACCAGGCTACCACCATTAGGGGATTACAGAAGCAGAGTTATGTATGGATATCCTCATAGAATAGACAGTGATTGGGGTTACATTTCAGAGGTCATGATATGTAAGATGGGGCAAAAGAACATAGCATTAAATGAGGTTTCATCTCCTCTAAATCTATAAGCAACAGGGTTGGTAAAAAGGAAAAATGGAATATTAAAGCAGCTAATTAAATTGTTAACAGGTAAAACCACCTTAGCTGGCTAGACTAAAGTACTGTCCCAGGCTTTAATACATTTGAATAATCAAACAGTGAGGCCTGCTTCTCCCTGGGACAGGCTGGGGACTTCTGTTGAGATACTCAATACCTGCTATAAAGGTGTAGTAGTCACAGGAAATAGCCGTTGCCCCAACTCTCATCCTGGATCAACATGTGATGCTGCTGAGAACACCAAATCCCATCACACTTGAGTAAGGAGTTACCTACTAGAATTTGCAATGGGTTCATTACTTCGCACCCTTGGATGAGGGGGAACTACTCAATCTCCAATGGGATCCCATTGTCCTGCTACAAGCTGGACCCATTTAAAAGCACTCTACCTGGAATGGAACACACACCATTGAAAGAGGGGAGAACCTGGGAGTCCTGGTCTGGCATATCCACTACAAGTCCGTCTCCTCACACCTGAATGTTCTGCCTCCCCAACCTATACAGTATGCACAACCTGGTCACAGTCCAAAAAGCTGCCAGCCTCCCTCTCCTCAAGGCCAAGGGGGGACATTCTGTTTTCCAATGATTTATTGTTTGGTTGCCATCTTTGTTCCCTCCACTGGCCTGGAGGATGTTATAACATATTTAGAAGCCCTTACTAAATTCACCCAGTAAGTCTCAAATGATAGTAACAAAACCTGTCCTTTCTGAACACTGAACACTGGGACCGCAGATGAAAAGAACTGTCCTCCAACATAGGATGGTGTTGGACATTATGACTGTCTCAGAAGGAGATAGCTGTACTGTTATCCAAACAGAATGCATGTGTTCATACCCATGAGTCTGCTAATATATAATTTTTATTAAAGCACATGAGGACATAAGTGAATGCCCCAGTGTAAGAGACTTAATAAGTCAGTGGTTCAAATCATGGAGCTCTTGGTAAAACGTTGTCACTGATTTTGGGAATCATTGTCTTAATCTGTATTTCTCTGGCATAAGCCCGTATTGTTGCTGTGGCATCTGCCTCTAGTGCAGCCAGCTTCCATCCTCATGGAACTCCTTCAGACATCTCAGGGCACAAGGCAGAAGATTTCAGGGGGAGCAGGTACATATGGAATTGTAAGAGTGGGTCACTGGAAGGTGGAGTGTTGGGGGCGGTCATCAAGACGACATGACTACTGTTTGATCTGTGAGCTGGACCAGGCAGTCAGAGGCTCCACACTCCTCCCATCTTCAGAATGTGTGTTTTGCTTGCCTTTCCTCTCCCAGAAGCTGCTCCTTGAAAGGGTGACATGGTATTGAGAGCTGAAAGATACATGACTGAGCCCAGTCAAGGGCTCTGTATAAACTTAAAATGTGGCAGGCATATGCAGACATCTTGTCTTGCGCAGCCCAAAACAAGCCATGTACATAAGGTCCCTTGCTAATTGAGCCTGCTCCCTCCCCATCTTTTCCATCTGGAACACCTGCCTCTTTCTTCAAATCACACGCAGGAAGCTCCCAGGAGCTTGGGGACCATCACATCCTGGCTCTGCTCTGGAATACCTTCTCCAACACCAGTGCTGGGGATCGGGGTGCCAATGGCTGCCTGGCCAGGGTGGGAGTCCAGGTCCCCACTCACCTTTGCTGGCAGGGATGGGAGTGGGGCTACAGTTTTTCTGTGGTTCTGGCTGCAGGAGAATGATTATCATCAAAAGTACTCTGTCTGGGGCGCCTAGATGGCTCAGTCGGTTAAGCGGCTGCCTTTGGCTCAGGTCATGATCCAAGGGTCCTGGGATCGAGCCCCATGTCAGGCTCCCTGCTCGGTGGGAAGCCTGCTTCTCCCCCTCCCACTCCCCCTGCTTGTGTTCCCTCTCTCGCTGTCTCTCTCTGTCATATAAATAAAATCTTAAAAAAAAAAAGTACTCTGTCTGGAGTACTTTGGACCTGAGTCTGAAGACTTTCCTTGGGCTTTTATTTTTGTGTGCTCTTTTTGGGTTTTGTTTTGTTTTGTTTTGTTGCCCATTGGTATTTCTTGGTTGCTGACTTCTCCAGTATTCAGTTTGAGATATATGAGGGAAAAATAAAACCCAGGGAACTCACCACCACATTCTTCCTTGAATCTAAGGATCTTGGACATTCCTCTTTAAAGACTTCTTATATTTGCTTTGTATGTAATGTCCAGGGTTGTTAGTTCTAATTAGTGGGCAGAATATGTCTACTCCATCTCCCCAGAACCAATTTTCCCTCCATATTTTTTCTTCAGAAATATCCTTTTAATTTTTACTTTCTTATTTCTCTATATAGGGTTTGAAAACCTTGCCCCCCCCTCCTTTTTTTTTCAAAATGTTGCTGTTATTTCAACATGAGTGCATTAACTTTCAATACTAACAGGAGAATTTTCCTTTTTATTGAATTATTTTCCCCCAAGATTAAGTGTGTCTTTCCACAGCTCATGGCCTCATTTGTGTTTCTCACTAGTGTTTCAAATTTTACTCACAATGATCAGCATTTGGGGGAGAAGGGGTTCCATTCATAGATACTTTATATTACACATCCCCCCAGCTCCTCTAATTGCTTGTGTTTGTGTGTTGCAGACTAGTGATTCCTGTATATTAATTTTCTATCTAGATATGTTATGAACTCTCACATCATTTATAATCGTTTTTCTGTCATTATAACAGTTTTTCTTCTTCTTTTGTTGGACAATTTGTTCAGATCAATGTCAAATAAAAATGTCCAACTGAGCTGAGTTGCACAAGGTAGGGAGGAGACATCACTCACATCGTATTCCTTGAAAACATATCCCTGTCTTGCAGTGCAATGATATTAGAGCAGTGATTGAAAACCTTTGTCTTGTGTTTGCCTACAACTGGAATTTTTCCAGTGCTTTTCATGAAGCATTTTGCTTTGGGATTCATCATGATACAGCCTTTAAAAAATATATATATCTATTCCTATATGTGAGAGCTTTTTAAAAAAGAAAGGAAGGTGATGTTTTAAGTGCATTTTAAATATCTAGAGTTGAGCATAGAACTCAGTTTATTTAACTTTAAACTGATTCATAATTTTCTTCCCTTGTGATATCATTTTGGAGTCTTGCTTTAATGTTGGCCCATGTCTTCAATAAATTTTGCAATATTCTTTTTCTAAGTTCTGGAAAATTTTAACAGCATTAGCACTATCTGTTCCTTAACTATTTGACATAATTACTTAGCAAATCCACCTGGGAGCACAGCTTTTTAGAAACAGTGTGAGGTTGCAAGAGGGCAGCCCTTTGAATGGTTTTTCTCTCAGATACCATCATCATTACCCATTTTATACAGGTTATCAAATTTATTTGCATACAATTGATCCAGATAATCACTTGGAATTCTTTTAATCTGCTGTGCTTTTATGAGATCCCCATCATTATATTTCTCATTTTTAAATATTTTATCTTTTTTGTATTCACTGGATGGTAAACATTTATATATTTTGTTATTTGTCAGAAATAACCTTTTAAAAATTCTACTCTTTTAAAAAATGATTTTGAATTTATAAATTTTGCACTTATATTATCTATCATCTTACTTTCCTTGATTTATTTAATTGTTCTATTATTTGTTAAGTCTTCAGTTGGAGCTTAATTAATTTATTTTCATTCCACTTGAAA
Source organism: Callorhinus ursinus (assembly GCF_003265705.2). Lineage (NCBI taxonomy): Eukaryota > Metazoa > Chordata > Mammalia > Carnivora > Otariidae > Callorhinus > Callorhinus ursinus. The sequence continues at coordinate 2,128,561 of NW_027397067.1, forward strand.
ACTGTTAATAACATGAGTGTTTAAGGTTATGAATTTTTCTGTCACTTCAACTTTAGCTCTAGATCTAAAGCTCTGGTATTGTACTGGGGGCAAGGGGTGCAAGAGCATCCGGCTGGGGGTCTCAAACAGACCAGGTTCGGCCACATGCCACTGATGAAATCCAAAGACAGAGAAACAAGTTGTGGTGAAACAAGAAAGGAGTCTATTTCAGTAAAACCAACATCTGGAAGATAGCAGATTAACATCTCAAAGACTGTCCCCTAAGTGCTGAAAACCCTCCCAGATTTATATAATAAGGAAAATGTGAGACAAAGATTGGTAGGTGGGTCCATGCAGGTGGGCCTTGAAGGTCAGGTCATTCCATCAATGTCTAGGGCTAGATCACAGTCAGGGTCTTCCCATTCAAGGCAGTTCCTATTGAAGGGGAAGTTTGGGATCCCATCAGGGGATGCTTTGCCCACAGGATCTTTTGCCTGAATTAAGAAATAAGCTGGAAAGCAGAACTTAATTACAGAGTTTGAGGTCAAAATGGAGGTAGTTGAGTCCTTTTGCAATAGAGTTATAATTTTGGTTACTTTCAACATTGTCTATAATTTTTGTTTGATTTTCCTTCTGACTCAACAGATATTTAAGAGACTTTTAACTTTCTAGTTAAAAGAATACTTACTGATATTGTTTTATTTTTCTAATTTTGTCATCAATTCCCAGTTACATTCTATTATTACCAAATAATGTTGTGGATTAATATATCTCACTTTTTGTGAACACCTCTATGGATGCTTGTGAAGGAAAAATAAAAGGTTTAACCTTTGTTTTCAAGAATTATGACTTATTGTATTCATTTTTCTGATGCTGCCTGAAACTTTTCACAAGTTTGGCAGCAACGCAGGCTTGTGACCTGGCAATTTTCATGGGTCAGGAATCGGGGCAGCTAAGTTGGGTCCTGTACCCAGGGTATCACAGGCCCCACTCTGCGGTTCTCTTCCAAGCTGATTAAGATTGTTGGCATGTTCGATTCCTATGGCTGCAGGTCTGAAGGCTTCTCTCTTTTCTCACACCCCACACCTGAGCAAGCTGCCTTGAGAGCCTGGGTACTGCCCCCTTGTGGCTCTGGCAAGAGATTCAAACCACCCAAGCCTCTGCCCAATGAAGTACCCTCATCTCAGCCCCACCCCTAATCACATGGAACGCCCCACCCCCCAGTCTGTCTCCTTCCCCTGCTCTCTCAAGCCATTTTCCAACCAGCTTGGGCAATTCACATGTTGCAAAAGCCTGCATTATATAGGCAATACACCTTTTCATACCCTCTTGGTGTGTGTGTCATTTTGTGACATGCAAGCCAAATTTTGCATGGGAGGGGCTCCATTCTCATCCAGGTGTTAACAGTAATTGGTGCTGTTAGCAGGATGCTGAGTCAATGACCACTGCTGCTGGGGTCTTCCTGCTCTTGCTCTACAGCTAATTGGCCCTGCTGTCCTATGGCAAGCTTGTGATAGGGCTGTGCTGTTCTGTATTTGTTGAGTCCTACCAAGCCTCTGTTGTAGATTTAGCTCACTTATACCAGAGTTTGCAGGAATTAATTGGTGTTTAGGGACAGGAGTATGGAACTATGGCCCTCCTTAAAGTAGCCCTGAGTCATGTATCTTGGTCTGGACTTACCTGTGCATCTGTGATGGTTAATTTCCCATGCAACTTGACTGGACTGTAGGGTATTTTATGTTTAAACATTATCTGGAAAAAAAGCCCACATTATTTTGGAAGTGTTTGTGAGGGTGTTTCTGGATGACATTAACATTTTAATCTATAGGCTGAGTAAAGCGGACTGTCCTCCCTCATGTGCCTCATTCAATTTCTTGAGGGCCTGAATAGAAAAAAGGGACTGAGAAAGAAAGAATTTGACCTTAGTCATTGGTCTTTTCCTGCCCCCAGTCGCAGACTCAGACAGAAACTTATACCATCAATTCCCCTGGTTTCCAGCTTTCCAACTCACTCTGCAGATCTTGGGGCCTCTGAGCCTCCATAACCACATGAGCCAATTCCTTCTTATAAGCAAATATCTGGGTAGCTCCGATTGACACTAAGCTTAGGGGAGAAACCCTTAACCTATAACCAACTACTTGTGTGTCTTAGCCAGGTGTTGGCCTCAATGTACATAGTGACCAGGGAAAATGTCTTCACCCTGTGTGAGATATAGGCCTATCCACTGGGTGGTTGCTTGTAAAAATGTAGTCACAAGATGGTGTGCTGAGGTCCAAACTCCTGAGAGCCGTTGACTTACCAGGACCCTACATATTTTGGCTATGGCTGCTGCCCATGCCTATATCCTGATCCTTAGGATTATAGAGCCATCCTGTGGCACAACAAAGGGGTTAATGAAAATTTGACTTATGCTCAGGGTCCTTCAACCCTATAAGGTAGCCTTGTCATGGGGGATAACATTAACCCTTATGATACTCATTGGAGGCTCTCTAGATAAAGAAACTTATAAATAGAGCAGAGATAAAACACTCTGAAATACATCCAACCCAACATTTATTAAAATAATCTACTAAAAGAATAAAGAGATAAAAGGCCTCTTACTGGCTCCTACACCTCTATGACATAGATTCTGAATTAAATTTAATATGTGCTCTAATGCATCAATTGACAAACCTTTATGACCTTAATTAGTATCAGAGCTCACTTGTAATGTCACTAAATTTAAATAAGGTACTTCCTACAATTTTAGGGGCATTCTTGAATATAAAATAGAGGCCAAACTGGTATGCTTCACCTCGACAATTGGGACTATCCCCCATGGGTCACAAAACCCATTCCCCTAAAATATCCCATAATGGGCATGGATGCTCTCACCTAATGGATAATAAGGTAAAATTAAGTGTTTGACACTTCCAAATTGGCATGAATAAATGAGACTCCTTGGACCTTCCACCAGTAAAACAGTTGGTATGGTCTGATGTAAATTACACAGGGCCTTCAAGACCTGAATCCCATTATAGAAGACCTCTTTAGTGAAAAGGTGATATGCCTATGGTTTCTCTAACTAACAGAACTAACAGCCCAATTTGGCCTGTTCTTAAACTTGGAAAGAATAAATGGTGCCTGATAGTGCAAGGCTCCCTAACTTGGTTAAATTCCTAAAAATTATTTGGTAAATCAAGAGCTACTCAATCTCTGAGATTGTCAAGAAACAGCTATTGACCTTCCCAGCATTCACAACTTCTTTTAGGCATTTGGGTTCTGGGGGGAACATATTCCTCATTTACAAATCTTACTTAAGCCCATTTATGCTCTTATCTGCAAATCAGCACACATTAAATGGAGCCCCCTCCAACAAAAAGTTCTTGAATATGTCCAAATAGCAATACAACAGGCACTCCCATAATTGTCCCAAACCCCACCAAAATAAATACTTCTTCATAATAGAGGCTTTTGCAACCTCCCCTCATGCCTCTGGGTTCTTTATACATCCTGTGCTGACCACAAGTTGCCCAAAGGCATCTGATGCAAGAAACTGCAGTCCTTAGACTTTGCTACACATGATTAGAGTGTAATTACTGCAAACATCCTGGTTTCTCCCAGAAGTACAGGCTCCCACAGACCTTGAGCCTGTGACCTTCTGTGACCAGCTGCCCATATACCTTGAGTCATAGAAGAAGCATTCCACAAGCTCAGCTACTAAGGCCTCCTTAATACAAGATGGAGCCATACCTGGGACGCCTGGGGGTGGCTTCTTCTGTCCTCAGTCTCTTGCCAGTTGCCACAGTTCAGGTTGTCACTCATCTCCCAGAACCCTTGGGTTCCTGGGACGTCCCTTAGAATCCATAGAGTGAGCACCACTGGGTGTTCACACAGTTTATTACACATGATGGGCTTCACTAGAAAGCTCTTGCTTTTCACCCCTTAACTGGGATGGTCCTGATAAAGTATAGATACCAAAGATTAGCACAAAGAACCTGAGAATCTCTTGCCTTCTTTAAAATTCTGTGATGTATACTATTTACTCCAGTAGATATCTAAGGTAATCACAACTTTAAAAAATATCTTTAAACCTCTTTAATTAATATCTATTTTTTTCTATTCTATATGATGATAGAATTAATATAAGCCTTCCTCAGGCAAAACCTTTGGAGCCACATGTACCGAGTTCAACATTATTAGAATTATAGAGGGGCGCCTTAGTGGCTCAGTCAGTTAAGTGATCGACTCTTGATTTTGGCTCAGGTCATGATCTCAGGGTTGTGAGACTGAGCCCCAGCGTGGGCCTCCGCGCTGAGTGTGGAGTCGGCTTGTCCCTCTCTGCTCCTCTGCTCTTTCTCTCTCTTAAATAAATAAATAAAATCTTAAAAAAAAGATTTTTAGAAAGATAACATGGTGCTTATAATACCATGTATTACATACTAACATATAGAATTGAGCACACCTAATATTACTTTAGTAAAATATGTGATCATTCACACAGTCCAGGAACAGGGTTATTATGTATTACAAGTAGCCTCACATTCAGATTAAGTGTTTTTTTTGTACACTAGTTACCTTTATTTTCAAATGTTTCTTTTTTTTAAATTTTTATTGTTATGTTAATCACCATACATTACATCACTAGTTTTTGATGTAGTGTTCCATGATTCATTGTTTGTGCATAACACCCAGTGCTCCACGCAGAACATGCCCTCTTTAATACCCATCACCAGGCTAACCCATCCCCCCACCCCC